>NW_026783455.1:0-319081 GCF_949774975.1 Lagenorhynchus albirostris | reverse complement strand
CTGAAGCCATCCTGCGGTGTTGCGGCCAGCTCACGAGAAAGCGAGTTGAAGAAAGGAGCTCAGGGGCACTGTAATTCACAAACCTGCAGAGTTATAAATGACAGCTATCTTCCAAAAATATACTGAAGTAAGGCTGCCAAGAGGACTTGAAAGCGGGACAGAATTGCAGGAAACCGATTTCAGGAGGTAGACTGGAATTGCATTTAAAGCATAGGAAAAGAGGCAGAACGTCCACAATGATGCACTTGGCCAAAAAGGGCGTATGCGTTTTTTCCTGAATATATTCAGGAAAAAACGCATACGCCCTTTTTGGCCAACCAAGCAAGCTTGCAAAGGAAATCTGCACTACAATGAAGTCTCACTTCCCCCCGGTCAAAAGGGCCATCTGAAAAAAGTGTAAAATCCAGAAAGGCAGGACAGGCCATGGAGAACTGGGAGCCTTGTTATGCTGATGGGCGGGATGTAAATTGCCAACAGCCACTCGGGAGAAGTGTATGGTGTTTCCTGAAACATCTAAAAAACAAAGCAACAGAGCCTAGGGCACTTCCACTTATGGTCCTATAGCTTAGGGAAATTAAAATCAAAAGACACAGCCACCCCAAAGGTTGGGACGGCTCTGTTTACAAGAACCTGGTTTACGGTACAAGTTCAATATCGCAGAAAGTGAAAAATGGATAAAGAAGTTGTGGTACTTACGTACAATGCAATATCACTCAGCAATGAAATCTATGTCATCAGGCCCGTAGCAGCATAATGAGTGGATTCAGGTACGATGATTCTAACTGAAATAAGTCACACAGAAAAAGAAACATCATAAGATATCACTAATACACGGAATGTAACCTTGGCTACACAGGAACTGAATTACAAAACAGAACAGGGTCTCAAATTTAGAAACCCAACTTATGCTTGCTTAAGGGGAAAGGTGAGTTGGGGTGCTGCATAAAACCAGAGATTGAAATGAGCACAGATAAAGTTCCTTAAGCCAAATATGGAATAGACAAGAGCTACTCCTTGCTCAACGAAATGGACTCAACACCCCATATTAAATGCCTAAGAGTGTACCTGACTAGGAAGTATCTTAAAACCTATGGATTGCTATGTCTCTGAAAGAGAATCAAGTGTGTGTACAGGGGCATAAACGCAGCAGTGATAGGATTGGAGAGGTTCGGTGAGCAAATGAAGACCCTTTGAAGTCATATTGCATGGTACCCATTCCACGGGTCTCAACTCTCCAGGTTTAAGGTATTCTTCCTTCAGCTAAAACATGCATGTGGAACCCAGAGTATGATCAACCGTGTGATCGGGAGACGTGTTCCAATATGTCTCAGTTTTCGTCCCCTGGTACTCGGGTGCAACATGCCAGACGCTTTACTAACACTCTCCCGACTTGGAGAGTCAGTGCCTTTAACCTCCTGTTTGGCCCAGTTTGCAAATTCTGCGGAAGATGAACAGGAATAGGGAGAACCAATGACAGACTAGCTGGAGGTGTCTGGACGGGCAAATTTAACTCTCATTTCCCACCAGGAAGAGGAATTAACCAAAGGCTCAGCGTGCCGTGCCGGAACCAGATTAGGGCCTGAAGCCATCCTGCGGTGTTGCGGCCAGCTCACGAGAAAGCGAGTTGAAGAAAGGAGCTCAGGGGCACTGTAATTCACAAACCTGCAGAGTTATAAATGACAGCTATCGTCCAAAAATATACTGAAGTAAGGCTGCCAAGAGGACTTGAAAGCGGGGCAGAATTGCAGGAAACCGATTTCAGGAGGTAGACTGGAATTGCATTTAAAGCATAGGAAAAGAGGCAGAACGTCCACAATGATGCACTTGGCCAAAAAGGGCGTATGCGTTTTTTCCTGAATATATTCAGGAAAAAACGCATACGCCCTTTTTGGCCAACCAAGCAAGCTTGCAAAGGAAATCTGCACTACAATGAAGTCTCACTTCCCCCCGGTCAAAAGGGCCATCTGAAAAAAGTGTAAAATCCAGAAAGGCAGGACAGGCCATGGAGAACTGGGAGCCTTGTTATGCTGATGGGCGGGATGTAAATTGCCAACAGCCACTCAGGAGAAGTGTATGGTGTTTCCTGAAACATCTAAAAAACAAAGCAACAGAGCCTAGGGCACTTCCACTTATGGTCCTATAGCTTAGGGAAATTAAAATCAAAAAGACACAGCCACCCCAAAGGTTGGGACGGCTCTGTTTACAAGAACCTGGTTTACAGTACAAGTTCAATATCGCAGAAAGTGAAAAATGGATAAAGAAGTTGTGGTACTTACGTACAATGCAGTATCACTCAGCAATGAAATCTATGTCATCAGGCCCGTAGCAGCATAATGAGTGGATTCAGGTATGATGATTCTAACTGAAATAAGTCACACAGGAAAAGAAACATCATAAGATATCACTAATACACGGAATGTAACCTTGGCTACACAGGAACTGAATTACAAAACAGAACAGGGTCTCAAATTTAGAAACCCAACTTATGCTTGCTTAAGGGGAAAGGTGAGTTGGGGTGCTGCATAAAACCAGAGATTGAAATGAGCACAGATAAAGTTCCTTAAGCCAAATATGGAATAGACAAGAGCTACTCCTTGCTCAACGAAATGGACTCAACACCCCATATTAAATGCCTAAGAGTGTACCTGACTAGGAAGTATCTTAAAACCTATGGATTGCTATGTCTCCGAAAGAGAATGAAGCGTGTGTGCAGGGGCATAATCGCAGCAGTGATAGGATTGGAGAGGTTCGGTGAGCAAATGAAGACCCTTTGAAGTCATATTGCATGGTACCCATTCCACGGGTCTCAACTCTCCAGGTTTAAGGTATTCTTCCTTCAGCTAAAACATGCATGTGGAACCCAGAGTATGATCAACCGTGTGATCGGGAGACGTGTTCCAATATGTGTCAGTTTTCGTCCCCTGGTACTGGGGTGCAACATGCCAGACGCTTTACTAACACTCTCCCGACTTGGAGAGTCAGTGCCTTTAACCTTCTGTTTGGCCCAGTTTGCAATTTCTGCGGAAGATGAACAGGAATAGGGAGAACCAATGACAGACTAGCTGGAGGTGTCTGGACGGGCAAATTTAACTCTCATTTCCCACCAGGAAGAGGAATTAACCAAAGGCTCAGCATGCCGTGCCGGAACCAGATTAGGGCCTGAAGCCATCCTGCGGTGTTGCGGCCAGCTCACGAGAAAGCGAGTTGAAGAAAGGAGCTCAGGGGCACTGTAATTCAGAAACCTGCAGAGTTATAAATGACAGCTATCGTCCAAAAATATACTGAAGTAAGGCTGCCAAGAGGACTTGAAAGCGGGGCAGAATTGCAGGAAACCGATTTCAGCAGGTAGACTGGAATTGCATTTAAAGCATAGGAAAAGAGGCAGAACGTCCACAATGATGCACTTGGCCAAAAAGGGCGTATGCGTTTTTTCCTGAATATATTCAGGAAAAAACGCATACGCCCTTTTTGGCCAACCAAGCAAGCTTGCAAAGGAAATCTGCACTACAATGAAGTCTCACTTCCCCCCGGTCAAAAGGGCCATCTGAAAAAAGTGTAAAATCCAGAAAGGCAGGACAGGCCATGGAGAACTGGGAGCCTTGTTATGCTGATGGGCGGGATGTCAATTGCCAACAACCACTCGGGAGAAGTGTATGGTGTTTCCTGAAACATCTAAAAAACAAAGCAACAGAGCCTAGGGCACTTCCACTTATGGTCCTATAGCTTAGGGAAATTAAAATCAAAAAGACACAGCCACCACAAAGGTTGGGACGGCTCTGTTTACAAGAACCTGGTTTACGGTACAAGTTCAATATCGCAGAAAGTGAAAAATGGATAAAGAAGTTGTGGTACTTACGTACAATGCAGTATCACTCAGCAATGAAATCTATGTCATCAGGCCCGTAGCAGCATAATGAGTGGATTCAGGTATGATGATTCTAACTGAAATAAGTCACACAGGAAAAGAAACATCATAAGATATCACTAATACACGGAATGTAACCTTGGCTACACAGGAACTGAATTACAAAACAGAACAGGGTCTCAAATTAAGAAACCCAACTTATGCTTGCTTAAGGGGAAAGGTGAGTTGGGGTGCTGCATAAAACCAGAGATTGAAATGAGCACAGATAAAGTTCCTTAAGCCAAATATGGAATAGACAAGAGCTACTCCTTGCTCAACGAAATGGACTCAACACCCCATATTAAATGCCTAAGAGTGTACCTGACTAGGCAGTATCTTAAAACCTATGGATTGCTATGTCTCTGAAAGAGAATCAAGTGTGTGTACAGGGGCATAAACGCAGCAGTGATAGGATTGGAGAGGTTCAGTGAGCAAATGAAGACCCTTTGAAGTCATATTGCATGGTACCCATTCCACGGGTCTCAACTCTCCAGGTTTAAGGTATTCTTCCTTCAGCTAAAACATGCATGTGGAACCCAGAGTATGATCAACCGTGTGATCGGGAGACGTGTTCCAATATGTCTCAGTTTTCGTCCCCTGGTACTCGGGTGCAACATGCCAGACGCTTTACTAACACTCTCCCGACTTGGAGAGTCAGTGCCTTTAACCTCCTGTTTGGCCCAGTTTGCAAATTCTGCGGAAGATGAACAGGAATAGGGAGAACCAATGACAGACTAGCTGGAGGTGTCTGGACGGGCAAATTTAACTCTCATTTCCCACCAGGAAGAGGAATTAACCAAAGGCTCAGCGTGCCGTGCCGGAACCAGATTAGGGCCTGAAGCCATCCTGCGGTGTTGCGGCCAGCTCACGAGAAAGCGAGTTGAAGAAAGGAGCTCAGGGGCACTGTAATTCACAAACCTGCAGAGTTATAAATGACAGCTATCGTCCAAAAATATACTGAAGTAAGGCTGCCAAGAGGACTTGAAAGCGGGGCAGAATTGCAGGAAACCGATTTCAGGAGGTAGACTGGAATTGCATTTAAAGCATAGGAAAAGAGGCAGAACGTCCACAATGATGCACTTGGCCAAAAAGGGCGTATGCGTTTTTTCCTGAATATATTCAGGAAAAAACGCATACGCCCTTTTTGGCCAACCAAGCAAGCTTGCAAAGGAAATCTGCACTACAATGAAGTCTCACTTCCCCCCGGTCAAAAGGGCCATCTGAAAAAAGTGTAAAATCCAGAAAGGCAGGACAGGCCATGGAGAACTGGGAGCCTTGTTATGCTGATGGGCGGGATGTAAATTGCCAACAGCCACTCAGGAGAAGTGTATGGTGTTTCCTGAAACATCTAAAAAACAAAGCAACAGAGCCTAGGGCACTTCCACTTATGGTCCTATAGCTTAGGGAAATTAAAATCAAAAAGACACAGCCACCCCAAAGGTTGGGACGGCTCTGTTTACAAGAACCTGGTTTACAGTACAAGTTCAATATCGCAGAAAGTGAAAAATGGATAAAGAAGTTGTGGTACTTACGTACAATGCAGTATCACTCAGCAATGAAATCTATGTCATCAGGCCCGTAGCAGCATAATGAGTGGATTCAGGTATGATGATTCTAACTGAAATAAGTCACACAGGAAAAGAAACATCATAAGATATCACTAATACACGGAATGTAACCTTGGCTACACAGGAACTGAATTACAAAACAGAACAGGGTCTCAAATTTAGAAACCCAACTTATGCTTGCTTAAGGGGAAAGGTGAGTTGGGGTGCTGCATAAAACCAGAGATTGAAATGAGCACAGATAAAGTTCCTTAAGCCAAATATGGAATAGACAAGAGCTACTCCTTGCTCAACGAAATGGACTCAACACCCCATATTAAATGCCTAAGAGTGTACCTGACTAGGAAGTATCTTAAAACCTATGGATTGCTATGTCTCCGAAAGAGAATGAAGCGTGTGTGCAGGGGCATAATCGCAGCAGTGATAGGATTGGAGAGGTTCGGTGAGCAAATGAAGACCCTTTGAAGTCATATTGCATGGTACCCATTCCACGGGTCTCAACTCTCCAGGTTTAAGGTATTCTTCCTTCAGCTAAAACATGCATGTGGAACCCAGAGTATGATCAACCGTGTGATCGGGAGACGTGTTCCAATATGTGTCAGTTTTCGTCCCCTGGTACTGGGGTGCAACATGCCAGACGCTTTACTAACACTCTCCCGACTTGGAGAGTCAGTGCCTTTAACCTTCTGTTTGGCCCAGTTTGCAATTTCTGCGGAAGATGAACAGGAATAGGGAGAACCAATGACAGACTAGCTGGAGGTGTCTGGACGGGCAAATTTAACTCTCATTTCCCACCAGGAAGAGGAATTAACCAAAGGCTCAGCATGCCGTGCCGGAACCAGATTAGGGCCTGAAGCCATCCTGCGGTGTTGCGGCCAGCTCACGAGAAAGCGAGTTGAAGAAAGGAGCTCAGGGGCACTGTAATTCAGAAACCTGCAGAGTTATAAATGACAGCTATCGTCCAAAAATATACTGAAGTAAGGCTGCCAAGAGGACTTGAAAGCGGGGCAGAATTGCAGGAAACCGATTTCAGCAGGTAGACTGGAATTGCATTTAAAGCATAGGAAAAGAGGCAGAACGTCCACAATGATGCACTTGGCCAAAAAGGGCGTATGCGTTTTTTCCTGAATATATTCAGGAAAAAACGCATACGCCCTTTTTGGCCAACCAAGCAAGCTTGCAAAGGAAATCTGCACTACAATGAAGTCTCACTTCCCCCCGGTCAAAAGGGCCATCTGAAAAAAGTGTAAAATCCAGAAAGGCAGGACAGGCCATGGAGAACTGGGAGCCTTGTTATGCTGATGGGCGGGATGTCAATTGCCAACAACCACTCGGGAGAAGTGTATGGTGTTTCCTGAAACATCTAAAAAACAAAGCAACAGAGCCTAGGGCACTTCCACTTATGGTCCTATAGCTTAGGGAAATTAAAATCAAAAAGACACAGCCACCACAAAGGTTGGGACGGCTCTGTTTACAAGAACCTGGTTTACGGTACAAGTTCAATATCGCAGAAAGTGAAAAATGGATAAAGAAGTTGTGGTACTTACGTACAATGCAGTATCACTCAGCAATGAAATCTATGTCATCAGGCCCGTAGCAGCATAATGAGTGGATTCAGGTATGATGATTCTAACTGAAATAAGTCACACAGGAAAAGAAACATCATAAGATATCACTAATACACGGAATGTAACCTTGGCTACACAGGAACTGAATTACAAAACAGAACAGGGTCTCAAATTAAGAAACCCAACTTATGCTTGCTTAAGGGGAAAGGTGAGTTGGGGTGCTGCATAAAACCAGAGATTGAAATGAGCACAGATAAAGTTCCTTAAGCCAAATATGGAATAGACAAGAGCTACTCCTTGCTCAACGAAATGGACTCAACACCCCATATTAAATGCCTAAGAGTGTACCTGACTAGGCAGTATCTTAAAACCTATGGATTGCTATGTCTCTGAAAGAGAATCAAGTGTGTGTACAGGGGCATAAACGCAGCAGTGATAGGATTGGAGAGGTTCAGTGAGCAAATGAAGACCCTTTGAAGTCATATTGCATGGTACCCATTCCACGGGTCTCAACTCTCCAGGTTTAAGGTATTCTTCCTTCAGCTAAAACATGCATGTGGAACCCAGAGTATGATCAACCGTGTGATCGGGAGACGTGTTCCAATATGTGTCAGTTTTCGTCCCCTGGTACTGGGGTGCAACATGCCAGACGCTTTACTAACACTCTCCCGACTTGGAGAGTCAGTGCCTTTAACCTCCTGTTTGGCCCAGTTTGCAATTTCTGCGGAAGATGAACAGGAATAGGGAGAACCAATGACAGACTAGCTGGAGGTGTCTGGACGGGCAAATTTAACTCTCATTTCCCACCAGGAATGGGAATTAACCAAAGGCTCAGCGTGCCGTGCCGGAACCAGATTAGGGCCTGAAGCCATCCTGCGGTGTTGCGGCCAGCTCACGAGAAAGTGAGTTGAAGAAAGGAGCTCAGGGGCACTGTAATTCACAAACCTGCAGAGTTATAAATGACAGCTATCGTCCAAAAATATACTGAAGTAAGGCTGCCAAGAGGACTTGAAAGCGGGGCAGAATTGCAGGAAACCGATTTCAGGAGGTAGACTGGAATTGCATTGAAAGCATAAGAAAAGAGGAAGAACGTCCACAATGATGCACTTGGCCAAAAAGGGCGTATGCATTTTTTCCTGAATATATTCAGGAAAAAACGCATACGCCCTTTTTGGCCAACCAAGCAAGCTTGCAAAGGAAATCTGCACTACAATGAAGTCTCACTTCCCCCCGGTCAAAAGGGCCATCTGAAAAAAGTGTAAAATCCAGAAAGGCAGGACAGGCCATGGAGAACTGGGAGCCTTGTTATGCTGATGGGCGGGATGTAAATTGCCAACAGCCACTCG
The DNA here is from genome assembly GCF_949774975.1 of Lagenorhynchus albirostris. Lineage (NCBI taxonomy): Eukaryota > Metazoa > Chordata > Mammalia > Artiodactyla > Delphinidae > Lagenorhynchus > Lagenorhynchus albirostris. The sequence continues at coordinate 310,698 of NW_026783455.1, read as the reverse complement.
GGAGAAGTGTATGGTGTTTCCTGAAACATCTAAAAAACAAAGCAACAGAGCCTAGGGCACTTCCACTTATGGTCCTATAGCTTAGGGAAATTAAAATCAAAAGACACAGCCACCCCAAAAGTTGGGACGGCTCTGTTTACAAGAACCTGGTTTACGGTACAAGTTCAATATCGCAGAAAGTGAAAAATGGATAAAGAAGTTGTGGTACTTACGTACAATGCAATATCACTCAGCAATGAAATCTATGTCATCAGGCCCGTAGCAGCATAATGAGTGGATTCAGGTACGATGATTCTAACTGAAATAAGTCACACAGAAAAAGAAACATCATAAGATATCACTAATACACGGAATGTAACCTTGGCTACACAGGAACTGAATTACAAAACAGAACAGGGTCTCAAATTTAGAAACCCAACTTATGCTTGCTTAAGGGGAAAGGTGAGTTGGGGTGCTGCATAAAACCAGAGATTGAAATGAGCACAGATAAAGTTCCTTAAGCCAAATATGGAATAGACAAGAGCTACTCCTTGCTCAACGAAATGGACTCAACACCCCATATTAAATGCCTAAGAGTGTACCTGACTAGGAAGTATCTTAAAACCTATGGATTGCTATGTCTCTGAAAGAGAATCAAGTGTGTGTACAGGGGCATAAACGCAGCAGTGATAGGATTGGAGAGGTTCGGTGAGCAAATGAAGACCCTTTGAAGTCATATTGCATGGTACCCATTCCACGGGTCTCAACTCTCCAGGTTTAAGGTATTCTTCCTTCAGCTAAAACATGCATGTGGAACCCAGAGTATGATCAACCGTGTGATCGGGAGACGTGTTCCAATATGTCTCAGTTTTCGTCCCCTGGTACTCGGGTGCAACATGCCAGACGCTTTACTAACACTCTCCCGACTTGGAGAGTCAGTGCCTTTAACCTCCTGTTTGGCCCAGTTTGCAATTTCTGCGGAAGATGAACAGGAATAGGGAGAACCAATGACAGACTAGCTGGAGGTGTCTGGACGGGCAAATTTAACTCTCATTTCCCACCAGGAAGAGGAATTAACCAAAGGCTCAGCGTGCCGTGCCGGAACCAGATTAGGGCCTGAAGCCATCCTGCGGTGTTGCGGCCAGCTCACGAGAAAGCGAGTTGAAGAAAGGAGCTCAGGGGCACTGTAATTCACAAACCTGCAGAGTTATAAATGACAGCTATCGTCCAAAAATATACTGAAGTAAGGCTGCCAAGAGGACTTGAAAGCGGGGCAGAATTGCAGGAAACCGATTTCAGGAGGTAGACTGGAATTGCATTGAAAGCATAGGAAAAGAGGCAGAACGTCCACAATGATGCACTTGGCCAAAAAGGGCGTATGCGTTTTTTCCTGAATATATTCAGGAAAAAACGCATACGCCCTTTTTGGCCAACCAAGCAAGCTTGCAAAGGAAATCTGCACTACAATGAAGTCTCACTTCCCCCCGGTCAAAAGGGCCATCTGAAAAAAGTGTAAAATCCAGAAAGGCAGGACAGGCCATGGAGAACTGGGAGCCTTGTTATGCTGATGGGCGGGATGTAAATTGCCAACAGCCACTCAGGAGAAGTGTATGGTGTTTCCTGAAACATCTAAAAAACAAAGCAACAGAGCCTAGGGCACTTCCACTTATGGTCCTATAGCTTAGGGAAATTAAAATCAAAAAGACACAGCCACCCCAAAGGTTGGGACGGCTCTGTTTACAAGAACCTGGTTTACAGTACAAGTTCAATATCGCAGAAAGTGAAAAATGGATAAAGAAGTTGTGGTACTTACGTACAATGCAGTATCACTCAGCAATGAAATCTATGTCATCAGGCCCGTAGCAGCATAATGAGTGGATTCAGGTATGATGATTCTAACTGAAATAAGTCACACAGGAAAAGAAACATCATAAGATATCACTAATACACGGAATGTAACCTTGGCTACACAGGAACTGAATTACAAAACAGAACAGGGTCTCAAATTTAGAAACCCAACTTATGTTTGCTTAAGGGGAAAGGTGAGTTGGGGTGCTGCATAAAACCAGAGATTGAAATGAGCACAGATAAAGTTCCTTAAGCCAAATATGGAATAGACAAGAGCTACTCCTTGCTCAACGAAATGGACTCAACACCCCATATTAAATGCCTAAGAGTGTACCTGACTAGGAAGTATCTTAAAACCTATGGATTGCTATGTCTCCGAAAGAGAATGAAGCGTGTGTGCAGGGGCATAATCGCAGCAGTGATAGGATTGGAGAGGTTCGGTGAGCAAATGAAGACCCTTTGAAGTCATATTGCATGGTACCCATTCCACGGGTCTCAACTCTCCAGGTTTAAGGTATTCTTCCTTCAGCTAAAACATGCATGTGGAACCCAGAGTATGATCAACCGTGTGATCGGGAGACGTGTTCCAATATGTCTCAGTTTTCGTCCCCTGGTACTGGGGTGCAACATGCCAGACGCTTTACTAACACTCTCCCGACTTGGAGAGTCAGTGCCTTTAACCTTCTGTTTGGCCCAGTTTGCAATTTCTGCGGAAGATGAACAGGAATAGGGAGAACCAATGACAGACTAGCTGGAGGTGTCTGGACGGGCAAATTTAACTCTCATTTCCCACCAGGAAGAGGAATTAACCAAAGGCTCAGCATGCCGTGCCGGAACCAGATTAGGGCCTGAAGCCATCCTGCGGTGTTGCGGCCAGCTCACGAGAAAGCGAGTTGAAGAAAGGAGCTCAGGGGCACTGTAATTCAGAAACCTGCAGAGTTATAAATGACAGCTATCGTCCAAAAATATACTGAAGTAAGGCTGCCAAGAGGACTTGAAAGCGGGGCAGAATTGCAGGAAACCGATTTCAGCAGGTAGACTGGAATTGCATTTAAAGCATAGGAAAAGAGGCAGAACGTCCACAATGATGCACTTGGCCAAAAAGGGCGTATGCGTTTTTTCCTGAATATATTCAGGAAAAAACGCATACGCCCTTTTTGGCCAACCAAGCAAGCTTGCAAAGGAAATCTGCACTACAATGAAGTCTCACTTCCCCCCGGTCAAAAGGGCCATCTGAAAAAAGTGTAAAATCCAGAAAGGCAGGACAGGCCATGGAGAACTGGGAGCCTTGTTATGCTGATGGGCGGGATGTAAATTGCCAACAGCCACTCAGGAGAAGTGTATGGTGTTTCCTGAAACATCTAAAAAACAAAGCATCAGAGCCTAGGGCACTTCCACTTATGGTCCTATAGATTAGGGAAATTAAAATCAAAAAGACACAGCCACCCCAAAGGTTGGGACGGCTCTGTTTACAAGAACCTGGTTTACAGTACAAGTTCAATATCGCAGAAAGTGAAAAATGGATAAAGAAGTTGTGGTACTTACGTACAATGCAGTATCACTCAGCAATGAAATCTATGTCATCAGGCCCGTAGCAGCATAATGAGTGGATTCAGGTATGATGATTCTAACTGAAATAAGTCACACAGGAAAAGAAACATCATAAGATATCACTAATACACGGAATGTAACCTTGGCTACACAGGAACTGAATTACAAAACAGAACAGGGTCTCAAATTTAGAAACCCAACTTATGCTTGCTTAAGGGGAAAGGTGAGTTGGGGTGCTGCATAAAACCAGAGATTGAAATGAGCACAGATAAAGTTCCTTAAGCCAAATATGGAATAGACAAGAGCTACTCCTTGCTCAACGAAATGGACTCAACACCCCATATTAAATGCCTAAGAGTGTACCTGACTAGGAAGTATCTTAAAACCTATGGATTGCTATGTCTCCGAAAGAGAATGAAGCGTGTGTGCAGGGGCATAATCGCAGCAGTGATAGGATTGGAGAGGTTCGGTGAGCAAATGAAGACCCTTTGAAGTCATATTGCATGGTACCCATTCCACGGGTCTCAACTCTCCAGGTTTAAGGTATTCTTCCTTCAGCTAAAACATGCATGTGGAACCCAGAGTATGATCAACCGTGTGATCGGGAGACGTGTTCCAATATGTGTCAGTTTTCGTCCCCTGGTACTGGGGTGCAACATGCCAGACGCTTTACTAACACTCTCCCGACTTGGAGAGTCAGTGCCTTTAACCTTCTGTTTGGCCCAGTTTGCAATTTCTGCGGAAGATGAACAGGAATAGGGAGAACCAATGACAGACTAGCTGGAGGTGTCTGGACGGGCAAATTTAACTCTCATTTCCCACCAGGAAGAGGAATTAACCAAAGGCTCAGCATGCCGTGCCGGAACCAGATTAGGGCCTGAAGCCATCCTGCGGTGTTGCGGCCAGCTCACGAGAAAGCGAGTTGAAGAAAGGAGCTCAGGGGCACTGTAATTCAGAAACCTGCAGAGTTATAAATGACAGCTATCGTCCAAAAATATACTGAAGTAAGGCTGCCAAGAGGACTTGAAAGCGGGGCAGAATTGCAGGAAACCGATTTCAGCAGGTAGACTGGAATTGCATTTAAAGCATAGGAAAAGAGGCAGAACGTCCACAATGATGCACTTGGCCAAAAAGGGCGTATGCGTTTTTTCCTGAATATATTCAGGAAAAAACGCATACGCCCTTTTTGGCCAACCAAGCAAGCTTGCAAAGGAAATCTGCACTACAATGAAGTCTCACTTCCCCCCGGTCAAAAGGGCCATCTGAAAAAAGTGTAAAATCCAGAAAGGCAGGACAGGCCATGGAGAACTGGGAGCCTTGTTATGCTGATGGGCGGGATGTCAATTGCCAACAACCACTCGGGAGAAGTGTATGGTGTTTCCTGAAACATCTAAAAAACAAAGCAACAGAGCCTAGGGCACTTCCACTTATGGTCCTATAGCTTAGGGAAATTAAAATCAAAAAGACACAGCCACCACAAAGGTTGGGACGGCTCTGTTTACAAGAACCTGGTTTACGGTACAAGTTCAATATCGCAGAAAGTGAAAAATGGATAAAGAAGTTGTGGTACTTACGTACAATGCAGTATCACTCAGCAATGAAATCTATGTCATCAGGCCCGTAGCAGCATAATGAGTGGATTCAGGTATGATGATTCTAACTGAAATAAGTCACACAGGAAAAGAAACATCATAAGATATCACTAATACACGGAATGTAACCTTGGCTACACAGGAACTGAATTACAAAACAGAACAGGGTCTCAAATTAAGAAACCCAACTTATGCTTGCTTAAGGGGAAAGGTGAGTTGGGGTGCTGCATAAAACCAGAGATTGAAATGAGCACAGATAAAGTTCCTTAAGCCAAATATGGAATAGACAAGAGCTACTCCTTGCTCAACGAAATGGACTCAACACCCCATATTAAATGCCTAAGAGTGTACCTGACTAGGCAGTATCTTAAAACCTATGGATTGCTATGTCTCTGAAAGAGAATCAAGTGTGTGTACAGGGGCATAAACGCAGCAGTGATAGGATTGGAGAGGTTCAGTGAGCAAATGAAGACCCTTTGAAGTCATATTGCATGGTACCCATTCCACGGGTCTCAACTCTCCAGGTTTAAGGTATTCTTCCTTCAGCTAAAACATGCATGTGGAACCCAGAGTATGATCAACCGTGTGATCGGGAGACGTGTTCCAATATGTGTCAGTTTTCGTCCCCTGGTACTGGGGTGCAACATGCCAGACGCTTTACTAACACTCTCCCGACTTGGAGAGTCAGTGCCTTTAACCTCCTGTTTGGCCCAGTTTGCAATTTCTGCGGAAGATGAACAGGAATAGGGAGAACCAATGACAGACTAGCTGGAGGTGTCTGGACGGGCAAATTTAACTCTCATTTCCCACCAGGAAGAGGAATTAACCAAAGGCTCAGCGTGCCGTGCCGGAACCAGATTAGGGCCTGAAGCCATCCTGCGGTGTTGCGGCCAGCTCACGAGAAAGTGAGTTGAAGAAAGGAGCTCAGGGGCACTGTAATTCACAAACCTGCAGAGTTATAAATGACAGCTATCGTCCAAAAATATACTGAAGTAAGGCTGCCAAGAGGACTTGAAAGCGGGGCAGAATTGCAGGAAACCGATTTCAGGAGGTAGACTGGAATTGCATTGAAAGCATAAGAAAAGAGGAAGAACGTCCACAATGATGCACTTGGCCAAAAAGGGCGTATGCATTTTTTCCTGAATATATTCAGGAAAAAACGCATACGCCCTTTTTGGCCAACCAAGCAAGCTTGCAAAGGAAATCTGCACTACAATGAAGTCTCACTTCCCCCCGGTCAAAAGGGCCATCTGAAAAAAGTGTAAAATCCAGAAAGGCAGGACAGGCCATGGAGAACTGGGAGCCTTGTTATGCTGATGGGCGGGATGTAAATTGCCAACAGCCACTCGGGAGAAGTGTATGGTGTTTCCTGAAACATCTAAAAAACAAAGCAACAGAGCCTAGGGCACTTCCACTTATGGTCCTATAGCTTAGGGAAATTAAAATCAAAAGACACAGCCACCCCAAAGGTTGGGACGGCTCTGTTTACAAGAACCTGGTTTACGGTACAAGTTCAATATCGCAGAAAGTGAAAAATGGATAAAGAAGTTGTGGTACTTACGTACAATGCAATATCACTCAGCAATGAAATCTATGTCATCAGGCCCGTAGCAGCATAATGAGTGGATTCAGGTACGATGATTCTAACTGAAATAAGTCACACAGAAAAAGAAACATCATAAGATATCACTAATACACGGAATGTAACCTTGGCTACACAGGAACTGAATTACAAAACAGAACAGGGTCTCAAATTTAGAAACCCAACTTATGCTTGCTTAAGGGGAAAGGTGAGTTGGGGTGCTGCATAAAACCAGAGATTGAAATGAGCACAGATAAAGTTCCTTAAGCCAAATATGGAATAGACAAGAGCTACTCCTTGCTCAACGAAATGGACTCAACACCCCATATTAAATGCCTAAGAGTGTACCTGACTAGGAAGTATCTTAAAACCTATGGATTGCTATGTCTCTGAAAGAGAATCAAGTGTGTGTACAGGGGCATAAACGCAGCAGTGATAGGATTGGAGAGGTTCGGTGAGCAAATGAAGACCCTTTGAAGTCATATTGCATGGTACCCATTCCACGGGTCTCAACTCTCCAGGTTTAAGGTATTCTTCCTTCAGCTAAAACATGCATGTGGAACCCAGAGTATGATCAACCGTGTGATCGGGAGACGTGTTCCAATATGTCTCAGTTTTCGTCCCCTGGTACTCGGGTGCAACATGCCAGACGCTTTACTAACACTCTCCCGACTTGGAGAGTCAGTGCCTTTAACCTCCTGTTTGGCCCAGTTTGCAATTTCTGCGGAAGATGAACAGGAATAGGGAGAACCAATGACAGACTAGCTGGAGGTGTCTGGACGGGCAAATTTAACTCTCATTTCCCACCAGGAAGAGGAATTAACCAAAGGCTCAGCGTGCCGTGCCGGAACCAGATTAGGGCCTGAAGCCATCCTGCGGTGTTGCGGCCAGCTCACGAGAAAGCGACTTGAAGAAAGGAGCTCAGGGGCACTGTAATTCACAAACCTGCAGAGTTATAAATGACAGCTATCGTCCAAAAATATACTGAAGTAAGGCTGCCAAGAGGACTTGAAAGCGGGGCAGAATTGCAGGAAACCGATTTCAGGAGGTAGACTGGAATTGCATTTAAAGCATAGGAAAAGAGGCAGAACGTCCACAATGATGCACTTGGCCAAAAAGGGCGTATGCGTTTTTTCCTGAATATATTCAGGAAAAAACGCATACGCCCTTTTTGGCCAACCAAGCAAGCTTGCAAAGGAAATCTGCACTACAATGAAGTCTCACTTCCCCCCGGTCAAAAGGGCCATCTGAAAAAAGTGTAAAATCCAGAAAGGCAGGACAGGCCATGGAGAACTGGGAGCCTTGTTATGCTGATGGGCGGGATGTAAATTGCCAACAGCCACTCGGGAGAAGTGTATGGTGTTTCCTGAAACATCTAAAAAACAAAGCAACAGAGCCTAGGGCACTTCCACTTATGGTCCTATAGCTTAGGGAAATTAAAATCAAAAAGACACAGCCACCACAAAGGTTGGGACGGCTCTGTTTACAAGAACCTGGTTTACGGTACAAGTTCAATATCGCAGAAAGTGAAAAATGGATAAAGAAGTTGTGGTACTTACGTACAATGCAGTATCACTCAGCAATGAAATCTATGTCATCAGGCCCGTAGCAGCATAATGAGTGGATTCAGGTATGATGATTCTAACTGAAATAAGTCACACAGGAAAAGAAACATCATAAGATATCACTAATACACGGAATGTAACCTTGGCTACACAGGAACTGAATTACAAAACAGAACAGGGTCTCAAATTAAGAAACCCAACTTATGCTTGCTTAAGGGGAAAGGTGAGTTGGGGTGCTGCATAAAACCAGAGATTGAAATGAGCACAGATAAAGTTCCTTAAGCCAAATATGGAATAGACAAGAGCTACTCCTTGCTCAACGAAATGGACTCAACACCCCATATTAAATGCCTAAGAGTGTACCTGACTAGGCAGTATCTTAAAACCTATGGATTGCTATGTCTCTGAAAGAGAATCAAGTGTGTGTACAGGGGCATAAACGCAGCAGTGATAGGATTGGAGAGGTTCAGTGAGCAAATGAAGACCCTTTGAAGTCATATTGCATGGTACCCATTCCACGGGTCTCAACTCTCCAGGTTTAAGGTATTCTTCCTTCAGCTAAAACATGCATGTGGAACCCAGAGTATGATCAACCGTGTGATCGGGAGACGTGTTCCAATATGTGTCAGTTTTCGTCCCCTGGTACTGGGGTGCAACATGCCAGACGCTTTACTAACACTCTCCCGACTTGGAGAGTCAGTGCCTTTAACCTCCTGTTTGGCCCAGTTTGCAATTTCTGCGGAAGATGAACAGGAATAGGGAGAACCAATGACAGACTAGCTGGAGGTGTCTGGACGGGCAAATTTAACTCTCATTTCCCACCAGGAATGGGAATTAACCAAAGGCTCAGCGTGCCGTGCCGGAACCAGATTAGGGCCTGAAGCCATCCTGCGGTGTTGCGGCCAGCTCACGAGAAAGTGAGTTGAAGAAAGGAGCTCAGGGGCACTGTAATTCACAAACCTGCAGAGTTATAAATGACAGCTATCGTCCAAAAATATACTGAAGTAAGGCTGCCAAGAGGACTTGAAAGCGGGGCAGAATTGCAGGAAACCGATTTCAGGAGGTAGACTGGAATTGCATTGAAAGCATAGGAAAAGAGGAAGAACGTCCACAATGATGCACTTGGCCAAAAAGGGCGTATGCGTTTTTTCCTGAATATATTCAGGAAAAAACGCATACGCCCTTTTTGGCCAACCAAGCAAGCTTGCAAAGGAAATCTGCACTACAATGAAGTCTCACTTCCCCCCGGTCAAAAGGGCCATCTGAAAAAAGTGTAAAATCCAGAAAGGCAGGACAGGCCATGGAGAACTGGGAGCCTTGTTATGCTGATGGGCGGGATGTAAATTGCCAACAGCCACTCGGGAGAAGTGTATGGTGTTTCCTGAAACATCTAAAAAACAAAGCAACAGAGCCTAGGGCACTTCCACTTATGGTCCTATAGCTTAGGGAAATTAAAATCAAAAGACACAGCCACCCCAAAGGTTGGGACGGCTCTGTTTACAAGAACCTGGTTTACGGTACAAGTTCAATATCGCAGAAAGTGAAAAATGGATAAAGAAGTTGTGGTACTTACGTACAATGCAATATCACTCAGCAATGAAATCTATGTCATCAGGCCCGTAGCAGCATAATGAGTGGATTCAGGTACGATGATTCTAACTGAAATAAGTCACACAGAAAAAGAAACATCATAAGATATCACTAATACACGGAATGTAACCTTGGCTACACAGGAACTGAATTACAAAACAGAACAGGGTCTCAAATTTAGAAACCCAACTTATGCTTGCTTAAGGGGAAAGGTGAGTTGGGGTGCTGCATAAAACCAGAGATTGAAATGAGCACAGATAAAGTTCCTTAAGCCAAATATGGAATAGACAAGAGCTACTCCTTGCTCAACGAAATGGACTCAACACCCCATATTAAATGCCTAAGAGTGTACCTGACTAGGAAGTATCTTAAAACCTATGGATTGCTATGTCTCTGAAAGAGAATCAAGTGTGTGTACAGGGGCATAAACGCAGCAGTGATAGGATTGGAGAGGTTCGGTGAGCAAATGAAGACCCTTTGAAGTCATATTGCATGGTACCCATTCCACGGGTCTCAACTCTCCAGGTTTAAGGTATTCTTCCTTCAGCTAAAACATGCATGTGGAACCCAGAGTATGATCAACCGTGTGATCGGGAGACGTGTTCCAATATGTCTCAGTTTTCGTCCCCTGGTACTCAGGTGCAACATGCCAGACGCTTTACTAACACTCTCCCGACTTGGAGAGTCAGTGCCTTTAACCTCCTGTTTGGCCCAGTTTGCAATTTCTGCGGAAGATGAACAGGAATAGGGAGAACCAATGACAGACTAGCTGGAGGTGTCTGGACGGGCAAATTTAACTCTCATTTCCCACCAGGAAGAGGAATTAACCAAAGGCTCAGCGTGCCGTGCCGGAACCAGATTAGGGCCTCAAGCCATCCTGCAGTGTTGCGGCCAGCTCACGAGAAAGCGAGTTGAAGAAAGGAGCTCAGGGGCACTGTAATTCACAAACCTGCAGAGTTATAAATGACAGCTATCGTCCAAAAATATACTGAAGTAAGGCTGCCAAGAGGACTTGAAAGCGGGGCAGAATTGCAGGAAACCGATTTCAGGAGGTAGACTGGAATTGCATTGAAAGCATAGGAAAAGAGGCAGAACGTCCACAATGATGCACTTGGCCAAAACGTGCGTATGCGTTTTTTCCTGAATATATTCAGGAAAAAACGCATACGCCCTTTTTGGCCAACCAAGCAAGCTTGCAAAGGAAATCTGCACTACAATGAAGTCTCACTTCCCCCCGGTCAAAAGGGCCATCTGAAAAACGTGTAAAATCCAGAAAAGCAGGACAGGCCATGGAGAACTGGGAGCCTTGTTATGCTGATGGGCGGGATGTAAATTGCCAACAGCCACTCGGGAGAAGTGTATGGTGTTTCCTGAAACATCTAAAAAACAAAGCAACAGAGCCTAGGGCACTTCCACTTATGGTCCTATAGCTTAGGGAAATTAAAATCAAAAAGACACAGCCACCACAAAGGTTGGGACGGCTCTGTTTACAAGAACCTGGTTTACGGTACAAGTTCAATATCACAGAAAGTGAAAAATGGATAAAGAAGTTGTGGTACTTACGTACAATGCAGTATCACTCAGCAATGAAATCTATGTCATCAGGCCCGTAGCAGCATAATGAGTGGATTCAGGTACGATGATTCTAACTGAAATAAGTCACACAGGAAAAGAAACATCATAAGATATCACTAATACACGGAATGTAACCTTGGCTACACAGGAACTGAATTACAAAACAGAACAGGGTCTCAAATTTAGAAACCCAACTTATGCTTGCTTAAGGGGAAAGGTGAGTTGGGGTGCTGCATAAAACCAGAGATTGAAATGAGCACAGATAAAGTTCCTTAAGCCAAATATGGAATAGACAAGAGCTACTCCTTGCTCAACGAAATGGACTCAACACCCCATATTAAATGCCTAAGAGTGTACCTGACTAGGCAGTATCTTAAAACCTATGGATTGCTATGTCTCTGAAAGAGAATCAAGTGTGTGTACAGGGGCATAAACGCAGCAGTGATAGGATTGGAGAGGTTCAGTGAGCAAATGAAGACCCTTTGAAGTCATATTGCATGGTACCCATTCCACGGGTCTCAACTCTCCAGGTTTAAGGTATTCTTCCTTCAGCTAAAACATGCATGTGGAACCCAGAGTATGATCAACCGTGTGATCGGGAGACGTGTTCCAATATGTCTCAGTTTTCGTCCCCTGGTACTCGGGTGCAACATGCCAGACGCTTTACTAACACTCTCCCGACTTGGAGAGTCAGTGCCTTTAACCTCCTGTTTGGCCCAGTTTGCAATTTCTGCGGAAGATGAACAGGAATAGGGAGAACCAATGACAGACTAGCTGGAGGTGTCTGGACGGGCAAATTTAACTCTCATTTCCCACCAGGAAGAGGAATTAACCAAAGGCTCAGCGTGCCGTGCCGGAACCAGATTAGGGCCTGAAGCCATCCTGTGGTGTTGCGGCCAGCTCACGAGAAAGCGAGTTGAAGAAAGGAGCTCAGGGGCACTGTAATTCACAAACCTGCAGAGTTATAAATGACAGCTATCGTCCAAAACTATACTGAAGTAAGGCTGCCAAGAGGACTTGAAAGCGGGGCAGAATTGCAGGAAACCGATTTCAGGAGGTAGACTGGAATTGCATTGAAAGCATAGGAAAAGAGGCAGAACGTCCACAATGATGCACTTGGCCAAAACGTGCGTATGCGTTTTTTCCTGAATATATTCAGGAAAAAACGCATACGCCCTTTTTGGCCAACCAAGCAAGCTTGCAAAGGAAATCTGCACTACAATGAAGTCTCACTTCCCCCCGGTCAAAAGGGCCATCTGAAAAAAGTGTAAAATCCAGAAAGGCAGGACAGGCCATGGAGAACTGGGAGCCTTGTTATGCTGATGGGCGGGATGTCAATTGCCAACAGCCACTCGGGAGAAGTGTATGGTGTTTCCTGAAACATCTAAAAAACAAAGCAACAGAGCCTAGGGCACTTCCACTTATGGTCCTATAGCTTAGGGAAATTAAAATCAAAAGACACAGCCACCCCAAAGGTTGGGACGGCTCTGTTTACAAGAACCTGGTTTACGGTACAAGTTCAATATCGCAGAAAGTGAAAAATGGATAAAGAAGTTGTGGTACTTACGTACAATGCAATATCACTCAGCAATGAAATCTATGTCATCAGGCCCGTAGCAGCATAATGAGTGGATTCAGGTATGATGATTCTAACTGAAATAAGTCACACAGGAAAAGAAACATCATAAGATATCACTAATACACGGAATGTAACCTTGGCTACACAGGAACTGAATTACAAAACAGAACAGGGTCTCAAATTAAGAAACCCAACTTATGCTTGCTTAAGGGGAAAGGTGAGTTGGGGTGCTGCATAAAACCAGAGATTGAAATGAGCACAGATAAAGTTCCTTAAGCCAAATATGGAATAGACAAGAGCTACTCCTTGCTCAACGAAATGGACTCAACACCCCATATTAAATGCCTAAGAGTGTACCTGACTAGGAAGTATCTTAAAACCTATGGATTGCTATGTCTCTGAAAGAGAATCAAGTGTGTGTACAGGGGCATAAACGCAGCAGTGATAGGATTGGAGAGGTTCGGTGAGCAAATGAAGACCCTTTGAAGTCATATTGCATGGTACCCATTCCACGGGTCTCAACTCTCCAGGATTAAGGTATTCTTCCTTCAGCTAAAACATGCATGTGGAACCCAGAGTATGATCAACCGTGTGATCGGGAGACGTGTTCCAATATGTCTCAGTTTTCGTCCCCTGGTACTCGGGTGCAACATGCCAGACGCTTTACTAACACTCTCCCGACTTGGAGAGTCAGTGCCTTTAACCTCCTGTTTGGCCCAGTTTGCAATTTCTGCGGAAGATGAACAGGAATAGGGAGAACCAATGACAGACTAGCTGGAGGTGTCTGGACGGGCAAATTTAACTCTCATTTCCCACCAGGAAGAGGAATTAACCAAAGGCTCAGCAGCGTGCCGTGCCGGAACCAGATTAGGGCCTGAAGCCATCCTGCGGTGTTGCGGCCAGCTCACGAGAAAGCGAGTTGAAGAAAGGAGCTCAGGGGCACTGTAATTCACAAACCTGCAGAGTTATAAATGACAGCTATCGTCCAAAAATATACTGAAGTAAGGCTGCCAAGAGGACTTGAAAGCGGGGCAGAATTGCAGGAAACCGATTTCAGGAGGTAGACTGGAATTGCATTGAAAGCATAGGAAAAGAGGCAGAACGTCCACAATGATGCACTTGGCCAAAACGTGCGTATGCGTTTTTTCCTGAATATATTCAGGAAAAAACGCATACGCCCTTTTTGGCCAACCAAGCAAGCTTGCAAAGGAAATCTGCACTACAATGAAGTCTCACTTCCCCCCGGTCAAAAGGGCCATCTGAAAAAAGTGTAAAATCCAGAAAGGCAGGACAGGCCATGGAGAACTGGGAGCCTTGTTATGCTGATGGGCGGGATGTAAATTGCCAACAGCCACTCGGGAGAAGTGTATGGTGTTTCCTGAAACATCTAAAAAACAAAGCAACAGAGCCTAGGGCACTTCCACTTATGGTCCTATAGCTTAGGGAAATTAAAATCAAAAAGACACAGCCACCACAAAGGTTGGGACGGCTCTGTTTACAAGAACCTGGTTTACGGTACAAGTTCAATATCACAGAAAGTGAAAAATGGATAAAGAAGTTGTGGTACTTACGTACAATGCAGTATCACTCAGCAATGAAATCTATGTCATCAGGCCCGTAGCAGCATAATGAGTGGATTCAGGTACGATGATTCTAACTGAAATAAGTCACACAGGAAAAGAAACATCATAAGATATCACTAATACACGGAATGTAACCTTGGCTACACAGGAACTGAATTACAAAACAGAACAGGGTCTCAAATTTAGAAACCCAACTTATGCTTGCTTAAGGGGAAAGGTGAGTTGGGGTGCTGCATAAAACCAGAGATTGAAATGAGCACAGATAAAGTTCCTTAAGCCAAATATGGAATAGACAAGAGCTACTCCTTGCTCAACGAAATGGACTCAACACCCCATATGAAATGCCTAAGAGTGTACCTGACTAGGCAGTATCTTAAAACCTATGGATTGCTATGTCTCTGAAAGAGAATCAAGTGTGTGTACAGGGGCATAAACGCAGCAGTGATAGGATTGGAGAGGTTCAGTGAGCAAATGAAGACCCTTTGAAGTCATATTGCATGGTACCCATTCCACGGGTCTCAACTCTCCAGGTTTAAGGTATTCTTCCTTCAGCTAAAACATGCATGTGGAACCCAGAGTATGATCAACCGTGTGATCGGGAGACGTGTTCCAATATGTCTCAGTTTTCATCCCCTGGTACTCGGGTGCAACATGCCAGACGCTTTACTAACACTCTCCCGACTTGGAGAGTCAGTGCCTTTAACCTCCTGTTTGGCCCAGTTTGCAATTTCTGCGGAAGATGAACAGGAATAGGGAGAACCAATGACAGACTAGCTGGAGGTGTCTGGACGGGCAAATTTAACTCTCATTTCCCACCAGGAAGAGGAATTAACCAAAGGCTCAGCGTGCCGTGCCGGAACCAGATTAGGGCCTGAAGCCATCCTGTGGTGTTGCGGCCAGCTCACGAGAAAGCGAGTTGAAGAAAGGAGCTCAGGGGCACTGTAATTCACAAACCTGCAGAGTTATAAATGACAGCTATCGTCCAAAAATATACTGAAGTAAGGCTGCCAAGAGGACTTGAAAGCGGGGCAGAATTGCAGGAAACCGATTTCAGGAGGTAGACTGGAATTGCATTGAAAGCATAGGAAAAGAGGCAGAACGTCCACAATGATGCACTTGGCCAAAACGTGCGTATGCGTTTTTTCCTGAATATATTCAGGAAAAAACGCATACGCCCTTTTTGGCCAACCAAGCAAGCTTGCAAAGGAAATCTGCACTACAATGAAGTCTCACTTCCCCCCGGTCAAAAGGGCCATCTGAAAAAAGTGTAAAATCCAGAAAGGCAGGACAGGCCATGGAGAACTGGGAGCCTTGTTATGCCGATGGGCGGGATATCAATTGCCAACAGCCACTCGGGAGAAGTGTATGGTGTTTCCTGAAACATCTAAAAAACAAAGCAACAGAGCCTAGGGCACTTCCACTTATGGTCCTATAGCTTAGGGAAATTAAAATCAAAAGACACAGCCACCCCAAAGGTTGGGACGGCTCTGTTTACAAGAACCTGGTTTACGGTACAAGTTCAATATCGCAGAAAGTGAAAAATGGATAAAGAAGTTGTGGTACTTACGTACAATGCAATATCACTCAGCAATGAAATCTATGTCATCAGGCCCGTAGCAGCATAATGAGTGGATTCAGGTATGATGATTCTAACTGAAATAAGTCACACAGGAAAAGAAACATCATAAGATATCACTAATACACGGAATGTAACCTTGGCTACACAGGAACTGAATTCCAAAACAGAACAGGGTCTCAAATTTAGAAACCCAACTTATGCTTGCTTAAGGGGAAAGGTGAGTTGGGGTGCTGCATAAAACCAGAGATTGAAATGAGCACAGATAAAGTTCCTTAAGCCAAATATGGAATAGACAAGAGCTACTCCTTGCTCAACGAAATGGACTCAACACCCCATATTAAATGCCTAAGAGTGTACCTGACTAGGAAGTATCTTAAAACCTATGGATTGCTATGTCTCTGAAAGAGAATCAAGTGTGTGTACAGGGGCATAAACGCAGCAGTGATAGGATTGGAGAGGTTCGGTGAGCAAATGAAGACCCTTTGAAGTCATATTGCATGGTACCCATTCCACGGGTCTCAACTCTCCAGGATTAAGGTATTCTTCCTTCAGCTAAAACATGCATGTGGAACCCAGAGTATGATCAACCGTGTGATCGGGAGACGTGTTCCAATATGTCTCAGTTTTCGTCCCCTGGTACTCGGGTGCAACATGCCAGACGCTTTACTAACACTCTCCCGACTTGGAGAGTCAGTGCCTTTAACCTCCTGTTTGGCCCAGTTTGCAATTTCTGCGGAAGATGAACAGGAATAGGGAGAACCAATGACAGACTAGCTGGAGGTGTCTGGACGGGCAAATTTAACTCTCATTTCCCACCAGGAAGAGGAATTAACCAAAGGCTCAGCAGCGTGCCGTGCCGGAACCAGATTAGGGCCTGAAGCCATCCTGCGGTGTTGCGGCCAGCTCACGAGAAAGCGAGTTGAAGAAAGGAGCTCAGGGGCACTGTAATTCACAAACCTGCAGAGTTATAAATGACAGCTATCGTCCAAAAATATACTGAAGTAAGGCTGCCAAGAGGACTTGAAAGCGGGGCAGAATTGCAGGAAACCGATTTCAGGAGGTAGACTGGAATTGCATTTAAAGCATAGGAAAAGAGGCAGAACGTCCACAATGATGCACTTGGCCAAAAAGGGCGTATGCGTTTTTTCCTGAATATATTCAGGAAAAAACGCATACGCCCTTTTTGGCCAACCAAGCAAGCTTGCAAAGGAAATCTGCCCTACAATGAAGTCTCACTTCTCCCCGGTCAAAAGGGCCATCTGAAAAAAGTGTAAAATCCAGAAAGGCAGGACAGGCCATGGAGAACTGGGAGCCTTGTTATGCTGATGGGCGGGATGTAAATTGCCAAAAGCCACTCGGGAGAAGTGTATGGTGTTTCCTGAAACATCTAAAAAACAAAGCAACAGAGCCTAGGGCACTTCCACTTATGGTCCTATAGCTTAGGGAAATTAAAATAAAAAGACACAGCCACCCCAAAGGTTGGGACGGCTCTGTTTACAAGAACCTTGTTTACGGTACAAGTTCAATATCGCAGAAAGTGAAAAATGGATAAAGAAGTTGTGGTACTTACGTACAATGCAGTATCACTCAGCAATGAAATCTATGTCATCAGGCCCGTAGCAGCATAATGAGTGGATTCAGGTACGATGATTCTAACTGAAATAAGTCACACAGGAAAAGAAACATCATAAGATATCAAGAATACACGGAATGTAACCTTGGCTACACAGGAACTGAATTACAAAACAGAACAGGGTCTCAAATTTAGAAACCCAACTTATGCTTGCTTAAGGGGAAAGGTGAGTTGGGGTGCTGCATAAAACCAGAGATTGAAATGAGCACAGATAAAGTTCCTTAAGCCAAATATGGAATAGACAAGAGCTACTCCTTGCTCAACGAAATGGACTCAACACCCCATATTAAATGCCTAAGAGTGTACCTGACTAGGAAGTATCTTAAAACCTATGGATTGCTATGTCTCTGAAAGAGAATCAAGTGTGTGTACAGGGGCATAAACGCAGCAGTGATAGGATTGGAGAGGTTCGGTGAGCAAATGAAGACCCTTTGAAGTCATATTGCATGGTACCCATTCCACGGGTCTCAACTCTCCAGGTTTAAGGTATTCTTCCTTCAGCTAAAACATGCATGTGGAACCCAGAGTATGATCAACCGTGTGATCGGGAGACGTGTTCCAATATGTCTCAGTTTTCGTCCCCTGGTACTCAGGTGCAACATGCCAGACGCTTTACTAACACTCTCCCGACTTGGAGAGTCAGTGCCTTTAACCTCCTGTTTGGCCCAGTTTGCAATTTCTGCGGAAGATGAACAGGAATAGGGAGAACCAATGACAGACTAGCTGGAGGTGTCTGGACGGGCAAATTTAACTCTCATTTCCCACCAGGAAGAGGAATTAACCAAAGGCTCAGCGTGCCGTGCCGGAACCAGATTAGGGCCTGAAGCCATCCTGCGGTGTTGCGGCCAGCTCACGAGAAAGCGAGTTGAAGAAAGGAGCTCAGGGGCACTGTAATTCACAAACCTGCAGAGTTATAAATGACAGCTATCGTCCAAAAATATACTGAAGTAAGGCTGCCAAGAGGACTTGAAAGCGGGGCAGAATTGCAGGAAACCGATTTCAGGAGGTAGACTGGAATTGCATTGAAAGCATAGGAAAAGAGGCAGAACGTCCACAATGATGCACTTGGCCAAAACGTGCGTATGCGTTTTTTCCTGAATATATTCAGGAAAAAACGCATACGCCCTTTTTGGCCAACCAAGCAAGCTTGCAAAGGAAATCTGCACTACAATGAAGTCTCACTTCCCCCCGGTCAAAAGGGCCATCTGAAAAAAGTGTAAAATCCAGAAAGGCAGGACAGGCCATGGAGAACTGGGAGCCTTGTTATGCTGATGGGCGGGATGTAAATTGCCAACAGCCACTCGGGAGAAGTGTATGGTGTTTCCTGAAACATCTAAAAAACAAAGCAACAGAGCCTAGGGCACTTCCACTTATGGTCCTATAGCTTAGGGAAATTAAAATCAAAAAGACACAGCCACCACAAAGGTTGGGACGGCTCTGTTTACAAGAACCTGGTTTACGGTACAAGTTCAATATCACAGAAAGTGAAAAATGGATAAAGAAGTTGTGGTACTTACGTACAATGCAGTATCACTCAGCAATGAAATCTATGTCATCAGGCCCGTAGCAGCATAATGAGTGGATTCAGGTACGATGATTCTAACTGAAATAAGTCACACAGGAAAAGAAACATCATAAGATATCACTAATACACGGAATGTAACCTTGGCTACACAGGAACTGAATTACAAAACAGAACAGGGTCTCAAATTTAGAAACCCAACTTATGCTTGCTTAAGGGGAAAGGTGAGTTGGGGTGCTGCATAAAACCAGAGATTGAAATGAGCACAGATAAAGTTCCTTAAGCCAAATATGGAATAGACAAGAGCTACTCCTTGCTCAACGAAATGGACTCAACACCCCATATTAAATGCCTAAGAGTGTACCTGACTAGGCAGTATCTTAAAACCTATGGATTGCTATGTCTCTGAAAGAGAATCAAGTGTGTGTACAGGGGCATAAACGCAGCAGTGATAGGATTGGAGAGGTTCAGTGAGCAAATGAAGACCCTTTGAAGTCATATTGCATGGTACCCATTCCACGGGTCTCAACTCTCCAGGTTTAAGGTATTCTTCCTTCAGCTAAAACATGCATGTGGAACCCAGAGTATGATCAACCGTGTGATCGGGAGACGTGTTCCAATATGTCTCAGTTTTCGTCCCCTGGTACTCGGGTGCAACATGCCAGACGCTTTACTAACACTCTCCCGACTTGGAGAGTCAGTGCCTTTAACCTCCTGTTTGGCCCAGTTTGCAATTTCTGCGGAAGATGAACAGGAATAGGGAGAACCAATGACAGACTAGCTGGAGGTGTCTGGACGGGCAAATTTAACTCTCATTTCCCACCAGGAAGAGGAATTAACCAAAGGCTCAGCGTGCCGTGCCGGAACCAGATTAGGGCCTGAAGCCATCCTGTGGTGTTGCGGCCAGCTCACGAGAAAGCGAGTTGAAGAAAGGAGCTCAGGGGCACTGTAATTCACAAACCTGCAGAGTTATAAATGACAGCTATCGTCCAAAACTATACTGAAGTAAGGCTGCCAAGAGGACTTGAAAGCGGGGCAGAATTGCAGGAAACCGATTTCAGGAGGTAGACTGGAATTGCATTGAAAGCATAGGAAAAGAGGCAGAACGTCCACAATGATGCACTTGGCCAAAACGTGCGTATGCGTTTTTTCCTGAATATATTCAGGAAAAAACGCATACGCCCTTTTTGGCCAACCAAGCAAGCTTGCAAAGGAAATCTGCACTACAATGAAGTCTCACTTCCCCCCGGTCAAAAGGGCCATCTGAAAAAAGTGTAAAATCCAGAAAGGCAGGACAGGCCATGGAGAACTGGGAGCCTTGTTATGCTGATGGGCGGGATGTCAATTGCCAACAGCCACTCGGGAGAAGTGTATGGTGTTTCCTGAAACATCTAAAAAACAAAGCAACAGAGCCTAGGGCACTTCCACTTATGGTCCTATAGCTTAGGGAAATTAAAATCAAAAGACACAGCCACCCCAAAGGTTGGGACGGCTCTGTTTACAAGAACCTGGTTTACGGTACAAGTTCAATATCGCAGAAAGTGAAAAATGGATAAAGAAGTTGTGGTACTTACGTACAATGCAATATCACTCAGCAATGAAATCTATGTCATCAGGCCCGTAGCAGCATAATGAGTGGATTCAGGTATGATGATTCTAACTGAAATAAGTCACACAGGAAAAGAAACATCATAAGATATCACTAATACACGGAATGTAACCTTGGCTACACAGGAACTGAATTACAAAACAGAACAGGGTCTCAAATTAAGAAACCCAACTTATGCTTGCTTAAGGGGAAAGGTGAGTTGGGGTGCTGCATAAAACCAGAGATTGAAATGAGCACAGATAAAGTTCCTTAAGCCAAATATGGAATAGACAAGAGCTACTCCTTGCTCAACGAAATGGACTCAACACCCCATATTAAATGCCTAAGAGTGTACCTGACTAGGAAGTATCTTAAAACCTATGGATTGCTATGTCTCTGAAAGAGAATCAAGTGTGTGTACAGGGGCATAAACGCAGCAGTGATAGGATTGGAGAGGTTCGGTGAGCAAATGAAGACCCTTTGAAGTCATATTGCATGGTACCCATTCCACGGGTCTCAACTCTCCAGGATTAAGGTATTCTTCCTTCAGCTAAAACATGCATGTGGAACCCAGAGTATGATCAACCGTGTGATCGGGAGACGTGTTCCAATATGTCTCAGTTTTCGTCCCCTGGTACTCAGGTGCAACATGCCAGACGCTTTACTAACACTCTCCCGACTTGGAGAGTCAGTGCCTTTAACCTCCTGTTTGGCCCAGTTTGCAATTTCTGCGGAAGATGAACAGGAATAGGGAGAACCAATGACAGACTAGCTGGAGGTGTCTGGACGGGCAAATTTAACTCTCATTTCCCACCAGGAAGAGGAATTAACCAAAGGCTCAGCGTGCCGTGCCGGAACCAGATTAGGGCCTGAAGCCATCCTGCGGTGTTGCGGCCAGCTCACGAGAAAGCGAGTTGAAGAAAGGAGCTCAGGGGCACTGTAATTCACAAACCTGCAGAGTTATAAATGACAGCTATCGTCCAAAAATATACTGAAGTAAGGCTGCCAAGAGGACTTGAAAGCGGGGCAGAATTGCAGGAAACCGATTTCAGGAGGTAGACTGGAATTGCATTGAAAGCATAGGAAAAGAGGCAGAACGTCCACAATGATGCACTTGGCCAAAACGTGCGTATGCGTTTTTTCCTGAATATATTCAGGAAAAAACGCATACGCCCTTTTTGGCCAACCAAGCAAGCTTGCAAAGGAAATCTGCACTACAATGAAGTCTCACTTCCCCCCGGTCAAAAGGGCCATCTGAAAAAAGTGTAAAATCCAGAAAGGCAGGACAGGCCATGGAGAACTGGGAGCCTTGTTATGCTGATGGGCGGGATGTAAATTGCCAACAGCCACTCGGGAGAAGTGTATGGTGTTTCCTGAAACATCTAAAAAACAAAGCAACAGAGCCTAGGGCACTTCCACTTATGGTCCTATAGCTTAGGGAAATTAAAATCAAAAAGACACAGCCACCACAAAGGTTGGGACGGCTCTGTTTACAAGAACCTGGTTTACGGTACAAGTTCAATATCACAGAAAGTGAAAAATGGATAAAGAAGTTGTGGTACTTACGTACAATGCAGTATCACTCAGCAATGAAATCTATGTCATCAGGCCCATAGCAGCATAATGAGTGGATTCAGGTACGATGATTCTAACTGAAATAAGTCACACAGGAAAAGAAACATCATAAGATATCACTAATACACGGAATGTAACCTTGGCTACACAGGAACTGAATTACAAAACAGAACAGGGTCTCAAATTTAGAAACCCAACTTATGCTTGCTTAAGGGGAAAGGTGAGTTGGGGTGCTGCATAAAACCAGAGATTGAAATGAGCACAGATAAAGTTCCTTAAGCCAAATATGGAATAGACAAGAGCTACTCCTTGCTCAACGAAATGGACTCAACACCCCATATTAAATGCCTAAGAGTGTACCTGACTAGGCAGTATCTTAAAACCTATGGATTGCTATGTCTCTGAAAGAGAATCAAGTGTGTGTACAGGGGCATAAACGCAGCAGTGATAGGATTGGAGAGGTTCAGTGAGCAAATGAAGACCCTTTGAAGTCATATTGCATGGTACCCATTCCACGGGTCTCAACTCTCCAGGTTTAAGGTATTCTTCCTTCAGCTAAAACATGCATGTGGAACCCAGAGTATGATCAACCGTGTGATCGGGAGACGTGTTCCAATATGTCTCAGTTTTCGTCCCCTGGTACTCGGGTGCAACATGCCAGACGCTTTACTAACACTCTCCCGACTTGGAGAGTCAGTGCCTTTAACCTCCTGTTTGGCCCAGTTTGCAATTTCTGCGGAAGATGAACAGGAATAGGGAGAACCAATGACAGACTAGCTGGAGGTGTCTGGACGGGCAAATTTAACTCTCATTTCCCACCAGGAAGAGGAATTAACCAAAGGCTCAGCGTGCCGTGCCGGAACCAGATTAGGGCCTGAAGCCATCCTGTGGTGTTGCGGCCAGCTCACGAGAAAGCGAGTTGAAGAAAGGAGCTCAGGGGCACTGTAATTCACAAACCTGCAGAGTTATAAATGACAGCTATCGTCCAAAAATATACTGAAGTAAGGCTGCCAAGAGGACTTGAAAGCGGGGCAGAATTGCAGGAAACCGATTTCAGGAGGTAGACTGGAATTGCATTGAAAGCATAGGAAAAGAGGCAGAACGTCCACAATGATGCACTTGGCCAAAACGTGCGTATGCGTTTTTTCCTGAATATATTCAGGAAAAAACGCATACGCCCTTTTTGGCCAACCAAGCAAGCTTGCAAAGGAAATCTGCACTACAATGAAGTCTCACTTCCCCCCGGTCAAAAGGGCCATCTGAAAAAAGTGTAAAATCCAGAAAGGCAGGACAGGCCATGGAGAACTGGGAGCCTTGTTATGCTGATGGGCGGGATGTCAATTGCCAACAGCCACTCGGGAGAAGTGTATGGTGTTTCCTGAAACATCTAAAAAACAAAGCAACAGAGCCTAGGGCACTTCCACTTATGGTCCTATAGCTTAGGGAAATTAAAATCAAAAGACACAGCCACCCCAAAGGTTGGGACGGCTCTGTTTACAAGAACCTGGTTTACGGTACAAGTTCAATATCGCAGAAAGTGAAAAATGGATAAAGAAGTTGTGGTACTTACGTACAATGCAATATCACTCAGCAATGAAATCTATGTCATCAGGCCCGTAGCAGCATAATGAGTGGATTCAGGTATGATGATTCTAACTGAAATAAGTCACACAGGAAAAGAAACATCATAAGATATCACTAATACACGGAATGTAACCTTGGCTACACAGGAACTGAATTACAAAACAGAACAGGGTCTCAAATTAAGAAACCCAACTTATGCTTGCTTAAGGGGAAAGGTGAGTTGGGGTGCTGCATAAAACCAGAGATTGAAATGAGCACAGATAAAGTTCCTTAAGCCAAATATGGAATAGACAAGAGCTACTCCTTGCTCAACGAAATGGACTCAACACCCCATATTAAATGCCTAAGAGTGTACCTGACTAGGAAGTATCTTAAAACCTATGGATTGCTATGTCTCTGAAAGAGAATCAAGTGTGTGTACAGGGGCATAAACGCAGCAGTGATAGGATTGGAGAGGTTCGGTGAGCAAATGAAGACCCTTTGAAGTCATATTGCATGGTACCCATTCCACGGGTCTCAACTCTCCAGGATTAAGGTATTCTTCCTTCAGCTAAAACATGCATGTGGAACCCAGAGTATGATCAACCGTGTGATCGGGAGACGTGTTCCAATATGTCTCAGTTTTCGTCCCCTGGTACTCGGGTGCAACATGCCAGACGCTTTACTAACACTCTCCCGACTTGGAGAGTCAGTGCCTTTAACCTCCTGTTTGGCCCAGTTTGCAATTTCTGCGGAAGATGAACAGGAATAGGGAGAACCAATGACAGACTAGCTGGAGGTGTCTGGACGGGCAAATTTAACTCTCATTTCCCACCAGGAAGAGGAATTAACCAAAGGCTCAGCAGCGTGCCGTGCCGGAACCAGATTAGGGCCTGAAGCCATCCTGCGGTGTTGCGGCCAGCTCACGAGAAAGCGAGTTGAAGAAAGGAGCTCAGGGGCACTGTAATTCACAAACCTGCAGAGTTATAAATGACAGCTATCGTCCAAAAATATACTGAAGTAAGGCTGCCAAGAGGACTTGAAAGCGGGGCAGAATTGCAGGAAACCGATTTCAGGAGGTAGACTGGAATTGCATTTAAAGCATAGGAAAAGAGGCAGAACGTCCACAATGATGCACTTGGCCAAAAAGGGCGTATGCGTTTTTTCCTGAATATATTCAGGAAAAAACGCATACGCCCTTTTTGGCCAACCAAGCAAGCTTGCAAAGGAAATCTGCCCTACAATGAAGTCTCACTTCTCCCCGGTCAAAAGGGCCATCTGAAAAAAGTGTAAAATCCAGAAAGGCAGGACAGGCCATGGAGAACTGGGAGCCTTGTTATGCTGATGGGCGGGATGTAAATTGCCAACAGCCACTCGGGAGAAGTGTATGGTGTTTCCTGAAACATCTAAAAAACAAAGCAACAGAGCCTAGGGCACTTCCACTTATGGTCCTATAGCTTAGGGAAATTAAAATCAAAAAGACACAGCCACCCCAAAGGTTGGGACGGCTCTGTTTACAAGAACCTGGTTTACGGTACAAGTTCAATATCGCAGAAAGTGAAAAATGGATAAAGAAGTTGTGGTACTTACGTACAATGCAGTATCACTCAGCAATGAAATCTATGTCATCAGGCCCGTAGCAGCATAATGAGTGGATTCAGGTACGATGATTCTAACTGAAATAAGTCACACAGGAAAAGAAACATCATAAGATATCACTAATACACGGAATGTAACCTTGGCTACACAGGAACTGAATTACAAAACAGAACAGGGTCTCAAATTTAGAAACCCAACTTATGCTTGCTTAAGGGGAAAGGTGAGTTGGGGTGCTGCATAAAACCAGAGATTGAAATGAGCACAGATAAAGTTCCTTAAGCCAAATATGGAATAGACAAGAGCTACTCCTTGCTCAACGAAATGGACTCAACACCCCATATTAAATGCCTAAGAGTGTACCTGACTAGGAAGTATCTTAAAACCTATGGATTGCTATGTCTCTGAAAGAGAATCAAGTGTGTGTACAGGGGCATAAACGCAGCAGTGATAGGATTGGAGAGGTTCGGTGAGCAAATGAAGACCCTTTGAAGTCATATTGCATGGTACCCATTCCACGGGTCTCAACTCTCCAGGTTTAAGGTATTCTTCCTTCAGCTAAAACATGCATGTGGAACCCAGAGTATGATCAACCGTGTGATCGGGAGACGTGTTCCAATATGTGTCAGTTTTCGTCCCCTGGTACTCGGGTGCAACATGCCAGACGCTTTAGTAACACTCTCCCGACTTGGAGAGTCAGTGCCTTTAACCTCCTGTTTGGCCCAGTTTGCAATTTCTGCGGAAGATGAACAGGAATAGGGAGAACCAATGACAGACTAGCTGGAGGTGTCTGGACGGGCAAATTTAACTCTCATTTCCCACCAGGAAGAGGAATTAACCAAAGGCTCTGTGTGCCGTGCCGAAACCAGATTAGGGCCTGAAGCCATCCTGCGGTGTTGCGGCCAGCTCACGAGAAAGCGAGTTGAAGAAAGGAGCTCAGGGGCACTGTAATTCACAAACCTGCAGAGTTATAAATGACAGCTATCGTCCAAAACTATACTGAAGTAAGGCTGCCAAGAGGACTTGAAAGCGGGGCAGAATTGCAGGAAACCGATTTCAGGAGGTAGACTGGAATTGCATTGAAAGCATAGGAAAAGAGGCAGAACGTCCACAATGATGCACTTGGCCAAAAAGGGCGTATGCGTTTTTTCCTGAATATATTCAGGAAAAAACGCATACGCCCTTTTTGGCCAACCAAGCAAGCTTGCAAAGGAAATCTGCACTACAATGAAGTCTCACTTCCCCCCGGTCAAAAGGGCCATCTGAAAAAAGTGTAAAATCCAGAAAGGCAGGACAGGCCATGGAGAACTGGGAGCCTTGTTATGCCGATGGGCGGGATGTCAATTGCCAACAGCCACTCGGGAGAAGTGTATGGTGTTTCCTGAAACATCTAAAAAACAAAGCAACAGAGCCTAGGGCACTTCCACTTATGGTCCTATAGCTTAGGGAAATTAAAATCAAAAAGACACAGCCACCACAAAGGTTGGGACGGCTCTGTTTACAAGAACCTGGTTTACGGTACAAGTTCAATATCGCAGAAAGTGAAAAATGGATAAAGAAGTTGTGGTACTTACGTACAATGCAGTATCACTCAGCAATGAAATCTATGTCATCAGGCCCGTAGCAGCATAATGAGTGGATTCAGGTACGATGATTCTAACTGAAATAAGTCACACAGGAAAAGAAACATCATAAGATATCACTAATACACGGAATGTAACCTTGGCTACACAGGAACTGAATTACAAAACAGAACAGGGTCTCAAATTTAGAAACCCAACTTATGCTTGCTTAAGGGGAAAGGTGAGTTGGGGTGCTGCATAAAACCAGAGATTGAAATGAGCACAGATAAAGTTCCTTAAGCCAAATATGGAATAGACAAGAGCTACTCCTTGCTCAACGAAATGGACTCAACACCCCATATTAAATGCCTAAGAGTGTACCTGACTAGGCAGTATCTTAAAACCTATGGATTGCTATGTCTCTGAAAGAGAATCAAGTGTGTGTACAGGGGCATAAACGCAGCAGTGATAGGATTGGAGAGGTTCAGTGAGCAAATGAAGACCCTTTGAAGTCATATTGCATGGTACCCATTCCACGGGTCTCAACTCTCCAGGTTTAAGGTATTCTTCCTTCAGCTAAAACATGCATGTGGAACCCAGAGTATGATCAACCGTGTGATCGGGAGACGTGTTCCAATATGTCTCAGTTTTCGTCCCCTGGTACTCGGGTGCAACATGCCAGACGCTTTACTAACACTCTCCCGACTTGGAGAGTCAGTGCCTTTAACCTCCTGTTTGGCCCAGTTTGCAATTTCTGCGGAAGATGAACAGGAATAGGGAGAACCAATGACAGACTAGCTGGAGGTGTCTGGACGGGCAAATTTAACTCTCATTTCCCACCAGGAAGAGGAATTAACCAAAGGCTCAGCGTGCCGTGCCGGAACCAGATTAGGGCCTGAAGCCATCCTGTGGTGTTGCGGCCAGCTCACGAGAAAGCGAGTTGAAGAAAGGAGCTCAGGGGCACTGTAATTCACAAACCTGCAGAGTTATAAATGACAGCTATCGTCCAAAAATATACTGAAGTAAGGCTGCCAAGAGGACTTGAAAGCGGGGCAGAATTGCAGGAAACCGATTTCAGGAGGTAGACTGGAATTGCATTGAAAGCATAGGAAAAGAGGCAGAACGTCCACAATGATGCACTTGGCCAAAAAGGGCGTATGCGTTTTTTCCTGAATATATTCAGGAAAAAACGCATACGCCCTTTTTGGCCAACCAAGCAAGCTTGCAAAGGAAATCTGCACTACAATGAAGTCTCACTTCCCCCCGGTCAAAAGGGCCATCTGAAAAAAGTGTAAAATCCAGAAAGGCAGGACAGGCCATGGAGAACTGGGAGCCTTGTTATGCTGATGGGCGGGATGTCAATTGCCAACAGCCACTCGGGAGAAGTGTATGGTGTTTCCTGAAACATCTAAAAAACAAAGCAACAGAGCCTAGGGCACTTCCACTTATGGTCCTATAGCTTAGGGAAATTAAAATCAAAAGACACAGCCACCCCAAAGGTTGGGACGGCTCTGTTTACAAGAACCTGGTTTACGGTACAAGTTCAATATCGCAGAAAGTGAAAAATGGATAAAGAAGTTGTGGTACTTACGTACAATGCAATATCACTCAGCAATGAAATCTATGTCATCAGGCCCGTAGCAGCATAATGAGTGGATTCAGGTATGATGATTCTAACTGAAATAAGTCACACAGGAAAAGAAACATCATAAGATATCACTAATACACGGAATGTAACCTTGGCTACACAGGAACTGAATTACAAAACAGAACAGGGTCTCAAATTAAGAAACCCAACTTATGCTTGCTTAAGGGGAAAGGTGAGTTGGGGTGCTGCATAAAACCAGAGATTGAAATGAGCACAGATAAAGTTCCTTAAGCCAAATATGGAATAGACAAGAGCTACTCCTTGCTCAACGAAATGGACTCAACACCCCATATTAAATGCCTAAGAGTGTACCTGACTAGGAAGTATCTTAAAACCTATGGATTGCTATGTCTCTGAAAGAGAATCAAGTGTGTGTACAGGGGCATAAACGCAGCAGTGATAGGATTGGAGAGGTTCGGTGAGCAAATGAAGACCCTTTGAAGTCATATTGCATGGTACCCATTCCACGGGTCTCAACTCTCCAGGATTAAGGTATTCTTCCTTCAGCTAAAACATGCATGTGGAACCCAGAGTATGATCAACCGTGTGATCGGGAGACGTGTTCCAATATGTCTCAGTTTTCGTCCCCTGGTACTCGGGTGCAACATGCCAGACGCTTTACTAACACTCTCCCGACTTGGAGAGTCAGTGCCTTTAACCTCCTGTTTGGCCCAGTTTGCAATTTCTGCGGAAGATGAACAGGAATAGGGAGAACCAATGACAGACTAGCTGGAGGTGTCTGGACGGGCAAATTTAACTCTCATTTCCCACCAGGAAGAGGAATTAACCAAAGGATCAGCAGCGTGCCGTGCCGGAACCAGATTAGGGCCTGAAGCCATCCTGCGGTGTTGCGGCCAGCTCACGAGAAAGCGAGTTGAAGAAAGGAGCTCAGGGGCACTGTAATTCACAAACCTGCAGAGTTATAAATGACAGCTATCGTCCAAAAATATACTGAAGTAAGGCTGCCAAGAGGACTTGAAAGCGGGGCAGAATTGCAGGAAACCGATTTCAGGAGGTAGACTGGAATTACATTTAAAGCATAGGAAAAGAGGCAGAACGTCCACAATGATGCACTTGGCCAAAAAGGGCGTATGCGTTTTTTCCTGAATATATTCAGGAAAAAACGCATACGCCCTTTTTGGCCAACCAAGCAAGCTTGCAAAGGAAATCTGCCCTACAATGAAGTCTCACTTCTCCCCGGTCAAAAGGGCCATCTGAAAAAAGTGTAAAATCCAGAAAGGCAGGACAGGCCATGGAGAACTGGGAGCCTTGTTATGCTGATGGGCGGGATGTAAATTGCCAACAGCCACTCGGGAGAAGTGTATGGTGTTTCCTGAAACATCTAAAAAACAAAGCAACAGAGCCTAGGGCACTTCCACTTATGGTCCTATAGCTTAGGGAAATTAAAATCAAAAAGACACAGCCACCCCAAAGGTTGGGACGGCTCTGTTTACAAGAACCTGGTTTACGGTACAAGTTCAATATCGCAGAAAGTGAAAAATGGATAAAGAAGTTGTGGTACTTACGTACAATGCAGTATCACTCAGCAATGAAATCTATGTCATCAGGCCCGTAGCAGCATAATGAGTGGATTCAGGTACGATGATTCTAACTGAAATAAGTCACACAGGAAAAGAAACATCATAAGATATCACTAATACACGGAATGTAACCTTGGCTACACAGGAACTGAATTACAAAACAGAACAGGGTCTCAAATTTAGAAACCCAACTTATGCTTGCTTAAGGGGAAAGGTGAGTTGGGGTGCTGCATAAAACCAGAGATTGAAATGAGCACAGATAAAGTTCCTTAAGCCAAATATGGAATAGACAAGAGCTACTCCTTGCTCAACGAAATGGACTCAACACCCCATATTAAATGCCTAAGAGTGTACCTGACTAGGAAGTATCTTAAAACCTATGGATTGCTATGTCTCTGAAAGAGAATCAAGTGTGTGTACAGGGGCATAAACGCAGCAGTGATAGGATTGGAGAGGTTCGGTGAGCAAATGAAGACCCTTTGAAGTCATATTGCATGGTACCCATTCCACGGGTCTCAACTCTCCAGGTTTAAGGTATTCTTCCTTCAGCTAAAACATGCATGTGGAACCCAGAGTATGATCAACCGTGTGATCGGGAGACGTGTTCCAATATGTGTCAGTTTTCGTCCCCTGGTACTCGGGTGCAACATGCCAGACGCTTTAGTAACACTCTCCCGACTTGGAGAGTCAGTGCCTTTAACCTCCTGTTTGGCCCAGTTTGCAATTTCTGCGGAAGATGAACAGGAATAGGGAGAACCAATGACAGACTAGCTGGAGGTGTCTGGACGGGCAAATTTAACTCTCATTTCCCACCAGGAAGAGGAATTAACCAAAGGCTCAGTGTGCCGTGCCGGAACCAGATTAGGGCCTGAAGCCATCCTGCGGTGTTGCGGCCAGCTCACGAGAAAGCGAGTTGAAGAAAGGAGCTCAGGGGCACTGTAATTCACAAACCTGCAGAGTTATAAATGACAGCTATCGTCCAAAAATATACTGAAGTAAGGCTGCCACGAGGACTTGAAAGCGGGGCAGAATTGCAGGAAACCGATTTCAGGAGGTAGACTGGAATTGCATTGAAAGCATAGGAAAAGAGGCAGAACGTCCACAATGATGCACTTGGCCAAAAAGGGCGTATGCGTTTTTTCCTGAATATATTCAGGAAAAAACGCATACGCCCTTTTTGGCCAACCAAGCAAGCTTGCAAAGGAAATCTGCACTACAATGAAGTCTCACTTCCCCCCGGTCAAAAGGGCCATCTGAAAAAAGTGTAAAATCCAGAAAGGCAGGACAGGCCATGGAGAACTGGGAGCCTTGTTATGCCGATGGGCGGGATGTCAATTGCCAACAGCCACTCGGGAGAAGTGTATGGTGTTTCCTGAAACATCTAAAAAACAAAGCAACAGAGCCTAGGGCACTTCCACTTATGGTCCTATAGCTTAGGGAAATTAAAATCAAAAAGACACAGCCACCCCAAAGGTTGGGACGGCTCTGTTTACAAGAACCTGGTTTACGGTACAAGTTCAATATCGCAGAAAGTGAAAAATGGATAAAGAAGTTGTGGTACTTACGTACAATGCAATATCACTCAGCAATGAAATCTATGTCATCAGGCCCATAGCAGCATAATGAGTGGATTCAGGTACGATGATTCTAACTGAAATAAGTCACACAGGAAAAGAAACATCATAAGATATCACTAATACACGGAATGTAACCTTGGCTACACAGGAACTGAATTACAAAACAGAACAGGGTCTCAAATTTAGAAACCCAACTTATGCTTGCTTAAGGGGAAAGGTGAGTTGGGGTGCTGCATAAAACCAGAGATTGAAATGAGCACAGATAAAGTTCCTTAAGCCAAATATGGAATAGACAAGAGCTACTCCTTGCTCAACGAAATGGACTCAACACCCCATATTAAATGCCTAAGAGTGTACCTGACTAGGAAGTATCTTAAAACCTATGGATTGCTATGTCTCTGAAAGAGAATCAAGTGTGTGTACAGGGGCATAAACGCAGCAGTGATAGGATTGGAGAGGTTCGGTGAGCAAATGAAGACCCTTTGAAGTCATATTGCATGGTACCCATTCCACGGGTCTCAACTCTCCAGGTTTAAGGTATTCTTCCTTCAGCTAAAACATGCATGTGGAACCCAGAGTATGATCAACCGTGTGATCGGGAGACGTGTTCCAATATGTGTCAGTTTTCGTCCCCTGGTACTCGGGTGCAACATGCCAGACGCTTTAGTAACACTCTCCCGACTTGGAGAGTCAGTGCCTTTAACCTCCTGTTTGGCCCAGTTTGCAATTTCTGCGGAAGATGAACAGGAATAGGGAGAACCAATGACAGACTAGCTGGAGGTGTCTGGACGGGCAAATTTAACTCTCATTTCCCACCAGGAAGAGGAATTAACCAAAGGCTCAGCGTGCCGTGCCGGAACCAGATTAGGGCCTGAAGCCATCCTGCGGTGTTGCGGCCAGCTCACGAGAAAGCGAGTTGAAGAAAGGAGCTCAGGGGCACTGTAATTCACAAACCTGCAGAGTTATAAATGACAGCTATCGTCCAAAAATATACTGAAGTAAGGCTGCCAAGAGGACTTGAAAGCGGGGCAGAATTGCAGGAAACCGATTTCAGGAGGTAGACTGGAATTGCATTGAAAGCATAGGAAAAGAGGCAGAACGTCCACAATGATGCACTTGGCCAAAAAGGGCGTATGCGTTTTTTCCTGAATATATTCAGGAAAAAACGCATACGCCCTTTTTGGCCAACCAAGCAAGCTTGCAAAGGAAATCTGCACTACAATGAAGTCTCACTTCCCCCCGGTCAAAAGGGCCATCTGAAAAAAGTGTAAAATCCAGAAAGGCAGGACAGGCCATGGAGAACTGGGAGCCTTGTTATGCTGATGGGCGGGATGTAAATTGCCAACAGCCACTCGGGAGAAGTGTATGGTGTTTCCTGAAACATCTAAAAAACAAAGCAACAGAGCCTAGGGCACTTCCACTTATGGTCCTATAGCTTAGGGAAATTAAAATCAAAAGACACAGCCACCCCAAAGGTTGGGACGGCTCTGTTTACAAGAACCACGTTTACGGTACAAGTTCAATATCGCAGAAAGTGAAAAATGGATAAAGAAGTTGTGGTACTTACGTACAATGCAGTATCACTCAGCAATGAAATCTATGTCATCAGGCCCGTAGCAGCATAATGAGTGGATTCAGGTATGATGATTCTAACTGAAATAAGTCACACAGGAAAAGAAACATCATAAGATATCACTAATACACGGAATGTAACCTTGGCTACACAGGAACTGAATTACAAAACAGAACAGGGTCTCAAATTAAGAAACCCAACTTATGCTTGCTTAAGGGGAAAGGTGAGTTGGGGTGCTGCATAAAACCAGAGATTGAAATGAGCACAGATAAAGTTCCTTAAGCCAAATATGGAATAGACAAGAGCTACTCCTTGCTCAACGAAATGGACTCAACACCCCATATTAAATGCCTAAGAGTGTACCTGACTAGGAAGTATCTTAAAACCTATGGATTGCTATGTCTCTGAAAGAGAATCAAGTGTGTGTACAGGGGCATAAACGCAGCAGTGATAGGATTGGAGAGGTTCAGTGAGCAAATGAAGACCCTTTGAAGTCATATTGCATGGTACCCATTCCACGGGTCTCAACTCTCCAGGTTTAAGGTATTCTTCCTTCAGCTAAAACATGCATGTGGAACCCAGAGTATGATCAACCGTGTGATCGGGAGACGTGTTCCAATATGTGTCAGTTTTCGTCCCCTGGTACTGGGGTGCAACATGCCAGACGCTTTACTAACACTCTCCCGACTTGGAGAGTCAGTGCCTTTAACCTCCTGTTTGGCCCAGTTTGCAATTTCTGCGGAAGATGAACAGGAATAGGGAGAACCAATGACAGACTAGCTGGAGGTGTCTGGACGGGCAAATTTAACTCTCATTTCCCACCAGGAAGAGGAATTAACCAAAGGCTCAGCATGCCGTGCCGGAACCAGATTAGGGCCTGAAGCCATCCTGCGGTGTTGCGGCCAGCTCACGAGAAAGCGAGTTGAAGAAAGGAGCTCAGGGGCACTGTAATTCACAAACCTGCAGAGTTATAAATGACAGCTATCGTCCAAAAATATACTGAAGTAAGGCTGCCAAGAGGACTTGAAAGCGGGGCAGAATTGCAGGAAACCGATTTCAGGAGGTAGACTGGAATTGCATTTAAAGCATAGGAAAAGAGGCAGAACGTCCACAATGATGCACTTGGCCAAAAAGGGCGTATGCGTTTTTTCCTGAATATATTCAGGAAAAAACGCATACGCCCTTTTTGGCCAACCAAGCAAGCTTGCAAAGGAAATCTGCACTACAATGAAGTCTCACTTCCCCCCGGTCAAAAGGGCCATCTGAAAAAAGTGTAAAATCCAGAAAGGCAGGACAGGCCATGGAGAACTGGGAGCCTTGTTATGCTGATGGGCGGGATGTAAATTGCCAACAGCCACTCGGGAGAAGTGTATGGTGTTTCCTGAAACATCTAAAAAACAAAGCAACAGAGCCTAGGGCACTTCCACTTATGGTCCTATAGCTTAGGGAAATTAAAATCAAAAAGACACAGCCACCCCAAAGGTTGGGACGGCTCTGTTTACAAGAACCTGGTTTACGGTACAAGTTCAATATCGCAGAAAGTGAAAAATGGATAAAGAAGTTGTGGTACTTACCTACAATGCAATATCACTCAGCAATGAAATCTATGTCATCAGGCCCGTAGCAGCATAATGAGTGGATTCAGGTATGATGATTCTAACTGAAATAAGTCACACAGGAAAAGAAACATCATAAGATATCACTAATACACGGAATGTAACCTTGGCTACACAGGAACTGAATTACAAAACAGAACAGGGTCTCAAATTAAGAAACCCAACTTATGCTTGCTTAAGGGGAAAGGTGAGTTGGGGTGCTGCATAAAACCAGAGATTGAAATGAGCACAGATAAAGTTCCTTAAGCCAAATATGGAATAGACAAGAGCTACTCCTTGCTCAACGAAATGGACTCAACACCCCATATTAAATGCCTAAGAGTGTACCTGACTAGGAAGTATCTTAAAACCTATGGATTGCTATGTCTCTGAAAGAGAATCAAGTGTGTGTACAGTGGCATAAACGCAGCAGTGATAGGATTGGAGAGGTTTGGTGAGCAAATGAAGACCCTTTGAAGTCATATTGCATGGTACCCATTCCACGGGTCTCAACTCTCCAGGTTTAAGGTATTCTTCCTTCAGCTAAAACATGCATGTGGAACCCAGAGTATGATCAACCGTGTGATCGGGAGACGTGTTCCAATATGTGTCAGTTTTCGTCCCCTGGTACTCGGGTGCAACATTCCAGACGCTTTACTAACACTCTCCCGACTTGGAGAGTCAGTGCCTTTAACCTCCTGTTTGGCCCAGTTTGCAATTTCTGCGGAAGATGAACAGGAATAGGGAGAACCAATGACAGACTAGCTGGAGGTGTCTGGACGGGCAAATTTAACTCTCATTTCCCACCAGGAAGTGGAATTAACCAAAGGCTCAGTGTGCCGTGCCGGAACCAGATTAGGGCCTGAAGCCATCCTGCGGTGTTGCGGCCAGCTCACGAGAAAGCGAGTTGAAGAAAGGAGCTCAGGGGCACTGTAATTCACAAACCTGCAGAGTTATAAATGACAGCTATCGTCCAAAAATATACTGAAGTAAGGCTGCCAAGAGGACTTGAAAGCGGGGCAGAATTGCAGGAAACCGATTTCAGGAGGTAGACTGGAATTGCATTGAAAGCATAGGAAAAGAGGCAGAACGTCCACAATGATGCACTTGGCCAAAAAGGGCGTATGCGTTTTTTCCTGAATATATTCAGGAAAAAACGCATACGCCCTTTTTGGCCAACCAAGCAAGCTTGCAAAG
Organism: Lagenorhynchus albirostris; assembly: GCF_949774975.1. Lineage (NCBI taxonomy): Eukaryota > Metazoa > Chordata > Mammalia > Artiodactyla > Delphinidae > Lagenorhynchus > Lagenorhynchus albirostris. The sequence goes on along the minus strand of NW_026783455.1, from coordinate 274,505 downwards.
GAAATCTGCACTACAATGAAGTCTCACTTCCCCCCGGTCAAAAGGGCCATCTGAAAAAAGTGTAAAATCCAGAAAGGCAGGACAGGCCATGGAGAACTGGGAGCCTTGTTATGCTGATGGGCGGGATGTCAATTGCCAACAGCCACTCGGGAGAAGTGTATGGTGTTTCCTGAAACATCTAAAAAACAAAGCAACAGAGCCTAGGGCACTTCCACTTATGGTCCTATAGCTTAGGGAAATTAAAATCAAAAAGACACAGCCACCCCAAAGGTTGGGACGGCTCTGTTTACAAGAACCTGGTTTACGGTACAAGTTCAATATCGCAGAAAGTGAAAAATGGATAAAGAAGTTGTGGTACTTACGTACAATGCAGTATCACTCTGCAATGAAATCTATGTCATCAGGCCCGTAGCAGCATAATGAGTGGATTCAGGTACGATGATTCTAACTGAAATAAGTCACACAGGAAAAGAAACATCATAAGATATCACTAATACACGGAATGTAACCTTGGCTACACAGGAACTGAATTACAAAACAGAACAGGGTCTCAAATTTAGAAACCCAACTTATGCTTGCTTAAGGGGAAAGGTGAGTTGGGGTGCTGCATAAAACCAGAGATTGAAATGAGCACAGATAAAGTTCCTTAAGCCAAATATGGAATAGACAAGAGCTACTCCTTGCTCAACGAAATGGACTCAACACCCCATATTAAATGCCTAAGAGTGTACCTGACTAGGAAGTATCTTAAAACCTATGGATTGCTATGTCTCTGAAAGAGAATCAAGTGTGTGTACAGGGGCATAAACGCAGCAGTGATAGGATTGGAGAGGTTCGGTGAGCAAATGAAGACCCTTTGAAGTCATATTGCATGGTACCCATTCCACGGGTCTCAACTCTCCAGGTTTAAGGTATTCTTCCTTCAGCTAAAACATGCATGTGGAACCCAGAGTATGATCAACCGTGTGATCGGGAGACGTGTTCCAATATGTGTCAGTTTTCGTCCCCTGGTACTCGGGTGCAACATGCCAGACGCTTTAGTAACACTCTCCCGACTTGGAGAGTCAGTGCCTTTAACCTCCTGTTTGGCCCAGTTTGCAATTTCTGCGGAAGATGAACAGGAATAGGGAGAACCAATGACAGACTAGCTGGAGGTGTCTGGACGGGCAAATTTAACTCTCATTTCCCACCAGGAAGAGGAATTAACCAAAGGCTCAGCGTGCCGTGCCGGAACCAGATTAGGGCCTGAAGCCATCCTGCGGTGTTGCGGCCAGCTCACGAGAAAGCGAGTTGAAGAAAGGAGCTCAGGGGCACTGTAATTCACAAACCTGCAGAGTTATAAATGACAGCTATCGTCCAAAAATATACTGAAGTAAGGCTGCCAAGAGGACTTGAAAGCGGGGCAGAATTGCAGGAAACCGATTTCAGGAGGTAGACTGGAATTGCATTGAAAGCATAGGAAAAGAGGCAGAACGTCCACAATGATGCACTTGGCCAAAAAGGGCGTATGCGTTTTTTCCTGAATATATTCAGGAAAAAACGCATACGCCCTTTTTGGCCAACCAAGCAAGCTTGCAAAGGAAATCTGCACTACAATGAAGTCTCACTTCCCCCCGGTCAAAAGGGCCATCTGAAAAAAGTGTAAAATCCAGAAAGGCAGGACAGGCCATGGAGAACTGGGAGCCTTGTTATGCTGATGGGCGGGATGTAAATTGCCAACAGCCACTCGGGAGAAGTGTATGGTGTTTCCTGAAACATCTAAAAAACAAAGCAACAGAGCCTAGGGCACTTCCACTTATGGTCCTATAGCTTAGGGAAATTAAAATCAAAAGACACAGCCACCCCAAAGGTTGGGACGGCTCTGTTTACAAGAACCACGTTTACGGTACAAGTTCAATATCGCAGAAAGTGAAAAATGGATAAAGAAGTTGTGGTACTTACCTACAATGCAGTATCACTCAGCAATGAAATCTATGTCATCAGGCCCGTAGCAGCATAATGAGTGGATTCAGGTATGATGATTCTAACTGAAATAAGTCACACAGGAAAAGAAACATCATAAGATATCACTAATACACGGAATGTAACCTTGGCTACACAGGAACTGAATTACAAAACAGAACAGGGTCTCAAATTAAGAAACCCAACTTATGCTTGCTTAAGGGGAAAGGTGAGTTGGGGTGCTGCATAAAACCAGAGATTGAAATGAGCACAGATAAAGTTCCTTAAGCCAAATATGGAATAGACAAGAGCTACTCCTTGCTCAACGAAATGGACTCAACACCCCATATTAAATGCCTAAGAGTGTACCTGACTAGGAAGTATCTTAAAACCTATGGATTGCTATGTCTCTGAAAGAGAATCAAGTGTGTGTACAGGGGCATAAACGCAGCAGTGATAGGATTGGAGAGGTTCAGTGAGCAAATGAAGACCCTTTGAAGTCATATTGCATGGTACCCATTCCACGGGTCTCAACTCTCCAGGTTTAAGGTATTCTTCCTTCAGCTAAAACATGCATGTGGAACCCAGAGTATGATCAACCGTGTGATCGGGAGACGTGTTCCAATATGTGTCAGTTTTCGTCCCCTGGTACTGGGGTGCAACATGCCAGACGCTTTACTAACACTCTCCCGACTTGGAGAGTCAGTGCCTTTAACCTCCTGTTTGGCCCAGTTTGCAATTTCTGCGGAAGATGAACAGGAATAGGGAGAACCAATGACAGACTAGCTGGAGGTGTCTGGACGGGCAAATTTAACTCTCATTTCCCACCAGGAAGAGGAATTAACCAAAGGCTCAGCATGCCGTGCCGGAACCAGATTAGGGCCTGAAGCCATCCTGCGGTGTTGCGGCCAGCTCACGAGAAAGCGAGTTGAAGAAAGGAGCTCAGGGGCACTGTAATTCACAAACCTGCAGAGTTATAAATGACAGCTATCGTCCAAAAATATACTGAAGTAAGGCTGCCAAGAGGACTTGAAAGCGGGGCAGAATTGCAGGAAACCGATTTCAGGAGGTAGACTGGAATTGCATTGAAAGCATAGGAAAAGAGGCAGAACGTCCACAATGATGCACTTGGCCAAAAAGGGCGTATGCGTTTTTTCCTGAATATATTCAGGAAAAAACGCATACGCCCTTTTTGGCCAACCAAGCAAGCTTGCAAAGGAAATCTGCACTACAATGAAGTCTCACTTCCCCCCGGTCAAAAGGGCCATCTGAAAAAAGTGTAAAATCCAGAAAGGCAGGACAGGCCATGGAGAACTGGGAGCCTTGTTATGCTGATGGGCGGGATGTAAATTGCCAACAGCCACTCGGGAGAAGTGTATGGTGTTTCCTGAAACATCTAAAAAACAAAGCAACAGAGCCTAGGGCACTTCCACTTATGGTCCTATAGCTTAGGGAAATTAAAATCAAAAAGACACAGCCACCCCAAAGGTTGGGACGGCTCTGTTTACAAGAACCTGGTTTACGGTACAAGTTCAATATCGCAGAAAGTGAAAAATGGATAAAGAAGTTGTGGTACTTACCTACAATGCAATATCACTCAGCAATGAAATCTATGTCATCAGGCCCGTAGCAGCATAATGAGTGGATTCAGGTATGATGATTCTAACTGAAATAAGTCACACAGGAAAAGAAACATCATAAGATATCACTAATACACGGAATGTAACCTTGGCTACACAGGAACTGAATTACAAAACAGAACAGGGTCTCAAATTAAGAAACCCAACTTATGCTTGCTTAAGGGGAAAGGTGAGTTGGGGTGCTGCATAAAACCAGAGATTGAAATGAGCACAGATAAAGTTCCTTAAGCCAAATATGGAATAGACAAGAGCTACTCCTTGCTCAACGAAATGGACTCAACACCCCATATTAAATGCCTAAGAGTGTACCTGACTAGGCAGTATCTTAAAACCTATGGATTGCTATGTCTCTGAAAGAGAATCAAGTGTGTGTACAGGGGCATAAACGCAGCAGTGATAGGATTGGAGAGGTTCAGTGAGCAAATGAAGACCCTTTGAAGTCATATTGCATGGTACCCATTCCACGGGTCTCAACTCTCCAGGTTTAAGGTATTCTTCCTTCAGCTAAAACATGCATGTGGAACCCAGAGTATGATCAACCGTGTGATCGGGAGACGTGTTCCAATATGTCTCAGTTTTCGTCCCCTGGTACTCGGGTGCAACATGCCAGACGCTTTACTAACACTCTCCCGACTTGGAGAGTCAGTGCCTTTAACCTCCTGTTTGGCCCAGTTTGCAATTTCTGCGGAAGATGAACAGGAATAGGGAGAACCAATGACAGACTAGCTGGAGGTGTCTGGACGGGCAAATTTAACTCTCATTTCCCACCAGGAACAGGAATTAACCAAAGGCTCAGCGTGCCGTGCCGGAACCAGATTAGGGCCTGAAGCCATCCTGCGGTGTTGCGGCCAGCTCACGAGAAAGCGAGTTGAAGAAAGGAGCTCAGGGGCACTGTAATTCACAAACCTGCAGAGTTATAAATGACAGCTATCGTCCAAAAATATACTGAAGTAAGGCTGCCAAGAGGACTTGAAAGCGGGGCAGAATTGCAGGAAACCGATTTCAGGAGGTAGACTGGAATTGCATTGAAAGCATAGGAAAAGAGGCAGAACGTCCACAATGATGCACTTGGCCAAAAAGGGCGTATGCGTTTTTTCCTGAATATATTCAGGAAAAAACGCATACGCACTTTTTGGCCAACCAAGCAAGCTTGCAAAGGAAATCTGCACTACAATGAAGTCTCACTTCCCCCCGGTCAAAAGGGCCATCTGAAAAAAGTGTAAAATCCAGAAAGGCAGGACAGGCCATGGAGAACTGGGAGCCTTGTTATGCTGATGGGCGGGATGTAAATTGCCAACAGCCACTCGGGAGAAGTGTATGGTGTTTCCTGAAACATCTAAAAAACAAAGCAACAGAGCCTAGGGCACTTCCACTTATGGTCCTATAGCTTAGGGAAATTAAAATCAAAAAGACACAGCCACCCCAAAGGTTGGGACGGCTCTGTTTACAAGAACCTGGTTTACGGTACAAGTTCAATATCGCAGAAAGTGAAAAATGGATAAAGAAGTTGTGGTACTTACCTACAATGCAATATCACTCAGCAATGAAATCTATGTCATCAGGCCCGTAGCAGCATAATGAGTGGATTCAGGTATGATGATTCTAACTGAAATAAGTCACACAGGAAAAGAAACATCATAAGATATCACTAATACACGGAATGTAACCTTGGCTACACAGGAACTGAATTACAAAACAGAACAGGGTCTCAAATTAAGAAACCCAACTTATGCTTGCTTAAGGGGAAAGGTGAGTTGGGGTGCTGCATAAAACCAGAGATTGAAATGAGCACAGATAAAGTTCCTTAAGCCAAATATGGAATAGACAAGAGCTACTCCTTGCTCAACGAAATGGACTCAACACCCCATATTAAATGCCTAAGAGTGTACCTGACTAGGCAGTATCTTAAAACCTATGGATTGCTATGTCTCTGAAAGAGAATCAAGTGTGTGTACAGGGGCATAAACGCAGCAGTGATAGGATTGGAGAGGTTCAGTGAGCAAATGAAGACCCTTTGAAGTCATATTGCATGGTACCCATTCCACGGGTCTCAACTCTCCAGGTTTAAGGTATTCTTCCTTCAGCTAAAACATGCATGTGGAACCCAGAGTATGATCAACCGTGTGATCGGGAGACGTGTTCCAATATGTCTCAGTTTTCGTCCCCTGGTACTCGGGTGCAACATGCCAGACGCTTTACTAACACTCTCCCGACTTGGAGAGTCAGTGCCTTTAACCTCCTGTTTGGCCCAGTTTGCAATTTCTGCGGAAGATGAACAGGAATAGGGAGAACCAATGACAGACTAGCTGGAGGTGTCTGGACGGGCAAATTTAACTCTCATTTCCCACCAGGAAGAGGAATTAACCAAAGGCTCAGCGTGCCGTGCCGGAACCAGATTAGGGCCTGAAGCCATCCTGCGGTGTTGCGGCCAGCTCACGAGAAAGCGAGTTGAAGAAAGGAGCTCAGGGGCACTGTAATTCACAAACCTGCAGAGTTATAAATGACAGCTATCGTCCAAAAATATACTGAAGTAAGGCTGCCAAGAGGACTTGAAAGCGGGGCAGAATTGCAGGAAACCGATTTCAGGAGGTAGACTGGAATTGCATTGAAAGCATAGGAAAAGAGGCAGAACGTCCACAATGATGCACTTGGCCAAAAAGGGCGTATGCGTTTTTTCCTGAATATATTCAGGAAAAAACGCATACGCCCTGTTTGGCCAACCAAGCAAGCTTGCAAAGGAAATCTGCACTACAATGAAGTCTCACTTCCCCCCGGTCAAAAGGGCCATCTGAAAAAAGTGTAAAATCCAGAAAGGCAGGACAGGCCATGGAGAACTGGGAGCCTTGTTATGCTGATGGGCGGGATGTAAATTGCCAACAGCCACTCGGGAGAAGTGTATGGTGTTTCCTGAAACATCTAAAAAACAAAGCAACAGAGCCTAGGGCACTTCCACTTATGGTCCTATAGCTTAGGGAAATTAAAATCAAAAAGACACAGCCACCCCAAAGGTTGGGACGGCTCTGTTTACAAGAACCTGGTTTACGGTACAAGTTCAATATCGCAGAAAGTGAAAAATGGATAAAGAAGTTGTGGTACTTACCTACAATGCAATATCACTCAGCAATGAAATCTATGTCATCAGGCCCGTAGCAGCATAATGAGTGGATTCAGGTATGATGATTCTAACTGAAATAAGTCACACAGGAAAAGAAACATCATAAGATATCACTAATACACGGAATGTAACCTTGGCTACACAGGAACTGAATTACAAAACAGAACAGGGTCTCAAATTAAGAAACCCAACTTATGCTTGCTTAAGGGGAAAGGTGAGTTGGGGTGCTGCATAAAACCAGAGATTGAAATGAGCACAGATAAAGTTCCTTAAGCCAAATATGGAATAGACAAGAGCTACTCCTTGCTCAACGAAATGGACTCAACACCCCATATTAAATGCCTAAGAGTGTACCTGACTAGGAAGTATCTTAAAACCTATGGATTGCTATGTCTCTGAAAGAGAATCAAGTGTGTGTACAGGGGCATAAACGCAGCAGTGATAGGATTGGAGAGGTTCAGTGAGCAAATGAAGACCCTTTGAAGTCATATTGCATGGTACCCATTCCACGGGTCTCAACTCTCCAGGTTTAAGGTATTCTTCCTTCAGCTAAAACATGCATGTGGAACCCAGAGTATGATCAACCGTGTGATCGGGAGACGTGTTCCAATATGTCTCAGTTTTCGTCCCCTGGTACTCGGGTGCAACATGCCAGACGCTTTACTAACACTCTCCCGACTTGGAGAGTCAGTGCCTTTAACCTCCTGTTTGGCCCAGTTTGCAATTTCTGCGGAAGATGAACAGGAATAGGGAGAACCAATGACAGACTAGCTGGAGGTGTCTGGACGGGCAAATTTAACTCTCATTTCCCACCAGGAACAGGAATTAACCAAAGGCTCAGCGTGCCGTGCCGGAACCAGATTAGGGCCTGAAGCCATCCTGCGGTGTTGCGGCCAGCTCACGAGAAAGCGAGTTGAAGAAAGGAGCTCAGGGGCACTGTAATTCACAAACCTGCAGAGTTATAAATGACAGCTATCGTCCAAAAATATACTGAAGTAAGGCTGCCAAGAGGACTTGAAAGCGGGGCAGAATTGCAGGAAACCGATTTCAGGAGGTAGACTGGAATTGCATTGAAAGCATAGGAAAAGAGGCAGAACGTCCACAATGATGCACTTGGCCAAAAAGGGCGTATGCGTTTTTTCCTGAATATATTCAGGAAAAAACGCATACGCCCTTTTTGGCCAACCAAGCAAGCTTGCAAAGGAAATCTGCCCTACAATGAAGTCTCACTTCCCCCCGGTCAAAAGGGCCATCTGAAAAAAGTGTAAAATCCAGAAAGGCAGGACAGGCCATGGAGAACTGGGAGCCTTGTTATGCTGATGGGCGGGATGTCAATTGCCAACAGCCACTCGGGAGAAGTGTATGGTGTTTCCTGAAACATCTAAAAAACAAAGCAACAGAGCCTAGGGCACTTCCACTTATGGTCCTATAGCTTAGGGAAATTAAAATCAAAAAGACACAGCCACCCCAAAGGTTGGGACGGCTCTGTTTACAAGAACCTGGTTTACGGTACAAGTTGAATATCGCAGAAAGTGAAAAATGGATAAAGAAGTTGTGGTACTTACCTACAATGCAATATCACTCAGCAATGAAATCTATGTCATCAGGCCCATAGCAGCATAATGAGTGGATTCAGGTACGATGATTCTAACTGAAATAAGTCACACAGGAAAAGAAACATCATAAGATATCACTAATACACGGAATGTAACCTTGGCTACACAGGAACTGAATTACAAAACAGAACAGGGTCTCAAATTTAGAAACCCAACTTATGCTTGCTTAAGGGGAAAGGTGAGTTGGGGTGCTGCATAAAACCAGAGATTGAAATGAGCACAGATAAAGTTCCTTAAGCCAAATATGGAATAGACAAGAGCTACTCCTTGCTCAACGAAATGGACTCAACACCCCATATTAAATGCCTAAGAGTGTACCTGACTAGGAAGTATCTTAAAACCTATGGATTGCTATGTCTCTGAAAGAGAATCAAGTGTGTGTACAGGGGCATAAACGCAGCAGTGATAGGATTGGAGAGGTTCGGTGAGCAAATGAAGACCCTTTGAAGTCATATTGCATGGTACCCATTCCACGGGTCTCAACTCTCCAGGTTGAAGGTATTCTTCCTTCAGCTAAAACATGCATGTGGAACCCAGAGTATGATCAACCGTGTGATCGGGAGACGTGTTCCAATATGTCTCAGTTTCCGTCCCCTGGTACTCGGGTGCAACATGCCAGACGCTTTACTAACACTCTCCCGACTTGGAGAGTCAGTGCCTTTAACCTCCTGTTTGGCCCAGTTTGCAATTTCTGCGGAAGATGAACAGGAATAGGGAGAACCAATGACAGACTAGCTGGAGGTGTCTGGACGGGCAAATTTAACTCTCATTTCCCACCAGGAAGAGGAATTAACCAAAGGCTCAGCAGCGTGCCGTGCCGGAACCAGATTAGGGCCTGAAGCCATCCTGCGGTGTTGCGGCCAGCTCACGAGAAAGCGACTTGAAGAAAGGAGCTCAGGGGCACTGTAATTCACAAACCTGCAGAGTTATAAATGACAGCTATCGTCCAAAAATATACTGAAGTAAGGCTGCCACGAGGACTTGAAAGCGGGGCAGAATTGCAGGAAACCGATTTCAGGAGGTAGACTGGAATTGCATTGAAAGCATAGGAAAAGAGGCAGAACGTCCACAATGATGCACTTGGCCAAAAAGGGCGTATGCGTTTTTTCCTGAATATATTCAGGAAAAAACGCATACGCCCTTTTTGGCCAACCAAGCAAGCTTGCAAAGGAAATCTGCACTACAATGAAGTCTCACTTCCCCCCGGTCAAAAGGGCCATCTGAAAAAAGTGTAAAATCCAGAAAGGCAGGACAGGCCATGGAGAACTGGGAGCCTTGTTATGCTGATGGGCGGGATGTAAATTGCCAACAGCCACTCGGGAGAAGTGTATGGTGTTTCCTGAAACATCTAAAAAACAAAGCAACAGAGCCTAGGGCACTTCCACTTATGGTCCTATAGATTAGGGAAATTAAAATCAAAAGACACAGCCACCCCAAAGGTTGGGACGGCTCTGTTTACAAGAACCACGTTTACGGTAAAAGTTCAATATCGCAGAAAGTGAAAAATGGATAAAGAAGTTGTGGTACTTACGTACAATGCAGTATCACTCAGCAATGAAATCTATGTCATCAGGCCCGTAGCAGCATAATGAGTGGATTCAGGTACGATGATTCTAACTGAAATAAGTCACACAGGAAAAGAAACATCATAAGATATCACTAATACACGGAATGTAACCTTGGCTACACAGGAACTGAATTACAAAACAGAACAGGGTCTCAAATTAAGAAACCCAACTTATGCTTGCTTAAGGGGAAAGGTGAGTTGGGGTGCTGCATAAAACCAGAGATTGAAATGAGCACAGATAAAGTTCCTTAAGCCAAATATGGAATAGACAAGAGCTACTCCTTGCTCAACGAAATGGACTCAACACCCCATATTAAATGCCTAAGAGTGTACCTGACTAGGAAGTATCTTAAAACCTATGGATTGCTATGTCTCTGAAAGAGAATCAAGTGTGTGTACAGGGGCATAAACGCAGCAGTGATAGGATTGGAGAGGTTCGGTGAGCAAATGAAGACCCTTTGAAGTCATATTGCATGGTACCCATTCCACGGGTCTCAACTCTCCAGGATTAAGGTATTCTTCCTTCAGCTAAAACATGCATGTGGAACCCAGAGTATGATCAACCGTGTGATCGGGAGACGTGTTCCAATATGTCTCAGTTTTCGTCCCCTGGTACTCGGGTGCAACATGCCAGACGCTTTACTAACACTCTCCCGACTTGGAGAGTCAGTGCCTTTAACCTCCTGTTTGGCCCAGTTTGCAATTTCTGCGGAAGATGAACAGGAATAGGGAGAACCAATGACAGACTAGCTGGAGGTGTCTGGACGGGCAAATTTAACTCTCATTTCCCACCAGGAAGAGGAATTAACCAAAGGCTCAGCAGCGTGCCGTGCCGGAACCAGATTAGGGCCTGAAGCCATCCTGCGGTGTTGCGGCCAGCTCACGAGAAAGCGAGTTGAAGAAAGGAGCTCAGGGGCACTGTAATTCACAAACCTGCAGAGTTATAAATGACAGCTATCGTCCAAAAATATACTGAAGTAAGGCTGCCAAGAGGACTTGAAAGCGGGGCAGAATTGCAGGAAACCGATTTCAGGAGGTAGACTGGAATTGCATTGAAAGCATAGGAAAAGAGGCAGAACGTCCACAATGATGCACTTGGCCAAAAAGGGCGTATGCGTTTTTTCCTGAATATATTCAGGAAAAAACGCATACGCCCTTTTTGGCCAACCAAGCAAGCTTGCAAAGGAAATCTGCCCTACAATGAAGTCTCACTTCCCCCCGGTCAAAAGGGCCATCTGAAAAAAGTGTAAAATCCAGAAAGGCAGGACAGGCCATGGAGAACTGGGAGCCTTGTTATGCTGATGGGCGGGATGTCAATTGCCAACAGCCACTCGGAAGAAGTGTATGGTGTTTCCTGAAACATCTAAAAAACAAAGCAACAGAGCCTAGGGCACTTCCACTTATGGTCCTATAGCTTAGGGAAATTAAAATCAAAAAGACACAGCCACCCCAAAGGTTGGGACGGCTCTGTTTACAAGAACCTGGTTTACGGTACAAGTTCAATATCGCAGAAAGTGAAAAATGGATAAAGAAGTTGTGGTACTTACGTACAATGCAATATCACTCAGCAATGAAATCTATGTCATCAGGCCCATAGCAGCATAATGAGTGGATTCAGGTACGATGATTCTAACTGAAATAAGTCACACAGGAAAAGAAACATCATAAGATATCACTAATACACGGAATGTAACCTTGGCTACACAGGAACTGAATTACAAAACAGAACAGGGTCTCAAATTTAGAAACCCAACTTATGCTTGCTTAAGGGGAAAGGTGAGTTGGGGTGCTGCATAAAACCAGAGATTGAAATGAGCACAGATAAAGTTCCTTAAGCCAAATATGGAATAGACAAGAGCTACTCCTTGCTCAACGAAATGGACTCAACACCCCATATTAAATGCCTAAGAGTGTACCTGACTAGGAAGTATCTTAAAACCTATGGATTGCTATGTCTCTGAAAGAGAATCAAGTGTGTGTACAGGGGCATAAACGCAGCAGTGATAGGATTGGAGAGGTTCGGTGAGCAAATGAAGACCCTTTGAAGTCATATTGCATGGTACCCATTCCACGGGTCTCAACTCTCCAGGTTTAAGGTATTCTTCCTTCAGCTAAAACATGCATGTGGAACCCAGAGTATGATCAACCGTGTGATCGGGAGACGTGTTCCAATATGTGTCAGTTTTCGTCCCCTGGTACTCGGGTGCAACATGCCAGACGCTTTAGTAACACTCTCCCGACTTGGAGAGTCAGTGCCTTTAACCTCCTGTTTGGCCCAGTTTGCAATTTCTGCGGAAGATGAACAGGAATAGGGAGAACCAATGACAGACTAGCTGGAGGTGTCTGGACGGGCAAATTTAACTCTCATTTCCCACCAGGAAGAGGAATTAACCAAAGGCTCAGCGTGCCGTGCCGGAACCAGATTAGGGCCTGAAGCCATCCTGCGGTGTTGCGGCCAGCTCACGAGAAAGCGAGTTGAAGAAAGGAGCTCAGGGGCACTGTAATTCACAAACCTGCAGAGTTATAAATGACAGCTATCGTCCAAAAATATACTGAAGTAAGGCTGCCAAGAGGACTTGAAAGCGGGGCAGAATTGCAGGAAACCGATTTCAGGAGGTAGACTGGAATTGCATTGAAAGCATAGGAAAAGAGGCAGAACGTCCACAATGATGCACTTGGCCAAAAAGGGCGTATGCGTTTTTTCCTGAATATATTCAGGAAAAAACGCATACGCCCTTTTTGGCCAACCAAGCAAGCTTGCAAAGGAAATCTGCACTACAATGAAGTCTCACTTCCCCCCGGTCAAAAGGGCCATCTGAAAAAAGTGTAAAATCCAGAAAGGCAGGACAGGCCATGGAGAACTGGGAGCCTTGTTATGCTGATGGGCGGGATGTAAATTGCCAACAGCCACTCGGGAGAAGTGTATGGTGTTTCCTGAAACATCTAAAAAACAAAGCAACAGAGCCTAGGGCACTTCCACTTATGGTCCTATAGCTTAGGGAAATTAAAATCAAAAGACACAGCCACCCCAAAGGTTGGGACGGCTCTGTTTACAAGAACCACGTTTACGGTACAAGTTCAATATCGCAGAAAGTGAAAAATGGATAAAGAAGTTGTGGTACTTACGTACAATGCAGTATCACTCAGCAATGAAATCTATGTCATCAGGCCCGTAGCAGCATAATGAGTGGATTCAGGTATGATGATTCTAACTGAAATAAGTCACACAGGAAAAGAAACATCATAAGATATCACTAATACACGGAATGTAACCTTGGCTACACAGGAACTGAATTACAAAACAGAACAGGGTCTCAAATTAAGAAACCCAACTTATGCTTGCTTAAGGGGAAAGGTGAGTTGGGGTGCTGCATAAAACCAGAGATTGAAATGAGCACAGATAAAGTTCCTTAAGCCAAATATGGAATAGACAAGAGCTACTCCTTGCTCAACGAAATGGACTCAACACCCCATATTAAATGCCTAAGAGTGTACCTGACTAGGAAGTATCTTAAAACCTATGGATTGCTATGTCTCTGAAAGAGAATCAAGTGTGTGTACAGGGGCATAAACGCAGCAGTGATAGGATTGGAGAGGTTCAGTGAGCAAATGAAGACCCTTTGAAGTCATATTGCATGGTACCCATTCCACGGGTCTCAACTCTCCAGGTTTAAGGTATTCTTCCTTCAGCTAAAACATGCATGTGGAACCCAGAGTATGATCAACCGTGTGATCGGGAGACGTGTTCCAATATGTGTCAGTTTTCGTCCCCTGGTACTGGGGTGCAACATGCCAGACGCTTTACTAACACTCTCCCGACTTGGAGAGTCAGTGCCTTTAACCTCCTGTTTGGCCCAGTTTGCAATTTCTGCGGAAGATGAACAGGAATAGGGAGAACCAATGACAGACTAGCTGGAGGTGTCTGGACGGGCAAATTTAACTCTCATTTCCCACCAGGAAGAGGAATTAACCAAAGGCTCAGCATGCCGTGCCGGAACCAGATTAGGGCCTGAAGCCATCCTGCGGTGTTGCGGCCAGCTCACGAGAAAGCGAGTTGAAGAAAGGAGCTCAGGGGCACTGTAATTCACAAACCTGCAGAGTTATAAATGACAGCTATCGTCCAAAAATATACTGAAGTAAGGCTGCCAAGAGGACTTGAAAGCGGGGCAGAATTGCAGGAAACCGATTTCAGGAGGTAGACTGGAATTGCATTTAAAGCATAGGAAAAGAGGCAGAACGTCCACAATGATGCACTTGGCCAAAAAGGGCGTATGCGTTTTTTCCTGAATATATTCAGGAAAAAACGCATACGCCCTTTTTGGCCAACCAAGCAAGCTTGCAAAGGAAATCTGCACTACAATGAAGTCTCACTTCCCCCCGGTCAAAAGGGCCATCTGAAAAAAGTGTAAAATCCAGAAAGGCAGGACAGGCCATGGAGAACTGGGAGCCTTGTTATGCTGATGGGCGGGATGTAAATTGCCAACAGCCACTCGGGAGAAGTGTATGGTGTTTCCTGAAACATCTAAAAAACAAAGCAACAGAGCCTAGGGCACTTCCACTTATGGTCCTATAGCTTAGGGAAATTAAAATCAAAAAGACACAGCCACCCCAAAGGTTGGGACGGCTCTGTTTACAAGAACCTGGTTTACGGTACAAGTTCAATATCGCAGAAAGTGAAAAATGGATAAAGAAGTTGTGGTACTTACCTACAATGCAATATCACTCAGCAATGAAATCTATGTCATCAGGCCCGTAGCAGCATAATGAGTGGATTCAGGTATGATGATTCTAACTGAAATAAGTCACACAGGAAAAGAAACATCATAAGATATCACTAATACACGGAATGTAACCTTGGCTACACAGGAACTGAATTACAAAACAGAACAGGGTCTCAAATTAAGAAACCCAACTTATGCTTGCTTAAGGGGAAAGGTGAGTTGGGGTGCTGCATAAAACCAGAGATTGAAATGAGCACAGATAAAGTTCCTTAAGCCAAATATGGAATAGACAAGAGCTACTCCTTGCTCAACGAAATGGACTCAACACCCCATATTAAATGCCTAAGAGTGTACCTGACTAGGCAGTATCTTAAAACCTATGGATTGCTATGTCTCTGAAAGAGAATCAAGTGTGTGTACAGGGGCATAAACGCAGCAGTGATAGGATTGGAGAGGTTCAGTGAGCAAATGAAGACCCTTTGAAGTCATATTGCATGGTACCCATTCCACGGGTCTCAACTCTCCAGGTTTAAGGTATTCTTCCTTCAGCTAAAACATGCATGTGGAACCCAGAGTATGATCAACCGTGTGATCGGGAGACGTGTTCCAATATGTCTCAGTTTTCGTCCCCTGGTACTCGGGTGCAACATGCCAGACGCTTTACTAACACTCTCCCGACTTGGAGAGTCAGTGCCTTTAACCTCCTGTTTGGCCCAGTTTGCAATTTCTGCGGAAGATGAACAGGAATAGGGAGAACCAATGACAGACTAGCTGGAGGTGTCTGGACGGGCAAATTTAACTCTCATTTCCCACCAGGAACAGGAATTAACCAAAGGCTCAGCGTGCCGTGCCGGAACCAGATTAGGGCCTGAAGCCATCCTGCGGTGTTGCGGCCAGCTCACGAGAAAGCGAGTTGAAGAAAGGAGCTCAGGGGCACTGTAATTCACAAACCTGCAGAGTTATAAATGACAGCTATCGTCCAAAAATATACTGAAGTAAGGCTGCCAAGAGGACTTGAAAGCGGGGCAGAATTGCAGGAAACCGATTTCAGGAGGTAGACTGGAATTGCATTGAAAGCATAGGAAAAGAGGCAGAACGTCCACAATGATGCACTTGGCCAAAAAGGGCGTATGCGTTTTTTCCTGAATATATTCAGGAAAAAACGCATACGCACTTTTTGGCCAACCAAGCAAGCTTGCAAAGGAAATCTGCACTACAATGAAGTCTCACTTCCCCCCGGTCAAAAGGGCCATCTGAAAAAAGTGTAAAATCCAGAAAGGCAGGACAGGCCATGGAGAACTGGGAGCCTTGTTATGCTGATGGGCGGGATGTAAATTGCCAACAGCCACTCGGGAGAAGTGTATGGTGTTTCCTGAAACATCTAAAAAACAAAGCAACAGAGCCTAGGGCACTTCCACTTATGGTCCTATAGCTTAGGGAAATTAAAATCAAAAAGACACAGCCACCCCAAAGGTTGGGACGGCTCTGTTTACAAGAACCTGGTTTACGGTACAAGTTCAATATCGCAGAAAGTGAAAAATGGATAAAGAAGTTGTGGTACTTACCTACAATGCAATATCACTCAGCAATGAAATCTATGTCATCAGGCCCGTAGCAGCATAATGAGTGGATTCAGGTATGATGATTCTAACTGAAATAAGTCACACAGGAAAAGAAACATCATAAGATATCACTAATACACGGAATGTAACCTTGGCTACACAGGAACTGAATTACAAAACAGAACAGGGTCTCAAATTAAGAAACCCAACTTATGCTTGCTTAAGGGGAAAGGTGAGTTGGGGTGCTGCATAAAACCAGAGATTGAAATGAGCACAGATAAAGTTCCTTAAGCCAAATATGGAATAGACAAGAGCTACTCCTTGCTCAACGAAATGGACTCAACACCCCATATTAAATGCCTAAGAGTGTACCTGACTAGGCAGTATCTTAAAACCTATGGATTGCTATGTCTCTGAAAGAGAATCAAGTGTGTGTACAGGGGCATAAACGCAGCAGTGATAGGATTGGAGAGGTTCAGTGAGCAAATGAAGACCCTTTGAAGTCATATTGCATGGTACCCATTCCACGGGTCTCAACTCTCCAGGTTTAAGGTATTCTTCCTTCAGCTAAAACATGCATGTGGAACCCAGAGTATGATCAACCGTGTGATCGGGAGACGTGTTCCAATATGTCTCAGTTTTCGTCCCCTGGTACTCGGGTGCAACATGCCAGACGCTTTACTAACACTCTCCCGACTTGGAGAGTCAGTGCCTTTAACCTCCTGTTTGGCCCAGTTTGCAATTTCTGCGGAAGATGAACAGGAATAGGGAGAACCAATGACAGACTAGCTGGAGGTGTCTGGACGGGCAAATTTAACTCTCATTTCCCACCAGGAAGAGGAATTAACCAAAGGCTCAGCGTGCCGTGCCGGAACCAGATTAGGGCCTGAAGCCATCCTGCGGTGTTGCGGCCAGCTCACAAGAAAGCGAGTTGAAGAAAGGAGCTCAGGGGCACTGTAATTCACAAACCTGCAGAGTTATAAATGACAGCTATCGTCCAAAAATATACTGAAGTAAGGCTGCCAAGAGGACTTGAAAGCGGGGCAGAATTGCAGGAAACCGATTTCAGGAGGTAGACTGGAATTGCATTGAAAGCATAGGAAAAGAGGCAGAACGTCCACAATGATGCACTTGGCCAAAAAGGGCGTATGCGTTTTTTCCTGAATATATTCAGGAAAAAACGCATACGCCCTGTTTGGCCAACCAAGCAAGCTTGCAAAGGAAATCTGCACTACAATGAAGTCTCACTTCCCCCCGGTCAAAAGGGCCATCTGAAAAAAGTGTAAAATCCAGAAAGGCAGGACAGGCCATGGAGAACTGGGAGCCTTGTTATGCTGATGGGCGGGATGTAAATTGCCAACAGCCACTCGGGAGAAGTGTATGGTGTTTCCTGAAACATCTAAAAAACAAAGCAACAGAGCCTAGGGCACTTCCACTTATGGTCCTATAGCTTAGGGAAATTAAAATCAAAAAGACACAGCCACCCCAAAGGTTGGGACGGCTCTGTTTACAAGAACCTGGTTTACGGTACAAGTTCAATATCGCAGAAAGTGAAAAATGGATAAAGAAGTTGTGGTACTTACCTACAATGCAATATCACTCAGCAATGAAATCTATGTCATCAGGCCCGTAGCAGCATAATGAGTGGATTCAGGTATGATGATTCTAACTGAAATAAGTCACACAGGAAAAGAAACATCATAAGATATCACTAATACACGGAATGTAACCTTGGCTACACAGGAACTGAATTACAAAACAGAACAGGGTCTCAAATTAAGAAACCCAACTTATGCTTGCTTAAGGGGAAAGGTGAGTTGGGGTGCTGCATAAAACCAGAGATTGAAATGAGCACAGATAAAGTTCCTTAAGCCAAATATGGAATAGACAAGAGCTACTCCTTGCTCAACGAAATGGACTCAACACCCCATATTAAATGCCTAAGAGTGTACCTGACTAGGAAGTATCTTAAAACCTATGGATTGCTATGTCTCTGAAAGAGAATCAAGTGTGTGTACAGGGGCATAAACGCAGCAGTGATAGGATTGGAGAGGTTCAGTGAGCAAATGAAGACCCTTTGAAGTCATATTGCATGGTACCCATTCCACGGGTCTCAACTCTCCAGGTTTAAGGTATTCTTCCTTCAGCTAAAACATGCATGTGGAACCCAGAGTATGATCAACCGTGTGATCGGGAGACGTGTTCCAATATGTCTCAGTTTTCGTCCCCTGGTACTCGGGTGCAACATGCCAGACGCTTTACTAACACTCTCCCGACTTGGAGAGTCAGTGCCTTTAACCTCCTGTTTGGCCCAGTTTGCAATTTCTGCGGAAGATGAACAGGAATAGGGAGAACCAATGACAGACTAGCTGGAGGTGTCTGGACGGGCAAATTTAACTCTCATTTCCCACCAGGAACAGGAATTAACCAAAGGCTCAGCGTGCCGTGCCGGAACCAGATTAGGGCCTGAAGCCATCCTGCGGTGTTGCGGCCAGCTCACGAGAAAGCGAGTTGAAGAAAGGAGCTCAGGGGCACTGTAATTCACAAACCTGCAGAGTTATAAATGACAGCTATCGTCCAAAAATATACTGAAGTAAGGCTGCCAAGAGGACTTGAAAGCGGGGCAGAATTGCAGGAAACCGATTTCAGGAGGTAGACTGGAATTGCATTGAAAGCATAGGAAAAGAGGCAGAACGTCCACAATGATGCACTTGGCCAAAAAGGGCGTATGCGTTTTTTCCTGAATATATTCAGGAAAAAACGCATACGCCCTTTTTGGCCAACCAAGCAAGCTTGCAAAGGAAATCTGCCCTACAATGAAGTCTCACTTCCCCCCGGTCAAAAGGGCCATCTGAAAAAAGTGTAAAATCCAGAAAGGCAGGACAGGCCATGGAGAACTGGGAGCCTTGTTATGCTGATGGGCGGGATGTCAATTGCCAACAGCCACTCGGGAGAAGTGTATGGTGTTTCCTGAAACATCTAAAAAACAAAGCAACAGAGCCTAGGGCACTTCCACTTATGGTCCTATAGCTTAGGGAAATTAAAATCAAAAAGACACAGCCACCCCAAAGGTTGGGACGGCTCTGTTTACAAGAACCTGGTTTACGGTACAAGTTGAATATCGCAGAAAGTGAAAAATGGATAAAGAAGTTGTGGTACTTACCTACAATGCAATATCACTCAGCAATGAAATCTATGTCATCAGGCCCATAGCAGCATAATGAGTGGATTCAGGTACGATGATTCTAACTGAAATAAGTCACACAGGAAAAGAAACATCATAAGATATCACTAATACACGGAATGTAACCTTGGCTACACAGGAACTGAATTACAAAACAGAACAGGGTCTCAAATTTAGAAACCCAACTTATGCTTGCTTAAGGGGAAAGGTGAGTTGGGGTGCTGCATAAAACCAGAGATTGAAATGAGCACAGATAAAGTTCCTTAAGCCAAATATGGAATAGACAAGAGCTACTCCTTGCTCAACGAAATGGACTCAACACCCCATATTAAATGCCTAAGAGTGTACCTGACTAGGAAGTATCTTAAAACCTATGGATTGCTATGTCTCTGAAAGAGAATCAAGTGTGTGTACAGGGGCATAAACGCAGCAGTGATAGGATTGGAGAGGTTCGGTGAGCAAATGAAGACCCTTTGAAGTCATATTGCATGGTACCCATTCCACGGGTCTCAACTCTCCAGGTTGAAGGTATTCTTCCTTCAGCTAAAACATGCATGTGGAACCCAGAGTATGATCAACCGTGTGATCGGGAGACGTGTTCCAATATGTCTCAGTTTTCGTCCCCTGGTACTCGGGTGCAACATGCCAGACGCTTTACTAACACTCTCCCGACTTGGAGAGTCAGTGCCTTTAACCTCCTGTTTGGCCCAGTTTGCAATTTCTGCGGAAGATGAACAGGAATAGGGAGAACCAATGACAGACTAGCTGGAGGTGTCTGGACGGGCAAATTTAACTCTCATTTCCCACCAGGAAGAGGAATTAACCAAAGGCTCAGTGTGCCGTGCCGAAACCAGATTAGGGCCTGAAGCCATCCTGCGGTGTTGCGGCCAGCTCACGAGAAAGCGAGTTGAAGAAAGGAGCTCAGGGGCACTGTAATTCACAAACCTGCAGAGTTATAAATGACAGCTATCGTCCAAAAATATACTGAAGTAAGGCTGCCACGAGGACTTGAAAGCGGGGCAGAATTGCAGGAAACCGATTTCAGGAGGTAGACTGGAATTGCATTGAAAGCATAGGAAAAGAGGCAGAACGTCCACAATGATGCACTTGGCCAAAAAGGGCGTATGCGTTTTTTCCTGAATATATTCAGGAAAAAACGCATACGCCCTTTTTGGCCAACCAAGCAAGCTTGCAAAGGAAATCTGCACTACAATGAAGTCTCACTTCCCTCCGGTCAAAAGGGCCATCTGAAAAAAGTGTAAAATCCAGAAAGGCAGGACAGGCCATGGAGAACTGGGAGCCTTGTTATGCCGATGGGCGGGATGTCAATTGCCAACAGCCACTCGGGAGAAGTGTATGGTGTTTCCTGAAACATCTAAAAAACAAAGCAACAGAGCCTAGGGCACTTCCACTTATGGTCCTATAGCTTAGGGAAATTAAAATCAAAAAGACACAGCCACCCCAAAGGTTGGGACGGCTCTGTTTACAAGAACCTGGTTTACGGTACAAGTTCAATATCGCAGAAAGTGAAAAATGGATAAAGAAGTTGTGGTACTTACGTACAATGCAGTATCACTCAGCAATGAAATCTATGTCATCAGGCCCGTAGCAGCATAATGAGTGGATTCAGGTACGATGATTCTAACTGAAATAAGTCACACAGGAAAAGAAACATCATAAGATATCACTAATACACGGAATGTAACCTTGGCTACACAGGAACTGAATTACAAAACAGAACAGGGTCTCAAATTAAGAAACCCAACTTATGCTTGCTTAAGGGGAAAGGTGAGTTGGGGTGCTGCATAAAACCAGAGATTGAAATGAGCACAGATAAAGTTCCTTAAGCCAAATATGGAATAGACAAGAGCTACTCCTTGCTCAACGAAATGGACTCAACACCCCATATTAAATGCCTAAGAGTGTACCTGACTAGGAAGTATCTTAAAACCTATGGATTGCTATGTCTCTGAAAGAGAATCAAGTGTGTGTACAGGGGCATAAACGCAGCAGTGATAGGATTGGAGAGGTTCGGTGAGCAAATGAAGACCCTTTGAAGTCATATTGCATGGTACCCATTCCACGGGTCTCAACTCTCCAGGATTAAGGTATTCTTCCTTCAGCTAAAACATGCATGTGGAACCCAGAGTATGATCAACCGTGTGATCGGGAGACGTGTTCCAATATGTCTCAGTTTCCGTCCCCTGGTACTCGGGTGCAACATGCCAGACGCTTTACTAACACTCTCCCGACTTGGAGAGTCAGTGCCTTTAACCTCCTGTTTGGCCCAGTTTGCAATTTCTGCGGAAGATGAACAGGAATAGGGAGAACCAATGACAGACTAGCTGGAGGTGTCTGGACGGGCAAATTTAACTCTCATTTCCCACCAGGAAGAGGAATTAACCAAAGGCTCAGCAGCGTGCCGTGCCGGAACCAGATTAGGGCCTGAAGCCATCCTGCGGTGTTGCGGCCAGCTCACGAGAAAGCGACTTGAAGAAAGGAGCTCAGGGGCACTGTAATTCACAAACCTGCAGAGTTATAAATGACAGCTATCGTCCAAAAATATACTGAAGTAAGGCTGCCAAGAGGACTTGAAAGCGGGGCAGAATTGCAGGAAACCGATTTCAGGAGGTAGACTGGAATTGCATTGAAAGCATAGGAAAAGAGGCAGAACGTCCACAATGATGCACTTGGCCAAAAAGGGCGTATGCGTTTTTTCCTGAATATATTCAGGAAAAAACGCATACGCCCTTTTTGGCCAACCAAGCAAGCTTGCAAAGGAAATCTGCACTACAATGAAGTCTCACTTCCCCCCGGTCAAAAGGGCCATCTGAAAAAAGTGTAAAATCCAGAAAGGCAGGACAGGCCATGGAGAACTGGGAGCCTTGTTATGCTGATGGGCGGGATGTCAATTGCCAACAGCCACTCGGGAGAAGTGTATGGTGTTTCCTGAAACATCTAAAAAACAAAGCAACAGAGCCTAGGGCACTTCCACTTATGGTCCTATAGATTAGGGAAATTAAAATCAAAAGACACAGCCACCCCAAAGGTTGGGACGGCTCTGTTTACAAGAACCACGTTTACGGTAAAAGTTCAATATCGCAGAAAGTGAAAAATGGATAAAGAAGTTGTGGTACTTACGTACAATGCAGTATCACTCAGCAATGAAATCTATGTCATCAGGCCCGTAGCAGCATAATGAGTGGATTCAGGTATGATGATTCTAACTGAAATAAGTCACACAGGAAAAGAAACATCATAAGATATCACTAATACACGGAATGTAACCTTGGCTACACAGGAACTGAATTACAAAACAGAACAGGGTCTCAAATTAAGAAACCCAACTTATGCTTGCTTAAGGGGAAAGGTGAGTTGGGGTGCTGCATAAAACCAGAGATTGAAATGAGCACAGATAAAGTTCCTTAAGCCAAATATGGAATAGACAAGAGCTACTCCTTGCTCAACGAAATGGACTCAACACCCCATATTAAATGCCTAAGAGTGTACCTGACTAGGAAGTATCTTAAAACCTATGGATTGCTATGTCTCTGAAAGAGAATCAAGTGTGTGTACAGGGGCATAAACGCAGCAGTGATAGGATTGGAGAGGTTCGGTGAGCAAATGAAGACCCTTTGAAGTCATATTGCATGGTACCCATTCCACGGGTCTCAACTCTCCAGGTTTAAGGTATTCTTCCTTCAGCTAAAACATGCATGTGGAACCCAGAGTATGATCAACCGTGTGATCGGGAGACGTGTTCCAATATGTGTCAGTTTTCGTCCCCTGGTACTGGGGTGCAACATGCCAGACGCTTTACTAACACTCTCCCGACTTGGAGAGTCAGTGCCTTTAACCTCCTGTTTGGCCCAGTTTGCAATTTCTGCGGAAGATGAACAGGAATAGGGAGAACCAATGACAGACTAGCTGGAGGTGTCTGGACGGGCAAATTTAACTCTCATTTCCCACCAGGAAGAGGAATTAACCAAAGGCTCAGCATGCCGTGCCGGAACCAGATTAGGGCCTGAAGCCATCCTGCGGTGTTGCGGCCAGCTCACGAGAAAGCGAGTTGAAGAAAGGAGCTCAGGGGCACTGTAATTCACAAACCTGCAGAGTTATAAATGACAGCTATCGTCCAAAAATATACTGAAGTAAGGCTGCCAAGAGGACTTGAAAGCGGGGCAGAATTGCAGGAAACCGATTTCAGGAGGTAGACTGGAATTGCATTGAAAGCATAGGAAAAGAGGCAGAACGTCCACAATGATGCACTTGGCCAAAAAGGGCGTATGCGTTTTTTCCTGAATATATTCAGGAAAAAACGCATACGCCCTTTTTGGCCAACCAAGCAAGCTTGCAAAGGAAATCTGCACTACAATGAAGTCTCACTTCCCCCCGGTCAAAAGGGCCATCTGAAAAAAGTGTAAAATCCAGAAAGGCAGGACAGGCCATGGAGAACTGGGAGCCTTGTTATGCTGATGGGCGGGATGTAAATTGCCAACAGCCACTCGGGAGAAGTGTATGGTGTTTCCTGAAACATCTAAAAAACAAAGCAACAGAGCCTAGGGCACTTCCACTTATGGTCCTATAGCTTAGGGAAATTAAAATCAAAAAGACACAGCCACCCCAAAGGTTGGGACGGCTCTGTTTACAAGAACCTGGTTTACGGTACAAGTTCAATATCGCAGAAAGTGAAAAATGGATAAAGAAGTTGTGGTACTTACCCACAATGCAATATCACTCAGCAATGAAATCTATGTCATCAGGCCCGTAGCAGCATAATGAGTGGATTCAGGTATGATGATTCTAACTGAAATAAGTCACACAGGAAAAGAAACATCATAAGATATCACTAATACACGGAATGTAACCTTGGCTACACAGGAACTGAATTACAAAACAGAACAGGGTCTCAAATTAAGAAACTCAACTTATGCTTGCTTAAGGGGAAAGGTGAGTTGGGGTGCTGCATAAAACCAGAGATTGAAATGAGCACAGATAAAGTTCCTTAAGCCAAATATGGAATAGACAAGAGCTACTCCTTGCTCAACGAAATGGACTCAACACCCCATATTAAATGCCTAAGAGTGTACCTGACTAGGCAGTATCTTAAAACCTATGGATTGCTATGTCTCTGAAAGAGAATCAAGTGTGTGTACAGGGGCATAAACGCAGCAGTGATAGGATTGGAGAGGTTCAGTGAGCAAATGAAGACCCTTTGAAGTCATATTGCATGGTACCCATTCCACGGGTCTCAACTCTCCAGGTTTAAGGTATTCTTCCTTCAGCTAAAACATGCATGTGGAACCCAGAGTATGATCAACCGTGTGATCGGGAGACGTGTTCCAATATGTGTCAGTTTTCGTCCCCTGGTACTCGGGTGCAACATGCCAGACGCTTTACTAACACTCTCCCGACTTGGAGAGTCAGTGCCTTTAACCTCCTGTTTGGCCCAGTTTGCAATTTCGGCGGAAGATGAACAGGAATAGGGAGAACCAATGACAGACTAGCTGGAGGTGTCTGGACGGGCAAATTTAACTCTCATTTCCCACCAGGAACAGGAATTAACCAAAGGCTCAGCGTGCCGTGCCGGAACCAGATTAGGGCCTGAAGCCATCCTGCGGTGTTGCGGCCAGCTCACGAGAAAGCGAGTTGAAGAAAGGAGCTCAGGGGCACTGTAATTCACAAACCTGCAGAGTTATAAATGACAGCTATCGTCCAAAAATATACTGAAGTAAGGCTGCCAAGAGGACTTGAAAGCGGGGCAGAATTGCAGGAAACCGATTTCAGGAGGTAGACTGGAATTGCATTGAAAGCATAGGAAAAGAGGCAGAACGTCCACAATGATGCACTTGGCCAAAAAGGGCGTATGCGTTTTGTCCTGAATATATTCAGGAAAAAACGCATACGCCCTTTTTGGCCAACCAAGCAAGCTTGCAAAGGAAATCTGCCCTACAATGAAGTCTCACTTCCCCCCGGTCAAAAGGGCCATCTGAAAAAAGTGTAAAATCCAGAAAGGCAGGACAGGCCATGGAGAACTGGGAGCCTTGTTATGCTGATGGGCGGGATGTAAATTGCCAACAGCCACTCGGGAGAAGTGTATGGTGTTTCCTGAAACATCTAAAAAACAAAGCAACAGAGCCTAGGGCACTTCCACTTATGGTCCTATAGCTTAGGGAAATTAAAATCAAAAAGACACAGCCACCCCAAAGTTTGGGACGGCTCTGTTTACAAGAACCTGGTTTACGGTACAAGTTCAATATCGCAGAAAGTGAAAAATGGATAAAGAAGTTGTGGTACTTACCTACAATGCAATATCACTCAGCAATGAAATCTATGTCATCAGGCCCATAGCAGCATAATGAGTGGATTCAGGTACGATGATTCTAACTGAAATAAGTCACACAGGAAAAGAAACATCATAAGATATCACTAATACACGGAATGTAACCTTGGCTACACAGGAACTGAATTACAAAACAGAACAGGGTCTCAAATTTAGAAACCCAACTTATGCTTGCTTAAGGGGAAAGGTGAGTTGGGGTGCTGCATAAAACCAGAGATTGAAATGAGCACAGATAAAGTTCCTTAAGCCAAATATGGAATAGACAAGAGCTACTCCTTGCTCAACGAAATGGACTCAACACCCCATATTAAATGCCTAAGAGTGTACCTGACTAGGAAGTATCTTAAAACCTATGGATTGCTATGTCTCTGAAAGAGAATCAAGTGTGTGTACAGGGGCATAAACGCAGCAGTGATAGGATTGGAGAGGTTCGGTGAGCAAATGAAGACCCTTTGAAGTCATATTGCATGGTACCCATTCCACGGGTCTCAACTCTCCAGGTTTAAGGTATTCTTCCTTCAGCTAAAACATGCATGTGGAACCCAGAGTATGATCAACCGTGTGATCGGGAGACGTGTTCCAATATGTGTCAGTTTTCGTCCCCTGGTACTGGGGTGCAACATGCCAGACGCTTTACTAACACTCTCCCGACTTGGAGAGTCAGTGCCTTTAACCTCCTGTTTGGCCCAGTTTGCAATTTCTGCGGAAGATGAACAGGAATAGGGAGAACCAATGACAGACTAGCTGGAGGTGTCTGGACGGGCAAATTTAACTCTCATTTCCCACCAGGAAGAGGAATTAACCAAAGGCTCAGCATGCCGTGCCGGAACCAGATTAGGGCCTGAAGCCATCCTGCGGTGTTGCGGCCAGCTCACGAGAAAACGAGTTGAAGAAAGGAGCTCAGGGGCACTGTAATTCACAAACCTGCAGAGTTATAAATGACAGCTATCGTCCAAAAATATACTGAAGTAAGGCTGCCAAGAGGACTTGAAAGCGGGGCAGAATTGCAGGAAACCGATTTCAGGAGGTAGACTGGAATTGCATTGAAAGCATAGGAAAAGAGGCAGAACGTCCACAATGATGCACTTGGCCAAAAAGGGCGTATGCGTTTTTTCCTGAATATATTCAGGAAAAAACGCATACGCCCTTTTTGGCCAACCAAGCAAGCTTGCAAAGGAAATCTGCACTACAATGAAGTCTCACTTCCCCCCGGTCAAAAGGGCCATCTGAAAAAAGTGTAAAATCCAGAAAGGCAGGACAGGCCATGGAGAACTGGGAGCCTTGTTATGCTGATGGGCGGGATGTAAATTGCCAACAGCCACTCGGGAGAAGTGTATGGTGTTTCCTGAAACATCTAAAAAACAAAGCAACAGAGCCTAGGGCACTTCCACTTATGGTCCTATAGCTTAGGGAAATTAAAATCAAAAAGACACAGCCACCACAAAAGTTGGGACGGCTCTGTTTACAAGAACCTGGTTTACGGTACAAGTTCAATATCGCAGAAAGTGAAAAATGGATAAAGAAGTTGTGGTACTTACGTACAATGCAATATCACTCAGCAATGAAATCTATGTCATCAGGCCCGTAGCAGCATAATGAGTGGATTCAGGTACGATGATTCTAACTGAAATAAGTCACACAGAAAAAGAAACATCATAAGATATCACTAATACACGGAATGTAACCTTGGCTACACAGGAACTGAATTACAAAACAGAACAGGGTCTCAAATTTAGAAACCCAACTTATGCTTGCTTAAGGGGAAAGGTGAGTTGGGGTGCTGCATAAAACCAGAGATTGAAATGAGCACAGAGAAAGTTCCTTAAGCCAAATATGGAATAGACAAGAGCTACTCCTTGCTCAACGAAATGGACTCAACACCCCATATTAAATGCCTAAGAGTGTACCTGACTAGGAAGTATCTTAAAACCTATGGATTGCTATGTCTCTGAAAGAGAATCAAGTGTGTGTACAGGGGCATAAACGCAGCAGTGATAGGATTGGAGAGGTTCGGTGAGCAAATGAAGACCCTTTGAAGTCATATTGCATGGTACCCATTCCACGGGTCTCAACTCTCCAGGTTTAAGGTATTCTTCCTTCAGCTAAAACATGCATGTGGAACCCAGAGTATGATCAACCGTGTGATCGGGAGACGTGTTCCAATATGTGTCAGTTTTCGTCCCCTGGTACTGGGGTGCAACATGCCAGACGCTTTACTAACACTCTCCCGACTTGGAGAGTCAGTGCCTTTAACCTCCTGTTTGGCCCAGTTTGCAATTTCTGCGGAAGATGAACAGGAATAGGGAGAACCAATGACAGACTAGCTGGAGGTGTCTGGACGGGCAAATTTAACTCTCATTTCCCACCAGGAAGAGGAATTAACCAAAGGCTCAGCGTGCCGTGCCGGAACCAGATTAGGGCCTGAAGCCATCCTGCGGTGTTGCGGCCAGCTCACGAGAAAGCGAGTTGAAGAAAGGAGCTCAGGGGCACTGTAATTCACAAACCTGCAGAGTTATAAATGACAGCTATCGTCCAAAAATATACTGAAGTAAGGCTGCCAAGAGGACTTGAAAGCGGGGCAGAATTGCAGGAAACCGATTTCAGGAGGTAGACTGGAATTGCATTGAAAGCATAGGAAAAGAGGCAGAACGTCCACAATGATGCACTTGGCCAAAAAGGGCGTATGCGTTTTTTCCTGAATATATTCAGGAAAAAACGCATACGCCCTTTTTGGCCAACCAAGCAAGCTTGCAAAGGAAATCTGCACTACAATGAAGTCTCACTTCCCCCCGGTCAAAAGGGCCATCTGAAAAAAGTGTAAAATCCAGAAAGGCCGGACAGGCCATGGAGAACTGGGAGCCTTGTTATGCTGATGGGCGGGATGTCAATTGCCAACAGCCACTCGGAAGAAGTGTATGGTGTTTCCTGAAACATCTAAAAAACAAAGCAACAGAGCCTAGGGCACTTCCACTTATGGTCCTATAGCTTAGGGAAATTAAAATAAAAAAGACGCAGCCACCCCAAAGGTTGGGACGGCTCTGTTTACAAGAACCTGGTTTACGGTACAAGTTCAATATCGCAGAAAGTGAAAAATGGATAAAGAAGTTGTGGTACTTACGTACAATGCAGTATCACTCAGCAATGAAATCTATGTCATCAGGCCCGTAGCAGCATAATGAGTGGATTCAGGTATGATGATTCTAACTGAAATAAGTCACACAGGAAAAGAAACATCATAAGATATCACTAATACACGGAATGTAACCTTGGCTACACAGGAACTGAATTACAAAACAGAACAGGGTCTCAAATTAAGAAACCCAACTTATGCTTGCTTAAGGGGAAAGGTGAGTTGGGGTGCTGCATAAAACCAGAGATTGAAATGAGCACAGATAAAGTTCCTTAAGCCAAATATGGAATAGACAAGAGCTACTCCTTGCTCAACGAAATGGACTCAACACCCCATATTAAATGCCTAAGAGTGTACCTGACTAGGAAGTATCTTAAAACCTATGGATTGCTATGTCTCTGAAAGAGAATCAAGTGTGTGTACAGGGGCATAAACGCAGCAGTGATAGGATTGGAGAGGTTCGGTGAGCAAATGAAGACCCTTTGAAGTCATATTGCATGGTACCCATTCCACGGGTCTCAACTCTCCAGGTTTAAGGTATTCTTCCTTCAGCTAAAACATGCATGTGGAACCCAGAGTATGATCAACCGTGTGATCGGGAGACGTGTTCCAATATGTCTCAGTTTTCGTCCCCTGGTACTCGGGTGCAACATGCCAGACGCTTTACTAACACTCTCCCGACTTGGAGAGTCAGTGCCTTTAACCTCCTGTTTGGCCCAGTTTGCAATTTCTGCGGAAGATGAACAGGAATAGGGAGAACCAATGACAGACTAGCTGGAGGTGTCTGGACGGGCAAATTTAACTCTCATTTCCCACCAGGAAGAGGAATTAACCAAAGGCTCAGCGTGCCGTGCCGGAACCAGATTAGGGCCTGAAGCCATCCTGCGGTGTTGCGGCCAGCTCACGATAAAGCGACTTGAAGAAAGGAGCTCAGGGGCACTGTAATTCACAAACCTGCAGAGTTATAAATGACAGCTATCGTCCAAAAATATACTGAAGTAAGGCTGCCAAGAGGACTTGAAAGCCGGGCAGAATTGCAGGAAACCAATTTCAGGAGGTAGACTGGAATTGCATTTAAAGAATAGGAAAAGAGGCAGAACGTCCACAATGATGCACTTGGCCAAAAAGGGCGTATGCGTTTTTTCCTGAATATATTCAGGAAAAAACGCATACGCCCTTTTTGGCCAACCAAGCAAGCTTGCAAAGGAAATCTGCACTACAATGAAGTCTCACTTCCCCCCGGTCAAAAGGGCCATCTGAAAAAAGTGTAAAATCCAGAAAGGCAGGACAGGCCATGGAGAACTGGGAGCCTTGTTATGCTGATGGGCGGGATGTCAATTGCCAACAGCCACTCGGGAGAAGTGTATGGTGTTTCCTGAAACATCTAAAAAACAAAGCAACAGAGCCTAGGGCACTTCCACTTATGGTCCTATAGCTTAGGGAAATTAAAATCAAAAAGACACAGCCACCCCAAAGGTTGGGACGGCTCTGTTTACAAGAACCTGGTTTACGGTACAAGTTCAATATCGCAGAAAGTGAAAAATGGATAAAGAAGTTGTGGTACTTACGTACAATGCAGTATCACTCAGCAATGAAATCTATGTCATCAGGCCCGTAGCAGCATAATGAGTGGATTCAGGTATGATGATTCTAACTGAAATAAGTCACACAGGAAAAGAAACATCATAAGATATCACTAATACACGGAATGTAACCTTGGCTACACAGGAACTGAATTACAAAACAGAACAGGGTCTCAAATTAAGAAACCCAACTTATGCTTGCTTAAGGGGAAAGGTGAGTTGGGGTGCTGCATAAAACCAGAGATTGAAATGAGCACAGATAAAGTTCCTTAAGCCAAATATGGAATAGACAAGAGCTACTCCTTGCTCAACGAAATGGACTCAACACCCCATATTAAATGCCTAAGAGTGTACCTGACTAGGAAGTATCTTAAAACCTATGGATTGCTATGTCTCTGAAAGAGAATCAAGTGTGTGTACAGGGGCATAAACGCAGCAGTGATAGGATTGGAGAGGTTCGGTGAGCAAATGAAGACCCTTTGAAGTCATATTGCATGGTACCCATTCCACGGGTCTCAACTCTCCAGGTTGAAGGTATTCTTCCTTCAGCTAAAACATGCATGTGGAACCCAGAGTATGATCAACCGTGTGATCGGGAGACGTGTTCCAATATGTGTCAGTTTTCGTCCCCTGGTACTCGGGTGCAACATTCCAGACGCTTTACTAACACTCTCCCGACTTGGAGAGTCAGTGCCTTTAACCTCCTGTTTGGCCCAGTTTGCAATTTCTGCGGAAGATGAACAGGAATAGGGAGAACCAATGACAGACTAGCTGGAGGTGTCTGGACGGGCAAATTTAACTCTCATTTCCCACCAGGAAGAGGAATTAACCAAAGGCTCAGCGTGCCGTGCCGGAACCAGATTAGGGCCTGAAGCCATCCTGCGGTGTTGCGGCCAGCTCACGATAAAGCGACTTGAAGAAAGGAGCTCAGGGGCACTGTAATTCACAAACCTGCAGAGTTATAAATGACAGCTATCGTCCAAAAATATACTGAAGTAAGGCTGCCAAGAGGACTTGAAAGCCGGGCAGAATTGCAGGAAACCAATTTCAGGAGGTAGACTGGAATTGCATTTAAAGAATAGGAAAAGAGGCAGAACGTCCACAATGATGCACTTGGCCAAAAAGGGCGTATGCGTTTTTTCCTGAATATATTCAGGAAAAAACGCATACGCCCTTTTTGGCCAACCAAGCAAGCTTGCAAAGGAAATCTGCACTACAATGAAGTCTCACTTCCCCCCGGTCAAAAGGGCCATCTGAAAAAAGTGTAAAATCCAGAAAGGCAGGACAGGCCATGGAGAACTGGGAGCCTTGTTATGCTGATGGGCGGGATGTCAATTGCCAACAGCCACTCGGGAGAAGTGTATGGTGTTTCCTGAAACATCTAAAAAACAAAGCAACAGAGCCTAGGGCACTTCCACTTATGGTCCTATAGCTTAGGGAAATTAAAATCAAAAAGACACAGCCACCCCAAAGGTTGGGACGGCTCTGTTTACAAGAACCTGGTTTACGGTACAAGTTCAATATCGCAGAAAGTGAAAAATGGATAAAGAAGTTGTGGTACTTACGTACAATGCAGTATCACTCAGCAATGAAATCTATGTCATCAGGCCCGTAGCAGCATAATGAGTGGATTCAGGGTGGATTCAGGTATGATGATTCTAACTGAAATAAGTCACACAGGAAAAGAAACATCATAAGATATCACTAATACACGGAATGTAACCTTGGCTACACAGGAACTGAATTACAAAACAGACAGGGTCTCAAATTAAGAAACCCAACTTATGCTTGCTTAAGGGAAAGGTGAGTTGGGGTGCTGCATAAAACCAGAGATTGAAATGAGCACAGATAAAGTTCCTTAAGCCAAATATGGAATAGACAAGAGCTACTCCTTGCTCAACGAAATGGACTCAACACCCATATTAAATGCCTAAGAGTGTACCTGACTAGGAAGTATCTTAAAACCTATGGATTGCTATGTCTCTGAAAGAGAATCAAGTGTGTGTACAGGGGCATAAACGCAGCAGTGATAGGATTGGAGAGGTTCGGTGAGCAAATGAAGACCTTTGAAGTCATATTGCATGGTACCCATTCCACGGGTCTCAACTCTCCAGGTTTAAGGTATTCTTCCTTCAGCTAAAACATGCATGTGGAACCCAGAGTATGATCAACCGTGTGATCGGGAGACGTGTTCCAATATGTCTCAGTTTTCGTCCCCTGGTACTCGGGTGCAACATGCCAGACGCTTTACTAACACTCTCCCGACTTGGAGAGTCAGTGCCTTTAACCTCCTGTTTGGCCCAGTTTGCAATTTCTGCGGAAGATGAACAGGAATAGGGAGAACCAATGACAGACTAGCTGGAGGTGTCTGGACGGGCAAATTTAACTCTCATTTCCCACCAGGAAGAGGAATTAACCAAAGGCTCAGCGTGCCGTGCCGGAACCAGATTAGGGCCTGAAGCCATCCTGCGGTGTTGCGGCCAGCTCACGAGAAAGCGAGTTGAAGAAAGGAGCTCAGGGGCACTGTAATTCACAAACCTGCAGAGTTATAAATGACAGCTATCTTCCAAAATATACTGAAGTAAGGCTGCCAAGAGGACTTGAAAGCGGGGCAGAATTGCAGGAAACCGATTTCAGGAGGTAGACTGGAATTGCATTGAAAGCATAGGAAAAGAGGCAGAACGTCCACAATGATGCACTTGGCCAAAAAGGGCGTATGCGTTTTTTCCTGAATATATTCAGGAAAAAACGCATACGCCCTTTTTGGCCAACCAAGCAAGCTTGCAAAGGAAATCTGCACTACAATGAAGTCTCACTTCCCCCCGGTCAAAAGGGCCATCTGAAAAAAGTGTAAAATCCAGAAAGGCAGGACAGGCCATGGAGAACTGGGAGCCTTGTTATGCTGATGGGCGGGATGTCAATTGCCAACAGCCACTCGGGAGAAGTGTATGGTGTTTCCTGAAACATCTAAAAAACAAAGCAACAGAGCCTAGGGCACTTCCACTTATGGTCCTATAGCTTAGGGAAATTAAAATCAAAAGACACAGCCACCCCAAAGGTTGGGACGGCTCTGTTTACAAGAACCTGGTTTACGGTACAAGTTCAATATCGCAGAAAGTGAAAAATGGATAAAGAAGTTGTGGTACTTACGTACAATGCAATATCACTCAGCAATGAAATCTATGTCATCAGGCCCGTAGCAGCATAATGAGTGGATTCAGGTACGATGATTCTAACTGAAATAAGTCACACAGAAAAAGAAACATCATAAGATATCACTAATACACGGAATGTAACCTTGGCTACACAGGAACTGAATTACAAACAGAACAGGGTCTCAAATTTAGAAACCCAACTTATGCTTGCTTAAGGGGAAAGGTGAGTTGGGGTGCTGCATAAAACCAGAGATTGAAATGAGCACAGATAAAGTTCCTTAAGCCAAATATGGAATAGACAAGAGCTACTCCTTGCTCAACGAAATGGACTCAACACCCCATATTAAATGCCTAAGAGTGTACCTGACTAGGAAGTATCTTAAAACCTATGGATTGCTATGTCTCTGAAAGAGAATCAAGTGTGTGTACAGGGGCATAACGCAGCAGTGATAGGATTGGAGAGGTTCGGTGAGCAAATGAAGACCCTTTGAAGTCATATTGCATGGTACCCATTCCACGGGTCTCAACTCTCCAGGTTGAAGGTATTCTTCCTTCAGCTAAAACATGCATGTGGAACCCAGAGTATGATCAACCGTGTGATCGGGAGACGTGTTCCAATATGTCTCAGTTTTCGTCCCCTGGTACTCGGGTGCAACATTCCAGACGCTTTACTAACACTCTCCCGACTTGGAGAGTCAGTGCCTTTAACCTCCTGTTTGGCCCAGTTTGCAATTTCTGCGGAAGATGAACAGGAATAGGGAGAACCAATGACAGACTAGCTGGAGGTGTCTGGACGGGCAAATTTAACTCTCATTTCCCACCAGGAAGAGGAATTAACCAAAGGCTCAGCGTGCCGTGCCGGAACCAGATTAGGGCCTGAAGCCATCCTGCGGTGTTGCGGCCAGCTCACGAGAAAGCGAGTTGAAGAAAGGAGCTCAGGGGCACTGTAATTCACAAACCTGCAGAGTTATAAATGACAGCTATCGTCCAAAAATATACTGAAGTAAGGCTGCCAAGAGGACTTGAAAGCGGGGCAGAATTGCAGGAAACCGATTTCAGGAGGTAGACTGGAATTGCATTGAAAGCATAGGAAAAGAGGCAGAACGTTCACAATGATGCACTTGGCCAAAAAGGGCGTATGCGTTTTTTCCTGAATATATTCAGGAAAAAACGCATACGCCCTTTTTGGCCAACCAAGCAAGCTTGCAAAGGAAATCTGCACTACAATGAAGTCTCACTTCCCCCCGGTCAAAAGGGCCATCTGAAAAAAGTGTAAAATCCAGAAAGGCAGGACAGGCCATGGAGAACTGGGAGCCTTGTTATGCTGATGGGCGGGATGTCAATTGCCAACAGCCACTCGGGAGAAGTGTATGGTGTTTCCTGAAACATCTAAAAAACAAAGCAACAGAGCCTAGGGCACTTCCACTTATGGTCCTATAGCTTAGGGAAATTAAAATCAAAAGACACAGCCACCCCAAAGGTTGGGACGGCTCTGTTTACAAGAACCTGGTTTACGGTACAAGTTCAATATCGCAGAAAGTGAAAATGGATAAAGAAGTTGTGGTACTTACGTACAATGCAGTATCACTCAGCAATGAAATCTATGTCATCAGGCCCGTAGCAGCATAATGAGTGGATTCAGGTACGATGATTCTAACTGAAATAAGTCACACAGAAAAAGAAACATCATAAGATATCACTAACACACGGAATGAACCTTGGCTACACAGGAACTGAATTACAAAACAGAACAGGGTCTCAATTTAGAAATCCAACTTATGCTTGCTTAAGGGGAAAGGTGAGTTGGGGTGCTGCATAAAACCAGAGATTGAAATGAGCACAGATAAAGTTCCTTAAGCCAAATATGGAATAGACAAGAGCTACTCCTTGCTCAACGAAATGGACTCAACACCCCATATTAAATGCCTAAGAGTGTACCTGACTAGGAAGTATCTTAAAACCTATGGATTGCTATGTCTCTGAAAGAGAATCAAGTGTGTGTACAGGGGCATAAACGCAGCAGTGATAGGATTGGAGAGGTTCGGTGAGCAAATGAAGACCCTTTGAAGTCATATTGCATGGTACCCATTCCACGGTCTCAACTCTCCAGGTTGAAGGTATTCTTCCTTCAGCTAAATCATGCATGTGGAACCCAGAGTATGATCAACCGTGTGATCGGGAGACGTGTTCCAATATGTGTCAGTTTCCGTCCCCTGGTACTCGGGTGCAACATGCCAGACGCTTTACTAACACTCTCCCGACTTGGAGAGTCAGTGCCTTTAACCTCCTGTTTGGCCCAGTTTGCAATTTCTGGGGAAGATGAACAGGAATAGAGAGAACCAATGACAGACTAGCTGGAGGTGTCTGGACGGGCAAATTTAACTCTCATTTCCCACCAGGAAGAGGAATTAACCAAAGGCTCAGCGTGCCGTGCCAGAACCAGATTAGGGCCTGAAGCCATCCTGCGGTGTTGCGGCCAGCTCACGAGAAAGCGAGTTGAAGAAAGGAGCTCAGGGGCACTGTAATTCACAAACCTGCAGAGTTATAAATGACAGCTATCGTCCAAAATATACTGAAGTAAGGCTGCCACGAGGAGTTGAAAGCGGGGCAGAATTGCAGGAACCGATTTCAGGAGGTAGACTGGAATTGCATTGAAATCATAGGAAAAGAGGCAGAACGTCCACAATGATGCACTTGGCCAAAAAGGGCGTATGCGTTTTTTCCTGAATATATTCAGGAAAAAACGCATACGCCCTTTTTGGCCAACCAAGCAAGCTTGCAAAGGAAATCTGCACTACAATGAAGTCTCACTTCCCCCCGGTCAAAAGGGCCATCTGAAAAAAGTGTAAAATCCAGAAAGGCAGGACAGACCATGGAGAACTGGAGCCTTGTTATGCTGATGGGCGGGATGTAAATTGCCAACAGCCACTCGGGAGAAGTGTATGGTGTTTCCTGAAACATCTAAAAAACAAAGCAACAGAGCCTAGGGCACTTCCACTTATGGTCCTATAGCTTAGGGAAATTAAAATCAAAAGACACAGCCACCCCAAAGGTTGGGACGGCTCTGTTTACAAGAACCTGGTTTACGGTACAAGTTCAATATCGCAGAAAGTGAAAAATGGATAAAGAAGTTGTGGTACTTACGTACAATGCAGTATCACTCAGCAATGAAATCTATGTCATCAGGCCCGTAGCAGCATAATGAGTGGATTCAGGTACGATGATTCTAACTGAAATAAGTCACACAGAAAAAGAAACATCATAAGATATCACTAATACACGGAATGTAACCTTGGCTACACAGGAACTGAATTACAAAACAGAACAGGGTCTCAAATTTAGAAACCCAACTTATGCTTGCTTAAGGGGAAAGGTGAGTTGGGGTGCTGCATAAAACCAGAGATTGAAATGAGCACAGATAAAGTTCCTTAAGCCAAATATGGAATAGACAAGAGCTACTCCTTGCTCAACGAAATGGACTCAACACCCCATATTAAATGCCTAAGAGTGTACCTGACTAGGAAGTATCTTAAAACCTATGGATTGCTATGTCTCTGAAAGAGAATCAAGTGTGTGTACAGGGGCATAAACGCAGCAGTGATAGGATTGGAGAGGTTCGGTGAGCAAATGAAGACCCTTTGAAGTCATATTGCATGGTACCCATTCCACGGGTCTCAACTCTCCAGGTTGAAGGTATTCTTCCTTCAGCTAAATCATGCATGTGGAACCCAGAGTATGATCAACCGTGTGATCGGGAGACGTGTTCCAATATGTGTCAGTTTCCGTCCCCTGGTACTCGGGTGCAACATGCCAGACGCTTTACTAACACTCTCCCGACTTGGAGAGTCAGTGCCTTTAACCTCCTGTTTGGCCCAGTTTTCAATTTCTGGGGAAGATGAACAGGAATAGAGAGAACCAATGACAGACTAGCTGGAGGTGTCTGGACGGGCAAATTTAACTCTCATTTCCCACCAGGAAGAGGAATTAACCAAAGGCTCAGCGTGCCGTGCCGGAACCAGATTAGGGCCTGAAGCCATCCTGCGGTGTTGCGGCCAGCTCACGAGAAAGCGAGTTGAAGAAAGGAGCTCAGGGGCACTGTAATTCACAAACCTGCAGAGTTATAAATGACAGCTATCGTCCAAAAATATACTGAAGTAAGGCTGCCAAGAGGACTTGAAAGCGGGGCAGAATTGCAGGAAACCGATTTCAGGAGGTAGACTGGAATTGCATTGAAAGCATAGGAAAAGAGGCAGAACGTCCACAATGATGCACTTGGCCAAAAAGGGCGTATGCGTTTTTTCCTGAATATATTCAGGAAAAAACGCATACGCCCTTTTTGGCCAACCAAGCAAGCTTGCAAAGGAAATCTGCACTGCAATGAAGTCTCACTTCCCCCCGGTCAAAAGGGCCATCTGAAAAAAGTGTAAAATCCAGAAAGGCAGGACAGGCCATGGAGAACTGGGAGCCTTGTTATGCTGATGGGCGGGATGTCAATTGCCAACAGCCACTCGGGAGAAGTGTATGGTGTTTCCTGAAACATCTAAAAAACAAAGCAACAGAGCCTAGGGCACTTCCACTTATGGTCCTATAGCTTAGGGAAATTAAAATCAAAAAGACACAGCCACCCCAAAGGTTGGGACGGCTCTGTTTACAAGAACCTGGTTTACGGTACAAGTTCAATATCGCAGAAAGTGAAAAATGGATAAAGAAGTTGTGGTACTTACGTACAATGCAATATCACTCAGCAATGAAATCTATGTCATCAGGCCCGTAGCAGCATAATGAGTGGATTCAGGTACGATGATTCTAACTGAAATAAGTCACACAGGTAAAGAAACATCATAAGATATCACTAATACACGGAATGTAACCTTGGCTACACAGGAACTGAATTACAAAACAGAACAGGGTCTCAAATTTAGAAACCCAACTTATGCTTGCTTAAGGGGAAAGGTGAGTTGGGGTGCTGCATAAAACCAGAGATTGAAATGAGCACAGATAAAGTTCCTTAAGCCAAATATGGAATAGACAAGAGCTACTCCTTGCTCAACGAAATGGACTCAACACCCCATATTAAATGCCTAAGAGTGTACCTGACTAGGAAGTATCTTAAAACCTATGGATTGCTATGTCTCTGAAAGAGAATCAAGTGTGTGTACAGGGGCATAAACGCAGCAGTGATAGGACTGGAGAGGTTCGGTGAGCAAATGAAGACCCTTTGAAGTCATATTGCATGGTACCCATTCCACGGGTCTCAACTCTCCAGGTTTAAGGTATTCTTCCTTCAGCTAAAACATGCATGTGGAACCCAGAGTATGATCAACCGTGTGATCGGGAGACGTGTTCCAATATGTCTCAGTTTTCGTCCCCTGGTACTCGGGTGCAACATTCCAGACGCTTTACTAACACTCTCCCGACTTGGAGAGTCAGTGCCTTTAACCTCCTGTTTGGCCCAGTTTGCAATTTCGGCGGAAGATGAACAGGAATAGGGAGAACCAATGACAGACTAGCTGGAGGTGTCTGGACGGGCAAATTTAACTCTCATTTCCCACCAGGAAGAGGAATTAACCAAAGGCTCAGCGTGCCGTGCCGGAACCAGATTAGGTTCTGAAGCCATCCTGCGGTGTTGCGGCCAGCTCACGAGAAAGCGAGTTGAAGAAAGGAGCTCAGGGGCACTGTAATTCACAAACCTGCAGAGTTATAAATGACAGCTATCGTCCAAAAATATACTGAAGTAAGGCTGCCAAGAGGACTTGAAAGCGGGGCAGAATTGCAGGAAACCGATTTCAGGAGGTAGACTGGAATTGCATTGAAAGCATAGGAAAAGAGGCAGAACGTCCACAATGATGCACTTGGCCAAAAAGGGCGTATGCGTTTTTTCCTGAATATATTCAGGAAAAAACGCATACGCCCTTTTTGGCCAACCAAGCAAGCTTGCAAAGGAAATCTGCACTACAATGAAGTCTCACTTCCCCCAGGTCAAAAGGGCCATCTGAAAAAAGTGTAAAATCCAGAAAGGCAGGACAGGCCATGGAGAACTGGGAGCCTTGTTATGCTGATGGGCGGGATGTCAATTGCCAACAGCCACTCGGGAGAAGTGTATGGTGTTTCCTGAAACATCTAAAAAACAAAGCAACAGAGCCTAGGGCACTTCCACTTATGGTCCTATAGCTTAGGGAAATTAAAATCAAAAGACACAGCCACCCCAAAGGTTGGGACGGCTCTGTTTACAAGAACCTGGTTTACGGTACAAGTTCAATATCGCAGAAAGTGAAAAATGGATAAAGAAGTTGTGGTACTTACGTACAATGCAATATCACTCAGCAATGAAATCTATGTCATCAGGCCCGTAGCAGCATAATGAGTGGATTCAGGTACGATGATTCTAACTGAAATAAGTCACACAGAAAAAGAAACATCATAAGATATCACTAATACACGGAATATAACCTTGGCTACACAGGAACTGAATTAC
Source organism: Lagenorhynchus albirostris (assembly GCF_949774975.1). Lineage (NCBI taxonomy): Eukaryota > Metazoa > Chordata > Mammalia > Artiodactyla > Delphinidae > Lagenorhynchus > Lagenorhynchus albirostris. The sequence continues at coordinate 234,473 of NW_026783455.1, read as the reverse complement.
AAAACAGAACAGGGTCTCAAATTTAGAAACCCAACTTATGCTTGCTTAAGGGGAAAGGTGAGTTGGGGTGCTGCATAAAACCAGAGATTGAAATGAGCACAGATAAAGTTCCTTAAGCCAAATATGGAATAGACAAGAGCTACTCCTTGCTCAACGAAATGGACTCAACACCCCATATTAAATGCCTAAGAGTGTACCTGACTAGGAAGTATCTTAAAACCTATGGATTGCTATGTCTCTGAAAGAGAATCAAGTGTGTGTACAGGGGCATAAACGCAGCAGTGATAGGATTGGAGAGGTTCGGTGAGCAAATGAAGACCCTTTGAAGTCATATTGCATGGTACCCATTCCACGGGTCTCAACTCTCCAGGTTTAAGGTATTCTTCCTTCAGCTAAAACATGCATGTGGAACCCAGAGTATGATCAACCGTGTGATCGGGAGACGTGTTCCAATATGTCTCAGTTTTCGTCCCCTGGTACTCGGGTGCAACATGCCAGACGCTTTACTAACACTCTCCCGACTTGGAGAGTCAGTGCCTTTAACCTCCTGTTTGGCCCAGTTTGCAATTTCGGCGGAAGATGAACAGGAATAGGGAGAACCAATGACAGACTAGCTGGAGGTGTCTGGACGGGCAAATTTAACTCTCATTTCCCACCAGGAAGAGGAATTAACCAAAGGCTCAGCGTGCCGTGCCGGAACCAGATTAGGGCCTGAAGCCATCCTGCGGTGTTGCGGCCAGCTCACGAGAAAGCGAGTTGAAGAAAGGAGCTCAGGGGCACTGTAATTCACAAACCTGCAGAGTTATAAATGACAGTTATCGTCCAAAAATATACTGAAGTAAGGCTGCCAAGAGGACTTGAAAGCGGGGCAGAATTGCAGGAAACCGATTTCAGGAGGTAGACTGGAATTGCATTGAAAGCATAGGAAAAGAGGCAGAACGTCCACAATGATGCACTTGGCCAAAAAGGGCGTATGCGTTTTTTCCTGAATATATTCAGGAAAAAACGCATACGCCCTTTTTGGCCAACCAAGCAAGCTTTCAAAGGAAATCTGCACTACAATGAAGTCTCACTTCCCCCCAGTCAAAAGGGCCATCTGAAAAAAGTGCAAAATCCAGAAAGGCAGGACAGGCCATGGAGAACTGGGAGCCTTGTTATGCTGATGGGCGGGATGTCAATTGCCAACAGCCACTCGGGAGAAGTGTATGGTGTTTCCTGAAACATCTAAAAAACAAAGCAACAGAGCCTAGGGCACTTCCACTTATGGTCCTATAGCTTAGGAAAATTAAAATCAAAAAGACACAGCCACCCCAAAGGTTGGGACGGCTCTGTTTACAAGAACCTGTTTTACGGTACAAGTTCAATATCGCAGAAAGTGAAAAATGGATAAAGAAGTTGTGGTACTTACGTACAATGCAGTATCACTCAGCAATGAAATCTATGTCATCAGGCCCGTAGCAGCATAATGAGTGGATTCAGGTATGATGATTCTAACTGAAATAAGTCACACAGAAAAAGAAACATCATAAGATATCACTAATACACGGAATGTAACCTTGGCTACACAGGAACTGAATTACAAAACAGAACAGGGTCTCAAATTTAGAAACCCAACTTATGCTTGCTTAAGGGGAAAGGTGAGTTGGGGTGCTGCATAAAACCAGAGATTGAAATGAGCACAGATAAAGTTCCTTAAGCCAAATATGGAATAGACAAGAGCTACTCCTTGCTCAACGAAATGGACTCAACACCCCATATTAAATGCCTAAGAGTGTACCTGACTAGGAAGTATCTTAAAACCTATGGATTGCTATGTCTCTGAAAGAGAATCAAGTGTGTGTACAGGGGCATAAACGCAGCAGTGATAGGATTGGAGAGGTTCGGTGAGCAAATGAAGACCCTTTGAAGTCATATTGCATGGTACCCATTCCACGGGTCTCAACTCTCCAGGTTGAAGGTATTCTTCCTTCAGCTAAATCATGCATGTGGAACCCAGAGTATGATCAACCGTGTGATCGGGAGACGTGTTCCAATATGTGTCAGTTTCCGTCCCCTGGTACTCGGGTGCAACATGCCAGACGCTTTACTAACACTCTCCCGACTTGGAGAGTCAGTGCCTTTAACCTCCTGTTTGGCCCAGTTTGCAATTTCTGGGGAAGATGAACAGGAATAGAGAGAACCAATGACAGACTAGCTGGAGGTGTCTGGACGGGCAAATTTAACTCTCATTTCCCACCAGGAAGAGGAATTAACCAAAGGCTCAGCGTGCCGTGCCGGAACCAGATTAGGGCCTGAAGCCATCCTGCGGTGTTGCGGCCAGCTCACGAGAAAGCGAGTTGAAGAAAGGAGCTCAGGGGCACTGTAATTCACAAACCTGCAGAGTTATAAATGACAGCTATCGTCCAAAAATATACTGAAGTAAGGCTGCCAAGAGGACTTGAAAGCGGGGCAGAATTGCAGGAAACCGATTTCAGGAGGTAGACTGGAATTGCATTGAAAGCATAGGAAAAGAGGCAGAACGTCCACAATGATGCACTTGGCCAAAAAGGGCGTATGCGTTTTTTCCTGAATATATTCAGGAAAAAACGCATACGCCCTTTTTGGCCAACCAAGCAAGCTTGCAAAGGAAATCTGCACTGCAATGAAGTCTCACTTCCCCCCGGTCAAAAGGGCCATCTGAAAAAAGTGTAAAATCCAGAAAGGCAGGACAGGCCATGGAGAACTGGGAGCCTTGTTATGCTGATGGGCGGGATGTCAATTGCCAACAGCCACTCGGGAGAAGTGTATGGTGTTTCCTGAAACATCTAAAAAACAAAGCAACAGAGCCTAGGGCACTTCCACTTATGGTCCTATAGCTTAGGGAAATTAAAATAAAAAAGACACAGCCACCCCAAAGGTTGGGACGGCTCTGTTTACAAGAACCTGGTTTACGGTACAAGTTCAATATCGCAGAAAGTGAAAAATGGATAAAGAAGTTGTGGTACTTACGTACAATGCAATATCACTCAGCAATGAAATCTATGTCATCAGGCCCGTAGCAGCATAATGAGTGGATTCAGGTACGATGATTCTAACTGAAATAAGTCACACAGGTAAAGAAACATCATAAGATATCACTAATACACGGAATGTAACCTTGGCTACACAGGAACTGAATTACAAAACAGAACAGGGTCTCAAATTTAGAAACCCAACTTATGCTTGCTTAAGGGGAAAGGTGAGTTGGGGTGCTGCATAAAACCAGAGATTGAAATGAGCACAGATAAAGTTCCTTAAGCCAAATATGGAATAGACAAGAGCTACTCCTTGCTCAACGAAATGGACTCAACACCCCATATTAAATGCCTAAGAGTGTACCTGACTAGGAAGTATCTTAAAACCTATGGATTGCTATGTCTCTGAAAGAGAATCAAGTGTGTGTACAGGGGCATAAACGCAGCAGTGATAGGACTGGAGAGGTTCGGTGAGCAAATGAAGACCCTTTGAAGTCATATTGCATGGTACCCATTCCACGGGTCTCAACTCTCCAGGTTTAAGGTATTCTTCCTTCAGCTAAAACATGCATGTGGAACCCAGAGTATGATCAACCGTGTGATCGGGAGACGTGTTCCAATATGTCTCAGTTTTCGTCCCCTGGTACTCGGGTGCAACATTCCAGACGCTTTACTAACACTCTCCCGACTTGGAGAGTCAGTGCCTTTAACCTCCTGTTTGGCCCAGTTTGCAATTTCGGCGGAAGATGAACAGGAATAGGGAGAACCAATGACAGACTAGCTGGAGGTGTCTGGACGGGCAAATTTAACTCTCATTTCCCACCAGGAAGAGGAATTAACCAAAGGCTCAGCGTGCCGTGCCGGAACCAGATTAGGTTCTGAAGCCATCCTGCGGTGTTGCGGCCAGCTCACGAGAAAGCGAGTTGAAGAAAGGAGCTCAGGGGCACTGTAATTCACAAACCTGCAGAGTTATAAATGACAGCTATCGTCCAAAAATATACTGAAGTAAGGCTGCCAAGAGGACTTGAAAGCGGGGCAGAATTGCAGGAAACCGATTTCAGGAGGTAGACTGGAATTGCATTGAAAGCATAGGAAAAGAGGCAGAACGTCCACAATGATGCACTTGGCCAAAAAGGGCGTATGCGTTTTTTCCTGAATATATTCAGGAAAAAACGCATACGCCCTTTTTGGCCAACCAAGCAAGCTTGCAAAGGAAATCTGCACTACAATGAAGTCTCACTTCCCCCAGGTCAAAAGGGCCATCTGAAAAAAGTGTAAAATCCAGAAAGGCAGGACAGGCCATGGAGAACTGGGAGCCTTGTTATGCTGATGGGCGGGATGTCAATTGCCAACAGCCACTCGGGAGAAGTGTATGGTGTTTCCTGAAACATCTAAAAAACAAAGCAACAGAGCCTAGGGCACTTCCACTTATGGTCCTATAGCTTAGGGAAATTAAAATCAAAAGACACAGCCACCCCAAAGGTTGGGACGGCTCTGTTTACAAGAACCTGGTTTACGGTACAAGTTCAATATCGCAGAAAGTGAAAAATGGATAAAGAAGTTGTGGTACTTACGTACAATGCAATATCACTCAGCAATGAAATCTATGTCATCAGGCCCGTAGCAGCATAATGAGTGGATTCAGGTACGATGATTCTAACTGAAATAAGTCACACAGAAAAAGAAACATCATAAGATATCACTAATACACGGAATATAACCTTGGCTACACAGGAACTGAATTACAAAACAGAACAGGGTCTCAAATTTAGAAACCCAACTTATGCTTGCTTAAGGGGAAAGGTGAGTTGGGGTGCTGCATAAAACCAGAGATTGAAATGAGCACAGATAAAGTTCCTTAAGCCAAATATGGAATAGACAAGAGCTACTCCTTGCTCAACGAAATGGACTCAACACCCCATATTAAATGCCTAAGAGTGTACCTGACTAGGAAGTATCTTAAAACCTATGGATTGCTATGTCTCTGAAAGAGAATCAAGTGTGTGTACAGGGGCATAAACGCAGCAGTGATAGGATTGGAGAGGTTCGGTGAGCAAATGAAGACCCTTTGAAGTCATATTGCATGGTACCCATTCCACGGGTCTCAACTCTCCAGGTTTAAGGTATTCTTCCTTCAGCTAAAACATGCATGTGGAACCCAGAGTATGATCAACCGTGTGATCGGGAGACGTGTTCCAATATGTCTCAGTTTTCGTCCCCTGGTACTCGGGTGCAACATGCCAGACGCTTTACTAACACTCTCCCGACTTGGAGAGTCAGTGCCTTTAACCTCCTGTTTGGCCCAGTTTGCAATTTCGGCGGAAGATGAACAGGAATAGGGAGAACCAATGACAGACTAGCTGGAGGTGTCTGGACGGGCAAATTTAACTCTCATTTCCCACCAGGAAGAGGAATTAACCAAAGGCTCAGCGTGCCGTGCCGGAACCAGATTAGGGCCTGAAGCCATCCTGCGGTGTTGCGGCCAGCTCACGAGAAAGCGAGTTGAAGAAAGGAGCTCAGGGGCACTGTAATTCACAAACCTGCAGAGTTATAAATGACAGTTATCGTCCAAAAATATACTGAAGTAAGGCTGCCAAGAGGACTTGAAAGCGGGGCAGAATTGCAGGAAACCGATTTCAGGAGGTAGACTGGAATTGCATTTAAAGCATAGGAAAAGAGGCAGAACGTCCACAATGATGCACTTGGCCAAAAAGGGCGTATGCGTTTTTTCCTGAATATATTCAGGAAAAAACGCATACGCCCTTTTTGGCCAGCCAAGCAAGCTTGCAAAGGAAATCTGCACTACAATGAAGTCTCACTTCCCCCCGGTCAAAAGGGCCATCTGAAAAAAGTGTAAAATCCAGAAAGGCAGGACAGGCCATGGAGAACTGGGAGCCTTGTTATGCTGATGGGCGGGATGTCAATTGCCAACAGCCACTCGGGAGAAGTGTATGGTGTTTCCTGAAATATCTAAAAAACAAAGCAACAGAGCCTAGGGCACCTCCACTTATGGTCCTATAGCTTAGGGAAATTAAAATCAAAACACACAGGCACCCCAAAGGTTGGGACGGCTCTGTTTACAAGAACCTGGTTTACGGTACAAGTTCAATATCGCAGAAAGTGAAAAATGGATAAAGAAGTTGTGGTACTTACGTACAATGCAATATCACTCAGCAATGAAATCTATGTCATCAGGCCCGTAGCAGCATAATGAGTGGATTCAGGTACGATGATTCTAACTGAAATAAGTCACACAGAAAAAGAAACATCATAAGATATCACTAATACACGGAATGTAACCTTGGCTACACAGGAACTGAATTACAAAACAGAACAGGGTCTCAAATTTAGAAACCCAACTTATGCTTGCTTAAGGGGAAAGGTGAGTTGGGGTGCTGCATAAAACCAGAGATTGAAATGAGCACAGATAAAGTTCCTTAAGCCAAATATGGAATAGACAAGAGCTACTCCTTGCTCAACGAAATGGACTCAACACCCCATATTAAATGCCTAAGAGTGTACCTGACTAGGAAGTATATTAAAACCTATGGATTGCTATGTCTCTGAAAGAGAATCAAGTGTGTGTACAGGGGCATAAACGCAGCAGTGATAGGATTGGAGAGGTTCGGTGAGCAAATGAAGACCCTTTGAAGTCATATTGCATGGTACCCATTCCACGGGTCTCAACTCTCCAGGTTGAAGGTATTCTTCCTTCAGCTAAATCATGCATGTGGAACCCAGAGTATGATCAACCGTGTGATCGGGAGACGTGTTCCAATATGTGTCAGTTTCTGTCCCCTGGTACTCGGGTGCAACATTCCAGACGCTTTACTAACACTCTCCCGACTTGGAGAGTCAGTGCCTTTAACCTCCTGTTTGGCCCAGTTTGCAATTTCGGCGGAAGATGAACAGGAATAGGGAGAACCAATGACAGACTAGCTGGAGGTGTCTGGACGGGCAAATTTAACTCTCATTTCCCACCAGGAAGAGGAATTAACCAAAGGCTCAGCGTGCCGTGCCGGAACCAGATTAGGTTCTGAAGCCATCCTGCGGTGTTGCGGCCAGCTCACGAGAAAGCGAGTTGAAGAAAGGAGCTCAGGGGCACTGTAATTCACAAACCTGCAGAGTTATAAATGACAGCTATCGTCCAAAAATATACTGAAGTAAGGCTGCCAAGAGGACTTGAAAGCGGGGCAGAATTGCAGGAAACCGATTTCAGGAGGTAGACTGGAATTGCATTGAAAGCATAGGAAAAGAGGCAGAACGTCCACAATGATGCACTTGGCCAAAAAGGGCGTATGCGTTTTTTCCTGAATATATTCAGGAAAAAACGCATACGCCCTTTTTGGCCAACCAAGCAAGCTTGCAAAGGAAATCTGCACTACAATGAAGTCTCACTTCCCCCAGGTCAAAAGGGCCATCTGAAAAAAGTGTAAAATCCAGAAAGGCAGGACAGGCCATGGAGAACTGGGAGCCTTGTTATGCTGATGGGCGGGATGTCAATTGCCAACAGCCACTCGGGAGAAGTGTATGGTGTTTCCTGAAACATCTAAAAAACAAAGCAACAGAGCCTAGGGCACTTCCACTTATGGTCCTATAGCTTAGGGAAATTAAAATCAAAAGACACAGCCACCCCAAAGGTTGGGACGGCTCTGTTTACAAGAACCTGGTTTACGGTACAAGTTCAATATCGCAGAAAGTGAAAAATGGATAAAGAAGTTGTGGTACTTACGTACAATGCAATATCACTCAGCAATGAAATCTATGTCATCAGGCCCGTAGCAGCATAATGAGTGGATTCAGGTACGATGATTCTAACTGAAATAAGTCACACAGAAAAAGAAACATCATAAGATATCACTAATACACGGAATATAACCTTGGCTACACAGGAACTGAATTACAAAACAGAACAGGGTCTCAAATTTAGAAACCCAACTTATGCTTGCTTAAGGGGAAAGGTGAGTTGGGGTGCTGCATAAAACCAGAGATTGAAATGAGCACAGATAAAGTTCCTTAAGCCAAATATGGAATAGACAAGAGCTACTCCTTGCTCAACGAAATGGACTCAACACCCCATATTAAATGCCTAAGAGTGTACCTGACTAGGAAGTATCTTAAAACCTATGGATTGCTATGTCTCTGAAAGAGAATCAAGTGTGTGTACAGGGGCATAAACGCAGCAGTGATAGGATTGGAGAGGTTCGGTGAGCAAATGAAGACCCTTTGAAGTCATATTGCATGGTACCCATTCCACGGGTCTCAACTCTCCAGGTTTAAGGTATTCTTCCTTCAGCTAAAACATGCATGTGGAACCCAGAGTATGATCAACCGTGTGATCGGGAGACGTGTTCCAATATGTCTCAGTTTTCGTCCCCTGGTACTCGGGTGCAACATGCCAGACGCTTTACTAACACTCTCCCGACTTGGAGAGTCAGTGCCTTTAACCTCCTGTTTGGCCCAGTTTGCAATTTCGGCGGAAGATGAACAGGAATAGGGAGAACCAATGACAGACTAGCTGGAGGTGTCTGGACGGGCAAATTTAACTCTCATTTCCCACCAGGAAGAGGAATTAACCAAAGGCTCAGCGTGCCGTGCCGGAACCAGATTAGGGCCTGAAGCCATCCTGCGGTGTTGCGGCCAGCTCACGAGAAAGCGAGTTGAAGAAAGGAGCTCAGGGGCACTGTAATTCACAAACCTGCAGAGTTATAAATGACAGTTATCGTCCAAAAATATACTGAAGTAAGGCTGCCAAGAGGACTTGAAAGCGGGGCAGAATTGCAGGAAACCGATTTCAGGAGGTAGACTGGAATTGCATTTAAAGCATAGGAAAAGAGGCAGAACGTCCACAATGATGCACTTGGCCAAAAAGGGCGTATGCGTTTTTTCCTGAATATATTCAGGAAAAAACGCATACGCCCTTTTTGGCCAGCCAAGCAAGCTTGCAAAGGAAATCTGCACTACAATGAAGTCTCACTTCCCCCCGGTCAAAAGGGCCATCTGAAAAAAGTGTAAAATCCAGAAAGGCAGGACAGGCCATGGAGAACTGGGAGCCTTGTTATGCTGATGGGCGGGATGTCAATTGCCAACAGCCACTCGGGAGAAGTGTATGGTGTTTCCTGAAATATCTAAAAAACAAAGCAACAGAGCCTAGGGCACCTCCACTTATGGTCCTATAGCTTAGGGAAATTAAAATCAAAACACACAGGCACCCCAAAGGTTGGGACGGCTCTGTTTACAAGAACCTGGTTTACGGTACAAGTTCAATATCGCAGAAAGTGAAAAATGGATAAAGAAGTTGTGGTACTTACGTACAATGCAATATCACTCAGCAATGAAATCTATGTCATCAGGCCCGTAGCAGCATAATGAGTGGATTCAGTTACGATGATTCTAACTGAAATAAGTCACACAGAAAAAGAAACATCATAAGATATCACTAATACACGGAATGTAACCTTGGCTACACAGGAACTGAATTACAAAACAGAACAGGGTCTCAAATTTAGAAACCCAACTTATGCTTGCTTAAGGGGAAAGGTGAGTTGGGGTGCTGCATAAAACCAGAGATTGAAATGAGCACAGATAAAGTTCCTTAAGCCAAATATGGAATAGACAAGAGCTACTCCTTGCTCAACGAAATGGACTCAACACCCCATATTAAATGCCTAAGAGTGTACCTGACTAGGAAGTATATTAAAACCTATGGATTGCTATGTCTCTGAAAGAGAATCAAGTGTGTGTACAGGGGCATAAACGCAGCAGTGATAGGATTGGAGAGGTTCGGTGAGCAAATGAAGACCCTTTGAAGTCATATTGCATGGTACCCATTCCACGGGTCTCAACTCTCCAGGTTGAAGGTATTCTTCCTTCAGCTAAATCATGCATGTGGAACCCAGAGTATGATCAACCGTGTGATCGGGAGACGTGTTCCAATATGTGTCAGTTTCTGTCCCCTGGTACTCGGGTGCAACATTCCAGACGCTTTACTAACACTCTCCCGACTTGGAGAGTCAGTGCCTTTAACCTCCTGTTTGGCCCAGTTTGCAATTTCTGCGGAAGATGAACAGGAATAGGGAGAACCAATGACAGACTAGCTGGAGGTGTCTGGACGGGCAAATTTAACTCTCATTTCCCACCAGGAAGAGGAATTAACCAAAGGCTCAGCGTGCCGTGCCGGAACCAGATTAGGGCCTGAAGCCATCCTGCGGTGTTGCGGCCAGCTCACGAGAAAGCGAGTTGAAGAAAGGAGCTCAGGGGCACTGTAATTCACAAACCTGCAGAGTTATAAATGACAGCTATCGTCCAAAAATATACTGAAGTAAGGCTGCCAAGAGGACTTGAAAGCGGGGCAGAATTGCAGGAAACCGATTTCAGGAGGTAGACTGGAATTGCATTGAAAGCATAGGAAAAGAGGCAGAACGTCCACAATGATGCACTTGGCCAAAAAGGGCGTATGCGTTTTTTCCTGAATATATTCAGGAAAAAACGAATACGCCCTTTTTGGCCATCCAAGCAAGCTTGCAAAGGAAATCTGCACTACAATGAAGTCTCACTTCCCCCCGGTCAAAAGGGCCATCTGAAAAAAGTGTAAAATCCAGAAAGGCAGGACAGACCATGGAGAACTGGGAGCCTTGTTATGCTGATGGGCGGGATGTCAATTGCCAACAGCCACTCGGGAGAAGTGTATGGTGTTTCCTGAAACATCTAAAAAACAAAGCAACAGAGCCTAGGGCACTTCCACTTATGGTCCTATAGCTTAGGGAAATTAAAATCAAAAGACACAGCCACCCCAAAGGTTGGGACGGCTCTGTTTACAAGAACCTGGTTTACGGTACAAGTTCAATATCGCAGAAAGTGAAAAATGGATAAAGAAGTTGTGGTACTTACGTACAATGCAATATCACTCAGCAATGAAATCTATGTCATCAGGCCCGTAGCAGCATAATGAGTGGATTCAGGTACGATGATTCTAACTGAAATAAGTCACACAGGAAAAGAAACATCATAAGATATCACTAATACACGGAATGTAACCTTGGCTACACAGGAACTGAATTACAAAACAGAACAGGGTCTCAAATTTAGAAACCCAACTTATGCTTGCTTAAGGGGAAAGGTGAGTTGGGGTGCTGCATAAAACCAGAGATTGAAATGAGCACAGATAAAGTTCCTTAAGCCAAATATGGAATAGACAAGAGCTACTCCTTGCTCAACGAAATGGACTCAACACCCCATATTAAATGCCTAAGAGTGTACCTGACTAGGAAGTATCTTAAAACCTATGGATTGCTATGTCTCTGAAAGAGAATCAAGTGTGTGTACAGGGGCATAAACGCAGCAGTGATAGGATTGGAGAGGTTCGGTGAGCAAATGAAGACCCTTTGAAGTCATATTGCATGGTACCCATTCCACGGGTCTCAACTCTCCAGGTTGAAGGTATTCTTCCTTCAGCTAAATCATGCATGTGGAACCCAGAGTATGATCAACCGTGTGATCGGGAGACGTGTTCCAATATGTGTCAGTTTCCGTCCCATGGTACTCGGGTGCAACATTCCAGACGCTTTACTAACACTCTCCCGACTTGGAGAGTCAGTGCCTTTAACCTCCTGTTTGGCCCCGTTTGCAATTTCTGCGGAAGATGAACAGGAATAGGGAGAACCAATGACAGACTAGCTGGAGGTGTCTGGACGGGCAAATTTAACTCTCATTTCCCACCAGGAAGAGGAATTAACCAAAGGCTCAGCGTGCCGTGCCGGAACCAGATTAGGGCCTGAAGCCATCCTGCGGTGTTGCGGCCAGCTCACGAGAAAGCGACTTGAAGAAAGGAGCTCAGGGGCACTGTAATTCACAAACCTGCAGAGTTATAAATGACAGCTATCGTCCAAAAATATACTGAAGTAAGGCTGCCAAGAGGACTTGAAAGCGGGGCAGAATTGCAGGAAACCGATTTCAGGAGGTAGACTGGAATTGCATTGAAAGCATAGGAAAAGAGGCAGAACGTCCACAATGATGCACTTGGCCAAAAAGGGCGTATGCGTTTTTTCCTGAATATATTCAGGAAAAAACGCATACGCCCTTTTTGGCCAACCAAGCAAGCTTGCAAAGGAAATCTGCACTACAATGAAGTCTCACTTCCCCCCAGTCAAAAGGGCCATCTGAAAAAAGTGTAAAATCCAGAAAGGCAGGACAGGCCATGGAGAACTGGGAGCCTTGTTATGCTGATGGGCGGGATGTCAATTGCCAACAGCCACTCGGGAGAAGTGTATGGTGTTTCCTGAAACATCTAAAAAACAAAGCAACAGAGCCTAGGGCACTTCCACTTATGGTCCTATAGCTTAGGGAAATTAAAATCAAAAAGACACAGCCACCCCAAAGGTTGGGACGGCTCTGTTTACAAGAACCTGGTTTACGGTACAAGTTCAATATCGCAGAAAGTGAAAAATGGATAAAGAAGTTGTGGTACTTACGTACAATGCAGTATCACTCAGCAATGAAATCTATGTCATCAGGCCCGTAGCAGCATAATGAGTGGATTCAGGTATGATGATTCTAACTGAAATAAGTCACACAGAAAAAGAAACATCATAAGATATCACTAATACACGGAATGTAACCTTGGCTACACAGGAACTGAATTACAAAACAGAACAGGGTCTCACATTTAGAAAACCAACTTATGCTTGCTTAAGGGGAAAGGTGAGTTGGGGTGCTGCATAAAACCAGAGATTGAAATGAGCACAGATAAAGTTCCTTAAGCCAAATATGGAATAGACAAAAGCTACTCCTTGCTCAACGAAATGGACTCAACACCCCATATTAAATGCCTAAGAGTGTACTGGACTAGGAAGTATCTTAAAACCTATGGATTGCTATGTCTCTGAAAGAGAATCAAGTGTGTGTACAGGGGCATAAACGCAGCAGTGATAGGATTGGAGAGGTTCGGTGAGCAAATGAAGACCCTTTGAAGTCATATTGCATGGTACCCATTCCACGGGTCTCAACCCTCCAGGTTTAAGGTATTCTTCCTTCAGCTAAAACATGCATGTGGAACCCAGAGTATGATCAACCGTGTGATCGGGAGACGTGTTCCAATATGTGTCAGTTTTCGTCCCCTGGTACTCGGGTGCAACATGCCAGACGCTTTACTAACACTCTCCCGACTTGGAGAGTCAGCGCCTTTAACCTCCTGTTTGGCCCAGTTTGCAATTTCTGCGGAAGATGAACAGGAATAGGGAGAACCAATGACAGACTAGCTGGAGGTGTCTGGACGGGCAAATTTAACTCTCATTTCCCACCAGGAAGAGGAATTAACCAAAGGCTCAGCGTGCCGTGCCGGAACCAGATTAGGGCCTGAAGCCATCCTGCGGTGTTGCGGCCAGCTCACGAGAAAGCGACTTGAAGAAAGGAGCTCAGGGGCACTGTAATTCACAAACCTGCAGAGTTATAAATGACAGCTATCGTCCAAAACTATACTGAAGTAAGGCTGCCAAGAGGACTTGAAAGCGGGGCAGAATTGCAGGAAACCGATTTCAGGAGGTAGACTGGAATTGCATTGAAAGCATAGGAAAAGAGGCAGAACGTCCACAATGATGCACTTGGCCAAAAAGGGCGTATGCGTTTTTTACTGAATATATTCAGGAAAAAACGCATACGCACTTTTTGGCCAGCCAAGCAAGCTTGCAAAGGAAATCTGCACTACAATGAAGTCTCACTTCCCCCCGGTCAAAAGGGCCATCTGAAAAAAGTGTAAAATCCAGAAAGGCAGGACAGGCCATGGAGAACTGGGAGCCTTGTTATGCTGATGGGCGGGATGTCAATTGCCAACAGCCACTCGGGAGAAGTGTATGGTGTTTCCTGAAACATCTAAAAAACAAAGCAACAGAGCCTAGGGCACTTCCACTTATGGTCCTATAGCTTAGGGAAATTAAAATCAAAAGACACAGCCACCCCAAAGTTTGGGACGGCTCTGTTTACAAGAACCTGGTTTACGGTACAAGTTCAATATCGCAGAAAGTGAAAAATGGATAAAGAAGTTGTGGTACTTACGTACAATGCAATATCACTCAGCAATGAAATCTATGTCATCAGGCCCGTAGCAGCATAATGAGTGGATTCAGGTACGATGATTCTAACTGAAATAAGTCACACAGAAAAAGAAACATCATAAGATATCACTAATACACGGAATGTAACCTTGGCTACACAGGAACTGAATTACAAAACAGAACAGGGTCTCAAATTTAGAAACCCAACTTATGCTTGCTTAAGGGGAAAGGTGAGTTGGGGTGCTGCATAAAACCAGAGATTGAAATGAGCACAGATAAAGTTCCTTAAGCCAAATATGGAATAGACAAGAGCTACTCCTTGCTCAACGAAATGGACTCAACACCCCATATTAAATGCCTAAGAGTGTACCTGACTAGGAAGTATCTTAAAACCTATGGATTGCTATGTCTCTGAAAGAGAATCAAGTGTGTGTACAGGGGCATAAACGCAGCAGTGATAGGATTGGAGAGGTTCGGTGAGCAAATGAAGACCCTTTGAAGTCATATTGCATGGTACCCATTCCACGGGTCTCAACTCTCCAGGTTTAAGGTATTCTTCCTTCAGCTAAATCATGCATGTGGAACCCAGAGTATGATCAACCGTGTGATCGGGAGACGTGTTCCAATATGTGTCAGTTTCCGTCCCATGGTACTCGGGTGCAACATTCCAGACGCTTTACTAACACTCTCCCGACTTGGAGAGTCAGTGCCTTTAACCTCCTGTTTGGCCCAGTTTGCAATTTCTGCGGAAGATGAACAGGAATAGGGAGAACCAATGAGAGACTAGCTGGAGGTGTCTGGACGGGCAAATTTAACTCTCATTTCCCACCAGGAAGAGGAATTAACCAAAGGCTCAGCGTGCCGTGCCGGAACCAGATTAGGGCCTGAAGCCATCCTGCGGTGTTGCGGCCAGCTCACGAGAAAGCGAGTTGAAGAAAGGAGCTCAGGGGCACTGTAATTCACAAACCTGCAGAGTTATAAATGACAGCTATCGTCCAAAAATATACTGAAGTAAGGCTGCCAAGAGGACTTGAAAGCGGGGCAGAATTGCAGGAAACCGATTTCAGGAGGTAGACTGGAATTGCATTTAAAGCATAGGAAAAGAGGCAGAACGTCCACAATGATGCACTTGGCCAAAAAGGGCGTATGCGTTTTTTCCTGAATATATTCAGGAAAAAACGCATACGCCCTTTTTGGCCATCCAAGCAAGCTTGCAAAGGAAATCTGCACTACAATGAAGTCTCACTTCCCCCCGGTCAAAAGGGCCATCTGAAAAAAGTGTAAAATCCAGAAAGGCAGGACAGACCATGGAGAACTGGGAGCCTTGTTATGCTGATGGGCGGGATGTAAATTGCCAACAGCCACTCGGGAGAAGTGTATGGTGTTTCCTGAAACATCTAAAAAACAAAGCAACAGAGCCTAGGGCACTTCCACTTATGGTCCTATAGCTTAGAGAAATTAAAATCAAAAGACACAGCCACCCCAAAGGTTGGGACGGCTCTGTTTACAAGAACCTGGTTTACGGTACAAGTTCAATATCGCAGAAAGTGAAAAATGGATAAAGAAGTTGTGGTACTTACGTACAATGCAATATCACTCAGCAATGAAATCTATGTCATCAGGCCCGTAGCAGCATAATGAGTGGATTCAGGTACGATGATTCTAACTGAAATAAGTCACACAGGAAAAGAAACATCATAAGATATCACTAATACACGGAATGTAACCTTGGCTACACAGGAACTGAATTACAAAACAGAACAGGGTCTCAAATTTAGAAACCCAACTTATGCTTGCTTAAGGGGAAAGGTGAGTTGGGGTGCTGCATAAAACCAGAGATTGAAATGAGCACAGATAAAGTTCCTTAAGCCAAATATGGAATAGACAAGAGCTACTCCTTGCTCAACGAAATGGACTCAACACCCCATATTAAATGCCTAAGAGTGTACCTGACTAGGAAGTATCTTAAAACCTATGGATTGCTATGTCTCTGAAAGAGAATCAAGTGTGTGTACAGGGGCATAAACGCAGCAGTGATAGGATTGGAGAGGTTCGGTGAGCAAATGAAGACCCTTTGAAGTCATATTGCATGGTACCCATTCCACGGGTCTCAACTCTCCAGGTTTAAGGTATTCTTCCTTCAGCTAAATCATGCATGTGGAACCCAGAGTATGATCAACCGTGTGATCGGGAGACGTGTTCCAATATGTGTCAGTTTCCGTCCCATGGTACTCGGGTGCAACATTCCAGACGCTTTACTAACACTCTCCCGACTTGGAGAGTCAGTGCCTTTAACCTCCTGTTTGGCCCAGTTTGCAATTTCTGCGGAAGATGAACAGGAATAGGGAGAACCAATGAGAGACTAGCTGGAGGTGTCTGGACGGGCAAATTTAACTCTCATTTCCCACCAGGAAGAGGAATTAACCAAAGGCTCAGCGTGCCGTGCCGGAACCAGATTAGGGCCTGAAGCCATCCTGCGGTGTTGCGGCCAGCTCACGAGAAAGCGAGTTGAAGAAAGGAGCTCAGGGGCACTGTAATTCACAAACCTGCAGAGTTATAAATGACAGCTATCGTCCAAAAATATACTGAAGTAAGGCTGCCAAGAGGACTTGAAAGCGGGGCAGAATTGCAGGAAACCGATTTCAGGAGGTAGACTGGAATTGCATTTAAAGCATAGGAAAAGAGGCAGAACGTCCACAATGATGCACTTGGCCAAAAAGGGCGTATGCGTTTTTTCCTGAATATATTCAGGAAAAAACGCATACGCCCTTTTTGGCCATCCAAGCAAGCTTGCAAAGGAAATCTGCACTACAATGAAGTCTCACTTCCCCCCGGTCAAAAGGGCCATCTGAAAAAAGTGTAAAATCCAGAAAGGCAGGACAGACCATGGAGAACTGGGAGCCTTGTTATGCTGATGGGCGGGATGTAAATTGCCAACAGCCACTCGGGAGAAGTGTATGGTGTTTCCTGAAACATCTAAAAAACAAAGCAACAGAGCCTAGGGCACTTCCACTTATGGTCCTATAGCTTAGAGAAATTAAAATCAAAAGACACAGCCACCCCAAAGGTTGGGACGGCTCTGTTTACAAGAACCTGGTTTACGGTACAAGTTCAATATCGCAGAAAGTGAAAAATGGATAAAGAAGTTGTGGTACTTACGTACAATGCAATATCACTCAGCAATGAAATCTATGTCATCAGGCCCGTAGCAGCATAATGAGTGGATTCAGGTACGATGATTCTAACTGAAATAAGTCACACAGGAAAAGAAACATCATAAGATATCACTAATACACGGAATGTAACCTTGGCTACACAGGAACTGAATTACAAAACAGAACAGGGTCTCAAATTTAGAAACCCAACTTATGCTTGCTTAAGGGGAAAGGTGAGTTGGGGTGCTGCATAAAACCAGAGATTGAAATGAGCACAGATAAAGTTCCTTAAGCCAAATATGGAATAGACAAGAGCTACTCCTTGCTCAACGAAATGGACTCAACACCCCATATTAAATGCCTAAGAGTGTACCTGACTAGGAAGTATCTTAAAACCTATGGATTGCTATGTCTCTGAAAGAGAATCAAGTGTGTGTACAGGGGCATAAACGCAGCAGTGATAGGATTGGAGAGGTTCGGTGAGCAAATGAAGACCCTTTGAAGTCATATTGCATGGTACCCATTCCACGGGTCTCAACTCTCCAGGTTTAAGGTATTCTTCCTTCAGCTAAAACATGCATGTGGAACCCAGAGTATGATCAACCGTGTGATCGGGAGACGTGTTCCAATATGTGTCAGTTTTCGTCCCCTGGTACTCGGGTGCAACATGCCAGACGCTTTAGTAACACTCTCCCGACTTGGAGAGTCAGTGCCTTTAACCTCCTGTTTGGCCCAGTTTGCAATTTCTGCGGAAGATGAACAGGAATAGGGAGAACCAATGACAGACTAGCTGGAGGTGTCTGGACGGGCAAATTTAACTCTCATTTCCCACCAGGAAGAGGAATTAACCAAAGGCTCAGCGTGCCGTGCCGGAACCAGATTAGGGCCTGAAGCCATCCTGCGGTGTTGCGGCCAGCTCACGAGAAAGCGAGTTGAAGAAAGGAGCTCAGGGGCACTGTAATTCACAAACCTGCAGAGTTATAAATGACAGCTATCGTCCAAAAATATACTGAAGTAAGGCTGCCAAGAGGACTTGAAAGCGGGGCAGAATTGCAGGAAACCGATTTCAGGAGGTAGACTGGAATTGCATTTAAAGCATAGGAAAAGAGGCAGAACGTCCACAATGATGCACTTGGCCAAAAAGGGCGTATGCGTTTTTTCCTGAATATATTCAGGAAAAAACGCATACGCCCTTTTTGGCCAACCAAGCAAGCTTGCAAAGGAAATCTGCACTACAATGAAGTCTCACTTCCCCCCGGTCAAAAGGGCCATCTGAAAAAAGTGTAAAATCCAGAAAGGCAGGACAGGCCATGGAGAACTGGGAGCCTTGTTATGCTGATGGGCGGGATGTCAATTGCCAACAGCCACTCGGGAGAAGTGTATGGTGTTTCCTGAAACATCTAAAAAACAAAGCAACAGAGCCTAGGGCACTTCCACTTATGGTCCTATAGCTTAGGGAAATTAAAATCAAAAAGACACAGCCACCCCAAAGGTTGGGACGGCTCTGTTTACAAGAACCTGGTTTACGGTACAAGTTCAATATCGCAGAAAGTGAAAAATGGATAAAGAAGTTGTGGTACTTACGTACAATGCAGTATCACTCAGCAATGAAATCTATGTCATCAGGCCCGTAGCAGCATAATGAGTGGATTCAGGTACGATGATTCTAACTGAAATAAGTCACACAGGAAAAGAAACATCATAAGATATCACTAATACACTGAATGTAACCTTGGCTACACAGGAACTGAATTACAAAACAGAACAGGGTCTCAAATTTAGAAACCCAACTTATGCTTGCTTAAGGGGAAAGGTGAGTTGGGGTGCTGCATAAAACCAGAGATTGAAATGAGCACAGATAAAGTTCCTTAAGCCAAATATGGAATAGACAAGAGCTACTCCTTGCTCAACGAAATGGACTCAACACCCCATATTAAATTCCTAAGAGTGTACCTGACTAGGAAGTATCTTAAAACCTATGGATTGCTATGTCTCTGAAAGAGAATCAAGTGTGTGTACAGGGGCATAAACGCAGCAGTGATAGGATTGGAGAGGTTCGGTGAGCAAATGAAGACCCTTTGAAGTCATATTGCATGGTACCCATTCCACGGGTCTCAACTCTCCAGGTTTAAGGTATTCTTCCTTCAGCTAAAACATGCATGTGGAACCCAGAGTATGATCAACCGTGTGATCGGGAGACGTGTTCCAATATGTGTCAGTTTTCGTCCCCTGGTACTCGGGTGCAACATGCCAGACGCTTTACTAACACTCTCCCAACTTGGAGAGTCAGTGCCTTTAACCTCCTGTTTGGCCCAGTTTGCAATTTCTGCGGAAGATGAACAGGAATAGGGAGAACCAATGACAGACTAGCTGGAGGTGTCTGGACGGGCAAATTTAACTCTCATTTCCCACCAGGAAGAGGAATTAACCAAAGGCTCCGCGTGCCGTGCTGGAACCAGATTAGGGCCTGAAGCCATCCTGCGGTGTTGCGGCCAGCTCACGAGAAAGCGAGTTGAAGAAAGGAGCTCAGGGGCACTGTAATTCACAAACCTGCAGAGTTATAAATGACAGCTATCGTCCAAAAATATACTGAAGTAAGGCTGCCAAGAGGACTTGAAAGCGGGGCAGAATTGCAGGAAACCGATTTCAGGAGGTAGACTGGAATTGCATTTAAAGCATAGGAAAAGAGGCAGAACGTCCACAATGATGCACTTGGCCAAAAAGGGCGTATGCGTTTTTTCCTGAATATATTAAGGAAAAAATGCATACGCACTTTTTGGCCATCCATGCAAGCTTGCAAAGGAAATCTGCACTACAATGAAGTCTCACTTCCCCCCGGTCAAAAGGGCCATCTGAAAAAATTGTAAAATCCAGAAAGGCCGGACAGGCCATGGAGAACTGGGAGCCTTGTTATGCTGATGGGCGGGATGTCAATTGCCAACAGCCACTCGGGAGAAGTGTATGGTGTTTCCTGAAACATCTAAAAAACAAAGCAACAGAGCCTAGGGCACTTCCACTTATGGTCCTATAGCTTAGGGAAATTAAAATCAAAAAGACACAGCCACCTCAAAGGTTGGGACGGTTCTGTTTACAAGAACCTGGTTTACGGTACAAGTTCAATATCGCAGAAAGTGAAAAATGGATAAAGAAGTTGTGGTACTTACGTACAATGCAGTATCACTCAGCAATGAAATCTATGTCATCAGGCCCGTAGCAGCATAATGAGTGGATTCAGGTACGATGATTCTAACTGAAATAAGTCACACAGGAAAAGAAACATCATAAGTTATCACTAATACACGGAATGTAACCTTGGCTACACAGGAACTGAATTACAAAACAGAACAGGGTCTCAAATTTAGAAACTCAACTTATGCTTGCTTAAGGGGAAAGGTGAGTTGGGGTGCTGCATAAAACCAGAGATTGAAATGAGCACAGATAAAGTTCCTTAAGCCAAATATGGAATAGACAAGAGCTACTCCTTGCTCAACGAAATGGACTCAACACCCCATATTAAATGCCTAAGAGTGTACCTGACTAGGAAGTATCTTAAAACCTATGGATTGCTATGTCTCTGAAAGAGAATCAAGTGTGTGTACAGGGGCATAAACGCAGCAGTGATAGGATTGGAGAGGTTCGGTGAGCAAATGAAGACCCTTTGAAGTCATATTGCATGGTACCCATTCCACGGGTCTCAACTCTCCAGGTTTAAGGTATTCTTCCTTCAGCTAAAACATGCATGTGGAACCCAGAGTATGATCAACCGTGTGATCGGGAGACGTGTTCCAATATGTGTCAGTTTTCGTCCCCTGGTACTCGGGTGCAACATGCCAGACGCTTTACTAACACTCTCCCGACTTGGAGAGTCAGTGCCTTTAACCTCCTGTTTGGCCCAGTTTGCAATTTCTGCGGAAGATGAACAGGAATAGGGAGAACCAATGACAGACTAGCTGGAGGTGTCTGGACGGGCAAATTTAACTCTCATTTCCCACCAGGAAGAGGAATTAACCAAAGGCTCAGCGTGCCGTGCCGGAACCAGATTAGGGCCTGAAGCCATCCTGCGGTGTTGCGGCCAGCTCACGAGAAAGCGAGTTGAAGAAAGGAGCTCAGGGGCACTGTAATTCACAAACCTGCAGAGTTATAAATGACAGCTATCGTCCAAAAATATACTGAAGTAAGGCTGCCAAGAGGACTTGAAAGCGGGGCAGAATTGCAGGAAACCGATTTCAGGAGGTAGACTGGAATTGCATTGAAAGCATAGGAAAAGAGGCAGAACGTCCACAATGATGCACTTGGCCAAAAAGGGCGTATGCGTTTTTTCCTGAATATATTCAGGAAAAAACGCATACGCCCTTTTTGGCCAACCAAGCAAGCTTGCAAAGGAAATCTGCACTACAATGAAGTCTCACTTCCCTCCGGTCAAAAGGGCCATCTGAAAAAAGTGTAAAATCCAGAAAGGCAGGACAGGCCATGGAGAACTGGGAGCCTTGTTATGCTGATGGGCGGGATGTCAATTGCCAACAGCCACTCGGGAGAAGTGTATGGTGTTTCCTGAAACATCTAAAAAACAAAGCAACAGAGCCTAGGGCACTTCCACTTATGGTCCTATAGCTTAGGGAAATTAAAATCAAAAGACACAGCCACCCCAAAGGTTGGGACGGCTCTGTTTACAAGAACCTGGTTTACGGTACAAGTTCAATATCGCAGAAAGTGAAAAATGGATAAAGAAGTTGTGGTACTTACGTACAATGCAATATCACTCAGCAATGAAATCTATGTCATCAGGCCCGTAGCAGCATAATGAGTGGATTCAGGTATGATGATTCTAACTGAAATAAGTCACACAGAAAAAGAAACATCATAAGATATCACTAATACACGGAATGTAAACTTGGCTACACAGGAACTGAATTGCAAAACAGAACAGGGTCTCAAATTTAGAAAACCAACTTATGCTTGCTTAAGGGGAAAGGTGAGTTGGGGTGCTGCATAAAACCAGAGATTGACATGAGCACAGATAAAGTTCCTTAAGCCAAATATAGAATAGACAAGAGCTACTCCTTGCTCAACGAAATGGATTCAACACCCCATATTAAACACCTAAGAATATACCAGACTAGGAAGTATCTTAAAACCTATGGATTGCTATGTCTCCGAAAGAGAATCAAGCGTGTGTGCAGGGGCATAAACGCAGCAGTGATAGGATTGGAGAGGTTCGGTGAGCAAATGAAGACCCTTTGAAGTCATATTGCATGGTACCCATTCCACGGGTCTCAACTCTCCAGGTTTAAGGTATTCTTCCTTCAGCTAAAACATGCATGTGGAACCCAGAGTATGATCAACCGTGTGATCGGGAGATGTGTTCCAATATGTCTCAGTTTTCGTCCCCTGGTACTCGGGTGCAACATTCCAGACGCTTTACTAACACTCTCCCGACTTGGAGAGTCAGCGCCTTTAACCTCCTGTTTGGCCCAGTTTGCAATTTCTGCGGAAGATGAACAGGAATAGGGAGAACGAATGAGAGACTAGCTGGAGGTGTCTGGACGGGCAAATTTAACTCTCATTTCCCACCAGGAAGAGGAATTAACCAAAGGCTCAGCGTGCCGTGCCGGAACCAGATTAGGGTCTGAAGCCATCCTGCGGTGTTGCGGCCAGCTCACGAGAAAGCGAGTTGAAGAAAGGAGCTCAGGGGCACTGTAATTCACAAACCTGCAGAGTTATAAATGACAGCTATCGTCCAAAAATATACTGAAGTAAGGCTGCCAAGAGGACTTGAAAGCGGGGCAGAATTGCAGGAAACCGATTTCAGGAGGTAGACTGGAATTGCATTTAAAGCATAGGAAAAGAGGCAGAACGTCCACAATGATGCACTTGGCCAAAAAGGGCGTATGCGTTTTTTCCTGAATATATTCAGGAAAAAACGCATACGCCCTTTTTGGCCAACCAAGCAAGCTTGCAAAGGAAATCTGCACTACAATGAAGTCTCACTTCCCCCCGGTCAAAAGGGCCATCTGAAAAAGGTGTAAAATCCAGAAAGGCAGGACAGGCCATGGAGAACTGGGAGCCTTGTTATGCTGATGGGCGGGATGTAAATTGCCAACAGCCACTCGGGAGAAGTGTATGGTGTTTCCTGAAACATCTAAAAAACAAAGCAACAGAGCCTAGGGCACTTCCACTTATGGTCCTATAGCTTAGGGAAATTAAAATCAAAAGACACAGCCACCCCAAAAGTTGGGACGGCTCTGTTTACAAGAACCTGGTTTACGGTACAAGTTCAATATCGCAGAAAGTGAAAAATGGATAAAGAAGTTGTGGTACTTACGTACAATGCAGTATCACTCAGCAAGGAAATCTATGTCATCAGGCCCGTAGCAGCATAATGAGTGGATTCAGGTATGATGATTCTAACTGAAATAAGTCACACAGAAAAAGAAACATCATAAGATATCACTAATACGCGGAATGTAAACTTGGCTACACAGGAACTGAATTACAAAACAGAACAGGGTCTCAAATTTAGAAATCCAACTTATGCTTGCTTAAGGGGAAAGGTGAGTTGGGGTGCTGCATAAAACCAGAGATTGAAATGAGCACAGATAAAGTTCCTTAAGCCAAATATGGAATAGACAAGAGCTACTCCTTGCTCAACGAAATGGACTCAACACCCCATATTAAATGCCTAAGAGTGTACCTGACTAGGAAGTATCTTAAAACCTATGGATTGCTATGTCTCCGAAAGAGAATCAAGTGTGTGTACAGGGGCATAAACGCAGCAGTGATAGGATTGGAGAGGTTCGGTGAGCAAATGAAGACCCTTTGAAGTCATATTGCATGGTACCCATTCCACGGGTCTCAACTCTCCAGGTTTAAGGTATTCTTCCTTCAGCTAAAACATGCATGTGGAACCCAGAGTATGATCAACCGTGTGATCGGGAGACGTGTTCCAATATGTCTCAGTTTTCGTCCCCTGGTACTCGGGTGCAACATGCCAGACGCTTTACTAACACTCTCCCGACTTGGAGAGTCAGTGCCTTTAACCTCCTGTTTGGCCCAGTTTGCAATTTCTGCGGAAGATGAACAGGAATAGGGAGAACCAATGACAGACTAGCTGGAGGTGTCTGGACGGGCAAATTTAACTCTCATTTCCCACCAGGAAGAGGAATTAACCAAAGGCTCAGCGTGCCGTGCCGGAACCAGATTAGGGCCTGAAGCCATCCCGCGGTGTTGCGGCCAGCTCACGAGAAAGCGAGTTGAAGAAAGGAGCTCAGGGGCACTGTAATTCACAAACCTGCAGAGTTATAAATGACAGCTATCGTCCAAAAATATACTGAAGTAAGGCTGCCAAGAGGACTTGAAAGCGGGGCAGAATTGCAGGAAACCGATTTCAGGAGGTAGACTGGAATTGCATTGAAAGCATAGGAAAAGAGGCAGAACGTCCACAATGATGCACTTGGCCAAAAAGGGCGTATGCGTTTTTTCCTGAATATATTCAGGAAAAAACGCATACGCCCTTTTTGGCCAACCAAGCAAGCTTGCAAAGGAAATCTGCACTACAATGAAGTCTCACTTCCCTCCGGTCAAAAGGGCCATCTGAAAAAAGTGTAAAATCCAGAAAGGCAGGACAGGCCATGGAGAACTGGGAGCCTTGTTATGCTGATGGGCGGGATGTCAATTGCCAACAGCCACTCGGGAGAAGTGTATGGTGTTTCCTGAAACATCTAAAAAACAAAGCAACAGAGCCTAGGGCACTTCCACTTATGGTCCTATAGCTTAGGGAAATTAAAATCAAAAGACACAGCCACCCCAAAGGTTGGGACGGCTCTGTTTACAAGAACCTGGTTTACGGTACAAGTTCAATATCGCAGAAAGTGAAAAATGGATAAAGAAGTTGTGGTACTTACGTACAATGCAATATCACTCAGCAAGGAAATCTATGTCATCAGGCCCGTAGCAGCATAATGAGTGGATTCAGGTATGATGATTCTAACTGAAATAAGTCACACAGAAAAAGAAACATCATAAGATATCACTAATACACGGAATGTAAACTTGGCTACACAGGAACTGAATTACAAAACAGAACAGGGTCTCAAATTTAGAAAACCAACTTATGCTTGCTTAAGCGGAAAGGTGAGTTGGGGTGCTGCATAAAACCAGAGATTGAAATGAGCACAGATAAAGTTCCTTAAGCCAAATATAGAATAGACAAGAGCTACTCCTTGCTCAACGAAATGGATTCAACACCCCATATTAAACACCTAAGAATATACCAGACTAGGAAGTATCTTAAAACCTATGGATTGCTATGTCTCCGAAAGAGAATCAAGCGTGTGTGCAGGGGCATAAACGCAGCAGTGATAGGATTGGAGAGGTTCGGTGAGCAAATGAAGACCCTTTGAAGTCATATTGCATGGTACCCATTCCACGGGTCTCAACTCTCCAGGTTTAAGGTATTCTTCCTTCAGCTAAAACATGCATGTGGAACCCAGAGTATGATCAACCGTGTGATCGGGAGACGTGTTCCAATATGTCTCAGTTTTCGTCCCCTGGTACTCGGGTGCAACATTCCAGACGCTTTACTAACACTCTCCCGACTTGGAGAGTCAGCGCCTTTAACCTCCTGTTTGGCCCAGTTTGCAATTTCTGCGGAAGATGAACAGGAATAGGGAGAACGAATGAGAGACTAGCTGGAGGTGTCTGGACGGGCAAATTTAACTCTCATTTCCCACCAGGAAGAGGAATTAACCAAAGGCTCAGCGTGCCGTGCCGGAACCAGATTAGGGTCTGAAGCCATCCTGCGGTGTTGCGGCCAGCTCACGAGAAAGCGAGTTGAAGAAAGGAGCTCAGGGGCACTGTAATTCACAAACCTGCAGAGTTATAAATGACAGCTATCGTCCAAAAATATACTGAAGTAAGGCTGCCAAGAGGACTTGAAAGCGGGGCAGAATTGCAGGAAACCGATTTCAGGAGGTAGACTGGAATTGCATTTAAAGCATAAGAAAAGAGGCAGAACGTCCACAATGATGCACTTGGCCAAAAAGGGCGTATGCGTTTTTTCCTGAATATATTCAGGAAAAAACGCATACGCCCTTTTTGGCCAACCAAGCAAGCTTGCAAAGGAAATCTGCACTACAATGAAGTCTCACTTCCCCCCGGTCAAAAGGGCCATCTGAAAAAGGTGTAAAATCCAGAAAGGCAGGACAGGCCATGGAGAACTGGGAGCCTTGTTATGCTGATGGGCGGGATGTAAATTGCCAACAGCCACTCGGGAGAAGTGTATGGTGTTTCCTGAAACATCTAAAAAACAAAGCAACAGAGCCTAGGGCACTTCCACTTATGGTCCTATAGCTTAGGGAAATTAAAATCAAAAGACACAGCCACCCCAAAAGTTGGGACGGCTCTGTTTACAAGAACCTGGTTTACGGTACAAGTTCAATATCGCAGAAAGTGAAAAATGGATAAAGAAGTTGTGGTACTTACGTACAATGCAATATCACTCAGCAAGGAAATCTATGTCATCAGGCCCGTAGCAGCATAATGAGTGGATTCAGGTATGATGATTCTAACTTAAATAAGTCACACAGAAAAAGAAACATCATAAGATATCACTAATACACGGAATGTAACCTTGTCTACACAGGAACTGAATTACAAAACAGAACAGGGTCTCAAATTTAGAAAACCAACTTATGCTTGCTTAAGGGGAAAGGTGAGTTGGGGTGCTGCATAAAACCAGAGATTGAAATGAGCACAGATAAAGTTCCTTAAGCCAAATATAGAATAGACAAGAGCTACTCCTTGCTCAACGAAATGGATTCAACACCCCATATTAAACACCTAAGAATATACCAGACTAGGAAGTATCTTAAAACCTATGGATTGCTATGTCTCCGAAAGAGAATCAAGCGTGTGTGCAGGGGCATAAACGCAGCAGTGATAGGATTGGAGAGGTTCGGTGAGCAAATGAAGACCCTTTGAAGTCATATTGCATGGTACCCATTCCACGGGTCTCAACTCTCCAGGTTTAAGGTATTCTTCCTTCAGCTAAAACATGCATGTGGAACCCAGAGTATGATCAACCGTGTGATCGGGAGATGTGTTCCAATATGTCTCAGTTTTCGTCCCCTGGTACTCGGGTGCAACATTCCAGACGCTTTACTAACACTCTCCCGACTTGGAGAGTCAGCGCCTTTAACCTCCTGTTTGGCCCAGTTTGCAATTTCTGCGGAAGATGAACAGGAATAGGGAGAACGAATGAGAGACTAGCTGGAGGTGTCTGGACGGGCAAATTTAACTCTCATTTCCCACCAGGAAGAGGAATTAACCAAAGGCTCAGCGTGCCGTGCCGGAACCAGATTAGGGTCTGAAGCCATCCTGCGGTGTTGCGGCCAGCTCACGAGAAAGCGAGTTGAAGAAAGGAGCTCAGGGGCACTGTAATTCACAAACCTGCAGAGTTATAAATGACAGCTATCGTCCAAAAATATACTGAAGTAAGGCTGCCAAGAGGACTTGAAAGCGGGGCAGAATTGCAGGAAACCGATTTCAGGAGGTAGACTGGAATTGCATTGAAAGCATAGGAAAAGAGGCAGAACGTCCACAATGATGCACTTGGCCAAAAAGGGCGTATGTGTTTTTTCCTGAATATATTCAGGAAAAAACGCATACGCCCTTTTTGGCCAACCAAGCAAGCTTGCAAAGGAAATCTGCACTACCATGAAGTCTCACTTCCCCCCGGTCAAAAGGGCCATCTGAAAAAGGTGTAAAATCCAGAAAGGCAGGACAGGCCATGGAGAACTGGGAGCCTTGTTATGCTGATGGGCGGGATGTCAATTGCCAACAGCCACTCGGGAGAAGTGTATGGTGTTTCCTGAAACATCTAAAAAACAAAGCAACAGAGCCTAGGGCACTTCCACTTATGGTCCTATAGCTTAGGGAAATTAAAATCAAAACACACAGCCACCCCAAAAGTTGGGACGGCTCTGTTTACAAGAACCTGGTTTACGGTACAAGTTCAATATCGCAGAAAGTGAAAAATGGATAAAGAAGTTGTGGTACTTACGTACAATGCAGTATCACTCAGCAAGGAAATCTATGTCATCAGGCCCGTAGCAGCATAATGAGTGGATTCAGGTATGATGATTCTAACTGAAATAAGTCACACAGAAAAAGAAACATCATAAGATATCACTAATACACGGAATGTAAACTTGGCTACACAGGAACTGAATTACAAAACAGAACAGGGTCTCAAATTTAGAAATCCAACTTATGCTTGCTTAAGGGGAAAGGTGAGTTGGGGTGCTGCATAAAACCAGAGATTGAAATGAGCACAGATAAAGTTCCTTAAGCCAAATATGGAATAGACAAGAGCTACTCCTTGCTCAACGAAATGGATTCAACACCCCATATTAAACACCTAAGAATATACCTGACTAGGAAGTATCTTAAAACCTATGGATTGCTATGTCTCCGAAAGAAAATCAAGCGTGTGTGCAGGGGCATAAACGCAGCAGTGATAGGATTGGAGAGGTTCGGTGAGCAAATGAAGACCCTTTGAAGTCATATTGCATGGTACCCATTCCACGGGTCTCAACTCTCCAGGTTTAAGGTATTCTTCCTTCAGCTAAAACATGCATGTGGAACCCAGAGTATGATCAACCGTGTGATCGGGAGACGTGTTCCAATATGTGTCAGTTTTCGTCCCCTGGTACTCGGGTGCAACATGCCAGACGCTTTACTAACACTCTCCCGACTTGGAGAGTCAGTGCCTTTAACCTCCTGTTTGGCCCAGTTTGCAATTTCTGCGGAAGATGAACAGGAATAGGGAGAACCAATGACAGACTAGCTGGAGGTGTCTGGACGGGCAAATTTAACTCTCATTTCCCACCAGGAAGAGGAATTAACCAAAGGCTCAGCGTGCCGTGCCGGAAGCAGATTAGGGCCTGAAACACTCATGCAGTGTTGCGGCCAGCTCACGAGAAAGCGAGTTGAAGAAAGGAGCTCAGGGGCACTGTAATTCACAAACCTGCAGAGTTATAAATGACAGCTATCGTCCAAAAATATACTGAAGTAAGGCTGCCAAGAGGACTTGAAAGCGGGGCAGAATTGCAGGAAACCGATTTCAGGAGGTAGACTGGAATTGCATTTAAAGCATAGGAAAAGAGGCAGAACGTCCACAATGATGCACTTGGCCAAAAAGAGCGTATGCGTTTTTTCCTGAATATATTCAGGAAAAAACGCATACGCCCTTTTTGGCCAACCAAGCAAGCTTGCAAAGGAAATCTGCACTACAATGAAGTCTCACTTCCCCCCGGTCAAAAGGGCCATCTGAAAAAAGTGTAAAATCCAGAAAGGCAGGACAGGCCATGGAGAACTGGGAGCCTTGTTATGCTGATGGGCGGGATGTCAATTGCCAACAGCCACTCGGGAGAAGTGTATGGTGTTTCCTGAAACATCTAAAAAACAAAGCAACAGAGCCTAGGGCACTTCCACTTATGGTCCTATAGCTTAGGGAAATTAAAATCAAAAGACACAGCCACCCCAAAAGTTGGGACGGCTCTGTTTACAAGAACCTGGTTTACGGTACAAGTTCAATATCGCAGAAAGTGAAAAATGGATAAAGAAGTTGTGGTACTTACCTACAATGCAATATCACTCAGCAATGAAATCTATGTCATCAGGCCCGTAGCAGCATAATGAGTGGATTCAGGTATGATGATTCTAACTGAAATAAGTCACACAGAAAAAGAAACATCATAAGATATCACTAATACACGGAATGTAACCTTGGCTACACAGGAACTGAATTACAAAACAGAACAGGGTCTCAAATTTAGAAAACCAACTTATGCTTGCTTAAGGGGAAAGGTGAGTTGGGGTGCTGCATTAAACCAGAGATTGAAATGAGCACAGATAAAGTTCCTTAAGCCAAATATAGAATAGACAAGAGCTACTCCTTGCTCAACGAAATGGATTCAACACCCCATATTAAACACCTAAGAATATACCAGACTAGGAAGTATCTTAAAACCTATGGATTGCTATGTCTCCGAAAGAGAATCAAGCGTGTGTGCAGGGGCATAAACGCAGCAGTGATAGGATTGGAGAGGTTCGGTGAGCAAATGAAGACCCTTTGAAGTCATATTGCATGGTACCCATTCCACGGGTCTCAACTCTCCAGGTTTAAGGTATTCTTCCTTCAGCTAAAACATGCATGTGGAACCCAGAGTATGATCAACCGTGTGATCGGGAGATGTGTTCCAATATGTCTCAGTTTTCGTCCCCTGGTACTCGGGTGCAACATTCCAGACGCTTTACTAACACTCTCCCGACTTGGAGAGTCAGCGCCTTTAACCTCCTGTTTGGCCCAGTTTGCAATTTCTGCGGAAGATGAACAGGAATAGGGAGAACCAATGACAGACTAGCTGGAGGTGTCTGGACGGGCAAATTTAACTCTCATTTCCCACCAGGAAGAGGAATTAACCAAAGGCTCAGCGTGCCGTGCCGGAACCAGATTAGGGCCTGAAGCCATCCTGCGGTGTTGCGGCCAGCTCACGAGAAAGCGAGTTGAAGAAAGGAGCTCAGGGGCACTGTAATTCACAAACCTGCAGAGTTATAAATGACAGCTATCGTCCAAAAATATACTGAAGTAAGGCTGCCAAGAGGACTTGAAAGCGGGGCAGAATTGCAGGAAACCGATTTCAGGAGGTAGACTGGAATTGCATTGAAAGCATAGGAAAAGAGGCAGAACGTCCACAATGATGCACTTGGCCAAAAAGGGCGTATGCGTTTTTTCCTGAATATATTCAGGAAAAAACGCATACGCCCTTTTTGGCCAACCAAGCAAGCTTGCAAAGGAAATCTGCACTACAATGAAGTCTCACTTCCCCCCGGTCAAAAGGGCCATCTGAAAAAAGTGTAAAATCCAGAAAGGCAGGACAGGCCATGGAGAACTGGGAGCCTTGTTATGCTGATGGGCGGGATGTAAATTGCCAACAGCCACTCGGGAGAAGTGTATGGTGTTTCCTGAAACATCTAAAAAACAAAGCAACAGAGCCTAGGGCACTTCCACTTATGGTCCTATAGCTTAGGGAAATTAAAATCAAAAGACACAGCCACCCCAAAAGTTGGGACGGCTGTGTTTACAAGAACCTGGTTTACGGTACAAGTTCAATATCACAGAAAGTGAAAAATGGATAAAGAAGTTGTGGTACTTACGTACAATGCAATATCACTCAGCAAGGAAATCTATGTCATCAGGCCCGTAGCAGCATAATGAATGGATTCAGGTATGATGATTCTAACTGAAATAAGTCACAGAGAAAAAAACATCATAAGATATCACTAATACACGGAATGTAAACTTGGCTACACAGGAACTGAATTACAAAACAGAACAGGGTCTCAAATTTAGAAACCCAACTTATGCTTGCTTAAGGGGAAAGGTGAGTTGGGGTGCTGCATAAAACCAGAGATTGAAATGAGCACAGATAAAGTTCCTTAAGCCAAATATGGAATAGACAAGAGCTACTCCTTGCTCAACGAAATGGATTCAACACCCCATATTAAACACCTAAGAATATACCTGACTAGGAAGTATCTTAAAACCTATGGATTGCTATGTCTCCGAAAGAAAATCAAGCGTGTGTGCAGGGGCATAAACGCAGCAGTGATAGGATTGGAGAGGTTCGGTGAGCAAATGAAGACCCTTTGAAGTCATATTGCATGGTACCCATTCCACGGGTCTCAACTCTCCAGGTTTAAGGTATTCTTCCTTCAGCTAAAACATGCATGTGGAACCCAGAGTATGATCAACCGTGTGATCGGGAGACGTGTTCCAATATGTGTCAGTTTTCGTCCCCTGGTACTCGGGTGCAACATGCCAGACGCTTTACTAACACTCTCCCGACTTGGAGAGTCAGTGCCTTTAACCTCCTGTTTGGCCCAGTTTGCAATTTCTGCGGAAGATGAACAGGAATAGGGAGAACCAATGACAGACTAGCTGGAGGTGTCTGGACGGGCAAATTTAACTCTCATTTCCCACCAGGAAGAGGAATTAACCAAAGGCTCAGCGTGCCGTGCCGGAAGCAGATTAGGGCCTGAAACACTCATGCAGTGTTGCGGCCAGCTCACGAGAAAGCGAGTTGAAGAAAGGAGCTCAGGGGCACTGTAATTCACAAACCTGCAGAGTTATAAATGACAGCTATCGTCCAAAAATATACTGAAGTAAGGCTGCCAAGAGGACTTGAAAGCGGGGCAGAATTGCAGGAAACCGATTTCAGGAGGTAGACTGGAATTGCATTTAAAGCATAGGAAAAGAGGCAGAACGTCCACAATGATGCACTTGGCCAAAAAGAGCGTATGCGTTTTTTCCTGAATATATTCAGGAAAAAACGCATACGCCCTTTTTGGCCAACCAAGCAAGCTTGCAAAGGAAATCTGCACTACAATGAAGTCTCACTTCCCCCCGGTCAAAAGGGCCATCTGAAAAAAGTGTAAAATCCAGAAAGGCAGGACAGGCCATGGAGAACTGGGAGCCTTGTTATGCTGATGGGCGGGATGTCAATTGCCAACAGCCACTCGGGAGAAGTGTATGGTGTTTCCTGAAACATCTAAAAAACAAAGCAACAGAGCCTAGGGCACTTCCACTTATGGTCCTATAGCTTAGGGAAATTAAAATCAAAAGACACAGCCACCCCAAAAGTTGGGACGGCTCTGTTTACAAGAACCTGGTTTACGGTACAAGTTCAATATCGCAGAAAGTGAAAAATGGATAAAGAAGTTGTGGTACTTACGTACAATGCAATATCACTCAGCAATGAAATCTATGTCATCAGGCCCGTAGCAGCATAATGAGTGGATTCAGGTATGATGATTCTAACTGAAATAAGTCACACAGAAAAAGAAACATCATAAGATATCACTAATACACGGAATGTAACCTTGGCTACACAGGAACTGAATTACAAAACAGAACAGGGTCTCAAATTTAGAAAACCAACTTATGCTTGCTTAAGGGGAAAGGTGAGTTGGGGTGCTGCATTAAACCAGAGATTGAAATGAGCACAGATAAAGTTCCTTAAGCCAAATATAGAATAGACAAGAGCTACTCCTTGCTCAACGAAATGGATTCAACACCCCATATTAAACACCTAAGAATATACCAGACTAGGAAGTATCTTAAAACCTATGGATTGCTATGTCTCCGAAAGAGAATCAAGCGTGTGTGCAGGGGCATAAACGCAGCAGTGATAGGATTGGAGAGGTTCGGTGAGCAAATGAAGACCCTTTGAAGTCATATTGCATGGTACCCATTCCACGGGTCTCAACTCTCCAGGTTTAAGGTATTCTTCCTTCAGCTAAAACATGCATGTGGAACCCAGAGTATGAATAACCGTGTGATCGGGAGATGTGTTCCAATATGTCTCAGTTTTCGTCCCCTGGTACTCGGGTGCAACATTCCAGACGCTTTACTAACACTCTCCCGACTTGGAGAGTCAGCGCCTTTAACCTCCTGTTTGGCCCAGTTTGCAATTTCTGCGGAAGATGAACAGGAATAGGGAGAACCAATGACAGACTAGCTGGAGGTGTCTGGACGGGCAAATTTAACTCTCATTTCCCACCAGGAAGAGGAATTAACCAAAGGCTCAGCGTGCCGTGCCGGAACCAGATTAGGGCCTGAAGCCATCCTGCGGTGTTGCGGCCAGCTCACGAGAAAGCGAGTTGAAGAAAGGAGCTCAGGGGCACTGTAATTCACAAACCTGCAGAGTTATAAATGACAGCTATCGTCCAAAAATATACTGAAGTAAGGCTGCCAAGAGGACTTGAAAGCGGGGCAGAATTGCAGGAAACCGATTTCAGGAGGTAGACTGGAATTGCATTGAAAGCATAGGAAAAGAGGCAGAACGTCCACAATGATGCACTTGGCCAAAAAGGGCGTATGCGTTTTTTCCTGAATATATTCAGGAAAAAACGCATACGCCCTTTTTGGCCAACCAAGCAAGCTTGCAAAGGAAATCTGCACTACAATGAAGTCTCACTTCCCCCCGGTCAAAAGGGCCATCTGAAAAAAGTGTAAAATCCAGAAAGGCAGGACAGGCCATGGAGAACTGGGAGCCTTGTTATGCTGATGGGCGGGATGTAAATTGCCAACAGCCACTCGGGAGAAGTGTATGGTGTTTCCTGAAACATCTAAAAAACAAAGCAACAGAGCCTAGGGCACTTCCACTTATGGTCCTATAGCTTAGGGAAATTAAAATCAAAAGACACAGCCACCCCAAAAGTTGGGACGGCTGTGTTTACAAGAACCTGGTTTACGGTACAAGTTCAATATCACAGAAAGTGAAAAATGGATAAAGAAGTTGTGGTACTTACGTACAATGCAATATCACTCAGCAAGGAAATCTATGTCATCAGGCCCGTAGCAGCATAATGAATGGATTCAGGTATGATGATTCTAACTGAAATAAGTCACAGAGAAAAAAACATCATAAGATATCACTAATACACGGAATGTAAACTTGGCTACACAGGAACTGAATTACAAAACAGAACAGGGTCTCAAATTTAGAAACCCAACTTATGCTTGCTTAAGGGGAAAGGTGAGTTGGGGTGCTGCATAAAACCAGAGATTGAAATGAGCACAGATAAAGTTCCTTAAGCCAAATATGGAATAGACTAGAGCTACTCCTTGCTCAACGAAATGGATTCAACACCGCATATTAAACACCTAAGAATATACCTGACTAGGAAGTATCTTAAAACCTATGGATTGCTATGTCTCCGAAAGAGAATGAAGCGTGTGTGCAGGGGCATAAACGCAGCAGTGATAGGATTGGAGAGGTTTGGTGAGCAAATGAAGACCCTTTGAAATCATATTGCATGGTACCCATTCCACGGGTCTCAACTCTCCAGGTTTAAGATATTCTTCCTTCAGCTAAAACATGCATGTGGAACCCAGAGTATGATCAACCGTGTGATCGGGAGACGTGTTCCAATATGTGTCAGTTTTCGTCCCCTGGTACTCGGGTGCAACATTCCAGACGCTTTACTAACACTCTCCCGACTTGGAGAGTCAGTGCCTTTAACCTCCTGTTTGGCCCAGTTTGCAATTTCTGCGGAAGATGAACAGGAATAGGGAGAACCAATGACAGACTAGCTGGAGGTGTCTGGACGGGCAAATTTAACTCTCATTTCCCACCAGGAAGAGGAATTAACCAAAGGCTCAGCGTGCCGTGCCGGAACCAGATTAGGGCCTGAAGCCATCCTGCGGTGTTGCGGCCAGTCACGAGAAAGCGACTTGAAGAAAGGAGCTCAGGGGCACTGTAATTCACAAACCTGCAGAGTTATAAATGACAGCTATCGTCCAAAAATATACTGAAGTAAGGCTGCCAAGAGGACTTGAAAGCGGGGCAGAATTGCAGGAAACCGATTTCAGGAGGTAGACTGGAATTGCATTGAAAGCATAGGAAAAGAGGCAGAACGTCCACAATGATGCACTTGGCCAAAAAGGGCGTATGCGTTTTTTCCTGAATATATTCAGGAAAAAACGCATACGCCCTTTTTGGCCAACCAAGCAAGCTTGCAAAGGAAATCTGCACTACAATGAAGTCTCACTTCCCCCCGGTCAAAAGGGCCATCTGAAAAAAGTGTAAAATCCAGAAAGGCAGGACAGGCCATGGAGAACTGGGAGCCTTGTTATGCTGATGGGCGGGATGTCAATTGCCAACAGCCACTCGGGAGAAGTGTATGGTGTTTCCTGAAACATCTAAAAAACAAAGCAACAGAGCCTAGGGCACTTCCACTTATGGTCCTATAGCTTAGGGAAATTAAAATCAAAAGACATAGCCACCCCAAAGGTTGGGACGGCTCTGTTTACAAGAACCTGGTTTACGGTACAAGTTCAATATCGCAGAAAGTGAAAAATGGATAAAGAAGTTGTGGTACTTACGTACAATGCAATATCACTCAGCAAGGAAATCTATGTCATCAGGCCCGTAGCAGCATAATGAGTGGATTCAGGTACGATGATTCTAACTGAAATAAGTCACACAGGAAAAGAAACATCATAAGATATCACTAATACACGGAATGTAACCTTGGCTACACAGGAACTGAATTCCAAAACAGAACAGGGTCTCAAATTTAGAAAACCAACTTATGCTTGCTTAAGGGGAAAGGTGAGTTGGGGTGCTGCATAAAACCAGAGATTGAAATGAGCACAGATAAAGTTCCTTAAGCCAAATATGGAATAGACAAGAGCTACTCCTTGCTCAACGAAATGGACTCAACACCCCATATTAAATGCCTAAGAGTGTACCTGACTAGGAAGTATCTTAAAACCTATGGATTGCTATGTCTCTGAAAGAGAATCAAGTGTGTGTACAGGGGCATAAACGCAGCAGTGATAGGATTGGAGAGGTTCGGTGAGCAAATGAAGACCCTTTGAAGTCATATTGCATGGTCCCCATTCCACGGGTCTCAACTCTCCAGGTTTAAGGTATTCTTCCTTCAGCTAAAACATGCATGTGGAACCCAGAGTATGATCAACCGTGTGATCGGGAGACGTGTTCCAATATGTGTCAGTTTTCGTCCCCTGGTACTCGGGTGCAACATTCCAGACGCTTTACTAACACTCTCCCGACTTGGAGAGTCAGTGCCTTTAACCTCCTGTTTGGCCCAGTTTGCAATTTCTGCGGAAGATGAACAGGAATAGGGAGAACCAATGACAGACTAGCTGGAGGTGTCTGGACGGGCAAATTTAACTCTCATTTCCCACCAGGAAGAGGAATTAACCAAAGGCTCAGCGTGCCGTGCCGGAACCAGATTAGGGCCTGAAGCCATCCTGCGGTGTTGCGGCCAGCTCACGAGAAAGCGACTTGAAGAAAGGAGCTCAGGGGCACTGTAATTCACAAACCTGCAGAGTTATAAATGACAGCTATCGTCCAAAAATATACTGAAGTAAGGCTGCCAAGAGGACTTGAAAGCGGGGCAGAATTGCAGGAAACCGATTTCAGGAGGTAGACTGGAATTGCATTTAAAGCATAGGAAAAGAGGCAGAACGTCCACAATGATGCACTTGGCCAAAAAGGGCGTATGCGTTTTTTCCTGAATATATTCAGGAAAAAACGCATACGCCCTTTTTGGCCAACCAAGCAAGCTTGCAAAGGAAATCTGCACTACAATGAAGTCTCACTTCCCCCCGGTCAAAAGGGCCATCTGAAAAAAGTGTAAAATCCAGAAAGGCAGGACAGGCCATGGAGAACTGGGAGCCTTGTTATGCTGATGGGCGGGATGTAAATTGCCAACAGCCACTCGGGAAAAGTGTATGGTGTTTCCTGAAACATCTAAAAAACAAAGCAACAGAGCTTAGGGCACTTCCACTTATGGTCCTATAGCTTAGGGAAATTAAAATCAAAAAGACACAGCCACCCCAAAGGTTGGGACGGCTCTGTTTACAAGAACCTGGTTTACGGTACAAGTTCAATATCGCAGAAAGTGAAAAATGGATAAAGAAGTTGTGGTACTTACGTACAATGCAGTATCACTCAGCAATGAAATCTATGTCATCAGGCCCGTAGCAGCATAATGAGTGGATTCAGGTATGATGATTCTAACTGAAATAAGTCACACAGAAAAAGAAACATCATAAGATATCACTAATACACGGAATGTAACCTTGGCTACACAGGAACTGAATTACAAAACAGAACAGGGTCTCAAATTAAGAAACCCAACTTATGCTTGCTTAAGGGGAAAGGTGAGTTGGGGTGCTGCATAAAACCAGAGATTGAAATGAGCACAGATAAAGTTCCTTAAGCCAAATATGGAATAGACAAAAGCTACTCCTTGCTCAACGAAATGGACTCAACACCCCATATTAAATGCCTAAGAGTGTACCTGACTAGGAAGTATCTTAAAACCTATGGATTGCTATGTCTCTGAAAGAGAATCAAGTGTGTGTACAGGGGCATAAACGCAGCAGTGATAGGATTGGAGAGGTTCGGTGAGCAAATGAAGACCCTTTGAAGTCATATTGCATGGTACCCATTCCACGGGTCTCAACTCTCCAGGTTTAAGGTATTCTTCCTTCAGCTAAAACATGCATGTGGAACCCAGAGTATGATCAACCGTGTGATCGGGAGACGTGTTCCAATATGTGTCAGTTTTCGTCCCCTGGTACTCGGGTGCAACATGCCAGACGCTTTACTAACACTCTCCCGACTTGGAGAGTCAGTGCCTTTAACCTCCTGTTTGGCCCAGTTTGCAATTTCTGCGGAAGATGAACAGGAATAGGGAGAACCAATGACAGACTAGCTGGAGGTGTCTGGACGGGCAAATTTAACTCTCATTTCCCACCAGGAAGAGGAATTAACCAAAGGCTCAGCGTGCCGTGCCGGAACCAGATTAGGGCCTGAAGCCATCCTGCGGTGTTGCGGCCAGCTCACGAGAAAGCGACTTGAAGAAAGGAGCTCAGGGGCACTGTAATTCACAAACCTGCAGAGTTATAAATGACAGCTATCGTCCAAAAATATACTGAAGTAAGGCTGCCAAGAGGACTTGAAAGCGGGGCAGAATTGCAGGAAACCGATTTCAGGAGGTAGACTGGAATTGCATTGAAAGCATAGGAAAAGAGGCAGAACGTCCACAATGATGCACTTGGCCAAAAAGGGCGTATGCGTTTTTTCCTGAATATATTCAGGAAAAAACGCATACGCCCTTTTTGGCCAACCAAGCAAGCTTGCAAAGGAAATCTGCACTACAATGAAGTCTCACTTCCCCCCGGTCAAAAGGGCCATCTGAAAAAAGTGTAAAATCCAGAAAGGCAGGACAGGCCATGGAGAACTGGGAGCCTTGTTATGCTGATGGGCGGGATGTCAATTGCCAACAGCCACTCGGGAGAAGTGTATGGTGTTTCCTGAAACATGTAAAAACAAAGCAACAGAGCCTAGGGCAATTCCACTTATGGTCCTATAGCTTAGGGAAATTAAAATCAAAAGACACAGCCACCCCAAAGGTTGGGACGGCTCTGTTTACAAGAACCTGGTTTACGGTACAAGTTCAATATCGCAGAAAGTGAAAAATGGATAAAGAAGTTGTGGTACTTACGTACAATGCAATATCACTCAGCAATGAAATCTATGTCATCAGGCCCGTAGCAGCATAATGAGTGGATTCAGGTACGATGATTCTAACTGAAATAAGTCACACAGAAAAAGAAACATCATAAGATATCACTAATACACGGAATGTAACCTTGGCTACACAGGAACTGAATTACAAAACAGAACAGGGTCTCAAATTTAGAAACACAACTTATGCTTGCTTAAGGGGAAAGGTGAGTTGGGGTGCTGCATAAAACCAGAGATTGAAATGAGCACAGATAAAGTTCCTTAAGCCAAATATGGAATAGACAAGAGCTACTCCTTGCTCAACGAAATGGACTCAACACCCCATATTAAATGCCTAAGAGTGTACCTGACTAGGAAGTATCTTAAAACCTATGGATTGCTATGTCTCTGAAAGAGAATCAAGTGTGTGTACAGGGGCATAAACGCAGCAGTGATAGGATTGGAGAGGTTCGGTGAGCAAATGAAGACCCTTTGAAGTCATATTGCATGGTACCCATTCCATGGGTCTCAACTCTCCAGGTTTAAGGTATTCTTCCTTCAGCTAAAACATGCATGTGGAACCCAGAGTATGATCAACCGTGTGATCGGGAGACGTGTTCCAATATGTCTCAGTTTTCGTCCCCTGGTACTCGGGTGCAACATGCCAGACGCTTTACTAACACTCTCCCGACTTGGAGAGTCAGTGCCTTTAACCTCCTGTTTGGCCCAGTTTGCAATTTCTGCGGAAGATGAACAGGAATAGGGAGAACCAATGAGAGACTAGCTGGAGGTGTCTGGACGGGCAAATTTAACTCTCATTTCCCACCA
The DNA here is from genome assembly GCF_949774975.1 of Lagenorhynchus albirostris. Taxonomy (NCBI): domain Eukaryota; kingdom Metazoa; phylum Chordata; class Mammalia; order Artiodactyla; family Delphinidae; genus Lagenorhynchus; species Lagenorhynchus albirostris. The sequence continues at coordinate 194,340 of NW_026783455.1, read as the reverse complement.
GGAAGAGGAATTAACCAAAGGCTCAGCGTGCCGTGCCGGAACCAGATTAGGGCCTGAAGCCATCCTGCGGTGTTGCGGCCAGCTCACGAGAAAGCGAGTTGAAGAAAGGAGCTCAGGGGCACTGTAATTCACAAACCTGCAGAGTTATAAATGACAGCTATCGTCCAAAAATATACTGAAGTAAGGCTGCCAAGAGGACTTGAAAGCGGGGCAGAATTGCAGGAAACCGATTTCAGGAGGTAGACTGGAATTGCATTTAAAGCATAGGAAAAGAGGCAGAACGTCCACAATGATGCATTTGGCCAAAAAGGGCGTATGCGTTTTTTCCTGAATATATTCAGGAAAAAACGCATACACACTTTCTGGCCAACCAAGCAAGCTTGCAAAGGAAATCTGCACTACAATGAAGTCTCACTTCCCCCAGGTCAAAAGGGCCATCTGAAAAAAGTGTAAAATCCAGAAAGGCAGGACAGGCCATGGAGAACTGGGAGCCTTGTTATGCTGATGGGCGGGATGTCAATTGCCAACAGCCACTCGGGAGAAGTGTATGGTGTTTCCTGAAACATCTAAAAAACAAAGCAACAGAGCCTAGGGCACTTCCACTTATGGTCCTATAGCTTAGGGAAATTAAAATCAAAAGACACAGCCACCCCAAAGGTTGGGACGGCTCTGTTTACAAGAACCTGGTTTACGGTACAAGTTCAATATCGCAGAAAGTGAAAAATGGATAAAGAAGTTGTGGTACTTACGTACAATGCAATATCACTCAGCAATGAAATCTATGTCATCAGGCCCGTAGCAGCATAATGAGTGGATTCAGGTATGATGATTCTAACTGAAATAAGTCACACAGAAAAAGAAACATCATAAGATATCACTAATACACGGAATGTAAACTTGGCTACACAGGAACTGAATTACAAAACAGAACAGGGTCTCAAATTTAGAAATCCAACTTATGCTTGCTTAAGGGGAAAGGTGAGTTGGGGTGCTGCATAAAACCAGAGATTGAAATGAGCACAGATAAAGTTCTTTAAGCCAAATATGGAACAGACAAGAGCTACTCCTTGCTCAACGAAATGGATTCAACACCGCATATTAAACACGTAAGAATATACCTGACTAGGAAGTATCTTAAAACTTATGGATTGCTATGTCTCCGAAAGAGAATGAAGCGTGTGTGCAGGGGCATAAACGCAGCAGTGATAGGATTGGAGAGGTTCGGTGAGCAAATGAAGACCCTTTGAAGTCATATTGCATGGTACCCATTCCACGGGTCTCAACTCTCCAGGTTTAAGGTATTCTTCCTTCAGCTAAAACATGCATGTGGAACCCAGAGTATGATCAACCGTGTGATCGGGAGACGTGTTCCAATATGTCTCAGTTTTCGTCCCCTGGTACTCGGGTGCAACATGCCAGACGCTTTACTAACACTCTCCCGACTTGGAGAGTCAGTGCCTTTAACCTCCTGTTTGGCCCAGTTTGCAATTTCTGCGGAAGATGAACAGGAATAGGGAGAACCAATGACAGACTAGCTGGAGGTGTCTGGACGGGCAAATTTAACTCTCATTTCCCACCAGGAAGAGGAATTAACCAAAGGCTCAGCGTGCCGTGCCGGAACCAGATTAGGGCCTGAAGCCATCCTGCGGTGTTGCGGCCAGCTCACGAGAAAGCGAGTTGAAGAAAGGAGCTCAGGGGCACTGTAATTCACAAACCTGCAGAGTTATAAATGACAGCTATCGTCCAAAAATATACTGAAGTAAGGCTGCCAAGAGGACTTGAAAGCGGGGCAGAATTGCAGGAAACCGATTTCAGGAGGTAGACTGGAATTGCATTTAAAGCATAGGAAAAGAGGCAGAACGTCCACAATGATGCACTTGGCCAAAAAGGGCGTATGCGTTTTTTCCTGAATATATTCAGGAAAAAACGCATACACACTTTCTGGCCAACCAAGCAAGCTTGCAAAGGAAATCTGCACTACAATGAAGTCTCACTTCCCCCCGGTCAAAAGGGCCATCTGAAAAAAGTGTAAAATCCAGAAAGGCAGGACAGGCCATGGAGAACTGGGAGCCTTGTTATGCTGATGGGCGGGATGTAAATTGCCAACAGCCACTCGGGAGAAGTGTATGGTGTTTCCTGAAACATCTAAAAAACAAAGCAACAGAGCCTAGGGCACTTCCACTTATGGTCCTATAGCTTAGGGAAATTAAAATCAAAAAACACAGCCACCACAAAGGTTGGGACGGCTCTGTTTACAAGAACCTGGTTTACAGTACAAGTTCAATATCGCAGAAAGTGAAAAATGGATAAAGAAGTTGTGGTACTTACGTACAATGCAGTATCACTCAACAATGAAAAATATGTCATCAGGCCCGTAGCAGCATAATGAGTGGATTCAGGTATGATGATTCTAACTGAAATAAGTCACACAGGAAAAGAAACATCATAAGATATCACTAATACACGGAATGTAAACTTGGCTACACAGGAACTGAATTACAAAACAGAACAGGGTCTCAAATTAAGAAACCCAACTTATGCTTGCTTAAGGGGAAAGGTGAGTTGGGGTGCTGCATAAAACCAGAGATTGAAATGAGCACAGATAAAGTTCCTTAAGCCAAATATGGAATAGACAAGAGCTACTCCTTGCTCAACGAAATGGACTCAACACCCCATATTAAATGCCTAAGAGTGTACCTGACTAGGAAGTATCTTAAAACCTATGGATTGCTATGTCTCCGAAAGAAAATCAAGCGTGTGTGCAGGGGCATAAACGCAGCAGTGATAGGATTGGAGAGGTTCGGTGAGCAAATGAAGACCCTTTGAAGTCATATTGCATGGTACCCATTCCACGGGTCTCAACTCTCCAGGTTTAAGGTATTCTTCCTTCAGCTAAAACATGCATGTGGAACCCAGAGTATGATCAACCGTGTGATCGGGAGACGTGTTCCAATATGTCTCAGTTTTCGTCCCCTGGTACTCGGGTGCAACATGCCAGACGCTTTACTAACACTCTCCCGACTTGGAGAGTCAGTGCCTTTAACCTCCTGTTTGGCCCAGTTTGCAATTTCTGCGGAAGATGAACAGGAATAGGGAGAACCAATGAGAGACTAGCTGGAGGTGTCTGGACGGGCAAATTTAACTCTCATTTCCCACCAGGAAGAGGAATTAACCAAAGGCTCAGCGTGCCGTGCCGGAACCAGATTAGGGCCTGAAGCCATCCTGCGGTGTTGCGGCCAGCTCACGAGAAAGCGAGTTGAAGAAAGGAGCTCAGGGGCACTGTAATTCACAAACCTGCAGAGTTATAAATGACAGCTATCGTCCAAAAATATACTGAAGTAAGGCTGCCAAGAGGACTTGAAAGCGGGGCAGAATTGCAGGAAACCGATTTCAGGAGGTAGACTGGAATTGCATTTAAAGCATAGGAAAAGAGGCAGAACGTCCACAATGATGCATTTGGCCAAAAAGGGCGTATGCGTTTTTTCCTGAATATATTCAGGAAAAAACGCATACACACTTTCTGGCCAACCAAGCAAGCTTGCAAAGGAAATCTGCACTACAATGAAGTCTCACTTCCCCCAGGTCAAAAGGGCCATCTGAAAAAAGTGTAAAATCCAGAAAGGCAGGACAGGCCATGGAGAACTGGGAGCCTTGTTATGCTGATGGGCGGGATGTCAATTGCCAACAGCCACTCGGGAGAAGTGTATGGTGTTTCCTGAAACATCTAAAAAACAAAGCAACAGAGCCTAGGGCACTTCCACTTATGGTCCTATAGCTTAGGGAAATTAAAATCAAAAGACACAGCCACCCCAAAGGTTGGGACGGCTCTGTTTACAAGAACCTGGTTTACGGTACAAGTTCAATATCGCAGAAAGTGAAAAATGGATAAAGAAGTTGTGGTACTTACGTACAATGCAATATCACTCAGCAATGAAATCTATGTCATCAGGCCCGTAGCAGCATAATGAGTGGATTCAGGTATGATGATTCTAACTGAAATAAGTCACACAGAAAAAGAAACATCATAAGATATCACTAATACATGGAATGTAAACTTGGCTACACAGGAACTGAATTACAAAACAGAACAGGGTCTCAAATTTAGAAATCCAACTTATGCTTGCTTAAGGGGAAAGGTGAGTTGGGGTGCTGCATAAAACCAGAGATTGAAATGAGCACAGATAAAGTTCTTTAAGCCAAATATGGAACAGACAAGAGCTACTCCTTGCTCAACAAAATGGATTCAACACCGCATATTAAACACGTAAGAATATACCTGACTAGGAAGTATCTTAAAACTTATGGATTGCTATGTCTCCGAAAGAGAATGAAGCGTGTGTGCAGGGGCAAAAACGCAGCAGTGATAGGATTGGAGAGGTTCGGTGAGCAAATGAAGACCCTTTGAAGTCATATTGCATGGTACCCATTCCACGGGTCTCAACTCTCCAGGTTTAAGGTATTCTTCCTTCAGCTAAAACATGCATGTGGAACCCAGAGTATGATCAACCGTGTGATCGGGAGACGTGTTCCAATATGTCTCAGTTTTCGTCCCCTGGTACTCGGGTGCAACATGCCAGACGCTTTACTAACACTCTCCCGACTTGGAGAGTCAGTGCCTTTAACCTCCTGTTTGGCCCAGTTTGCAATTTCTGCGGAAGATGAACAGGAATAGGGAGAACCAATGACAGACTAGCTGGAGGTGTCTGGACGGGCAAATTTAACTCTCATTTCCCACCAGGAAGAGGAATTAACCAAAGGCTCAGCGTGCCGTGCCGGAACCAGATTAGGGCCTGAAGCCATCCTGCGGTGTTGCGGCCAGCTCACGAGAAAGCGAGTTGAAGAAAGGAGCTCAGGGGCACTGTAATTCACAAACCTGCAGAGTTATAAATGACAGCTATCGTCCAAAAATATACTGAAGTAAGGCTGCCAAGAGGACTTGAAAGCGGGGCAGAATTGCAGGAAACCGATTTCAGGAGGTAGACTGGAATTGCATTTAAAGCATAGGAAAAGAGGCAGAACGTCCACAATGATGCACTTGGCCAAAAAGGGCGTATGCGTTTTTTCCTGAATATATTCAGGAAAAAACGCATACACACTTTCTGGCCAACCAAGCAAGCTTGCAAAGGAAATCTGCACTACAATGAAGTCTCACTTCCCCCCGGTCAAAAGGGCCATCTGAAAAAAGTGTAAAATCCAGAAAGGCAGGACAGGCCATGGAGAACTGGGAGCCTTGTTATGCTGATGGGCGGGATGTAAATTGCCAACAGCCACTCGGGAGAAGTGTATGGTGTTTCCTGAAACATCTAAAAAACAAAGCAACAGAGCCTAGGGCACTTCCACTTATGGTCCTATAGCTTAGGGAAATTAAAATCAAAAAACACAGCCACCCCAAAGGTTGGGACGGCTCTGTTTACAAGAACCTGGTTTACAGTACAAGTTCAATATCGCAGAAAGTGAAAAATGGATAAAGAAGTTGTGGTACTTACGTACAATGCAGTATCACTCAACAATGAAAAATATGTCATCAGGCCCGTAGCAGCATAATGAGTGGATTCAGGTATGATGATTCTAACTGAAATAAGTCACACAGGAAAAGAAACATCATAAGATATCACTAATACACGTAATGTAAACTTGGCTACACAGGAACTGAATTACAAAACAGAACAGGGTCTCAAATTAAGAAACCCAACTTATGCTTGCTTAAGGGGAAAGGTGAGTTGGGGTGCTGCATAAAACCAGAGATTGAAATGAGCACAGATAAAGTTCCTTAAGCCAAATATGGAATAGACAAGAGCTACTCCTTGCTCAACGAAATGGACTCAACACCCCATATTAAATGCCTAAGAGTGTACCTGACTAGGAAGTATCTTAAAACCTATGGATTGCTATGTCTCCGAAAGAAAATCAAGCGTGTGTGCAGGGGCATAAACGCAGCAGTGATAGGATTGGAGAGGTTCGGTGAGCAAATGAAGACCCTTTGAAGTCATATTGCATGGTACCCATTCCACGGGTCTCAACTCTCCAGGTTTAAGGTATTCTTCCTTCAGCTAAAACATGCATGTGGAACCCAGAGTATGATCAACCGTGTGATCGGGAGACGTGTTCCAATATGTCTCAGTTTTCGTCCCCTGGTACTCGGGTGCAACATTCCAGACGCTTTACTAACACTCTCCCGACTTGGAGAGTCAGTGCCTTTAACCTCCTGTTTGGCCCAGTTTGCAATTTCTGCGGAAGATGAACAGGAATAGGGAGAACCAATGACAGACTAGCTGGAGGTGTCTGGACGGGCAAATTTAACTCTCATTTCCCACCAGGAAGTGGAATTAACCAAAGGCTCAGTGTGCCGTGCCGGAACCAGATTAGGGCCTGAAGCCATCCTGCGGTGTTGCGGCCAGCTCACGAGAAAGCGAGTTGAAGAAAGGAGCTCAGGGGCACTGTAATTCACAAACCTGCAGAGTTATAAATGACAGCTATCGTCCAAAAATATACTGAAGTAAGGCTGCCAAGAGGACTTGAAAGCGGGGCAGAATTGCAGGAAACCGATTTCAGGAGGTAGACTGGAATTGCATTGAAAGCATAGGAAAAGAGGCAGAACGTCCACAATGATGCACTTGGCCAAAAAGGGCGTATGCGTTTTTTCCTGAATATATTCAGGAAAAAACGCATACGCCCTTTTTGGCCAACCAAGCAAGCTTGCAAAGGAAATCTGCACTACAATGAAGTCTCACTTCCCCCCGGTCAAAAGGGCCATCTGAAAAAAGTGTAAAATCCAGAAAGGCAGGACAGGCCATGGAGAACTGGGAGCCTTGTTATGCTGATGGGCGGGATGTCAATTGCCAACAGCCACTCGGGAGAAGTGTATGGTGTTTCCTGAAACATCTAAAAAACAAAGCAACAGAGCCTAGGGCACTTCCACTTATGGTCCTATAGCTTAGGGAAATTAAAATCAAAAAGACACAGCCACCCCAAAGGTTGGGACGGCTCTGTTTACAAGAACCTGGTTTACGGTACAAGTTCAATATCGCAGAAAGTGAAAAATGGATAAAGAAGTTGTGGTACTTACGTACAATGCAGTATCACTCAGCAATGAAATCTATGTCATCAGGCCCGTAGCAGCATAATGAGTGGATTCAGGTACGATGATTCTAACTGAAATAAGTCACACAGGAAAAGAAACATCATAAGATATCACTAATACACGGAATGTAACCTTGGCTACACAGGAACTGAATTACAAAACAGAACAGGGTCTCAAATTTAGAAACCCAACTTATGCTTGCTTAAGGGGAAAGGTGAGTTGGGGTGCTGCATAAAACCAGAGATTGAAATGAGCACAGATAAAGTTCCTTAAGCCAAATATGGAATAGACAAGAGCTACTCCTTGCTCAACGAAATGGACTCAACACCCCATATTAAATGCCTAAGAGTGTACCTGACTAGGAAGTATCTTAAAACTTATGGATTGCTATGTCTCTGAAAGAGAATCAAGTGTGTGTACAGGGGCATAAACGCAGCAGTGATAGGATTGGAGAGGTTCGGTGAGCAAATGAAGACCCTTTGAAGTCATATTGCATGGTACCCATTCCACGGGTCTCAACTCTCCAGGTTTAAGGTATTCTTCCTTCAGCTAAAACATGCATGTGGAACCCAGAGTATGATCAACCGTGTGATCGGGAGACGTGTTCCAATATGTCTCAGTTTTCGTCCCCTGGTACTCGGGTGCAACATGCCAGACGCTTTACTAACACTCTCCCGACTTGGAGAGTCAGTGCCTTTAACCTCCTGTTTGGCCCAGTTTGCAATTTCTGCGGAAGATGAACAGGAATAGGGAGAACCAATGTCAGACTAGCTGGAGGTGTCTGGACGGGCAAATTTAACTCTCATTTCCCACCAGGAAGTGGAATTAACCAAAGGCTCAGCGTGCCGTGCCGGAACCAGATTAGGGCCTGAAGCCATCCTGCGGTGTTGCGGCCAGCTCACGAGAAAGCGAGTTGAAGAAAGGAGCTCAGGGGCACTGTAATTCACAAACCTGCAGAGTTATAAATGACAGCTATCGTCCAAAAATATACTGAAGTAAGGCTGCCAAGAGGACTTGAAAGCGGGGCAGAATTGCAGGAAACCGATTTCAGGAGGTAGACTGGAATTGCATTGAAAGCATAGGAAAAGAGGCAGAACGTCCACAATGATGCACTTGGCCAAAAAGGGCGTATGCGTTTTTTCCTGAATATATTCAGGAAAAAACGCATACGCCCTTTTTGGCCAACCAAGCAAGCTTGCAAAGGAAATCTGCCCTACAATGAAGTCTCACTTCCCCCCGGTCAAAAGGGCCATCTGAAAAAAGTGTAAAATCCAGAAAGGCAGGACAGGCCATGGAGAACTGGGAGCCTTGTTATGCTGATGGGCGGGATGTAAATTGCCAACAGCCACTCGGGAGAAGTGTATGGTGTTTCCTGAAACATCTAAAAAACAAAGCAACAGAGCCTAGGGCACTTCCACTTATGGTCCTATAGCTTAGGGAAATTAAAATCAAAAAGACACAGCCACCCCAAAGGTTGGGACGGCTCTGTTTACAAGAACCTGGTTTACGGTACAAGTTCAATATCGCAGAAAGTGAAAAATGGATAAAGAAGTTGTGGTACTTACGTACAATGCAGTATCACTCAGCAATGAAATCTATGTCATCAGGCCCGTAGCAGCATAATGAGTGGATTCAGGTACGATGATTCTAACTGAAATAAGTCACACAGGAAAAGAAACATCATAAGATATCACTAATACACGGAATGTAACCTTGGCTACACAGGAACTGAATTACAAAACAGAACAGGGTCTCAAATTAAGAAACCCAACTTATGCTTGCTTAAGGGGAAAGGTGAGTTGGGGTGCTGCATAAAACCAGAGATTGAAATGAGCACAGATAAAGTTCCTTAAGCCAAATATGGAATAGACAAGAGCTACTCCTTGCTCAACGAAATGGACTCAACACCCCATATTAAATGCCTAAGAGTGTACCTGACTAGGAAGTATCTTAAAACCTATGGATTGCTATGTCTCTGAAAGAGAATCAAGTGTGTGTACAGGGGCATAAACGCAGCAGTGATAGGATTGGAGAGGTTCGGTGAGCAAATGAAGACCCTTTGAAGTCATATTGCATGGTACCCATTCCACGGGTCTCAACTCTCCAGGTTTAAGGTATTCTTCCTTCAGCTAAAACATGCATGTGGAACCCAGAGTATGATCAACCGTGTGATCGGGAGACGTGTTCCAATATGTCTCAGTTTTCGTCCCCTGGTACTCGGGTGCAACATGCCAGACGCTTTACTAACACTCTCCCGACTTGGAGAGTCAGTGCCTTTAACCTCCTGTTTGGCCCAGTTTGCAATTTCTGCGGAAGATGAACAGGAATAGGGAGAACCAATGACAGACTAGCTGGAGGTGTCTGGACGGGCAAATTTAACTCTCATTTCCCACCAGGAAGAGGAATTAACCAAAGGCTCAGCGTGCCGTGCCGGAACCAGATTAGGGCCTGAAGCCATCCTGCGGTGTTGCGGCCAGCTCACGAGAAAGCGAGTTGAAGAAAGGAGCTCAGGGGCACTGTAATTCACAAACCTGCAGAGTTATAAATGACAGCTATCGTCCAAAAATATACTGAAGTAAGGCTGCCAAGAGGACTTGAAAGCGGGGCAGAATTGCAGGAAACCGATTTCAGGAGGTAGACTGGAATTGCATTGAAAGCATAGGAAAAGAGGCAGAACGTCCACAATGATGCACTTGGCCAAAAAGGGCGTATGCGTTTTTTCCTGAATATATTCAGGAAAAAACGCATACGCCCTTTTTGGCCAACCAAGCAAGCTTGCAAAGGAAATCTGCACTACAATGAAGTCTCACTTCCCCCCGGTCAAAAGGGCCATCTGAAAAAAGTGTAAAATCCAGAAAGGCAGGACAGGCCATGGAGAACTGGGAGCCTTGTTATGCTGATGGGCGGGATGTCAATTGCCAACAGCCACTCGGGAGAAGTGTATGGTGTTTCCTGAAACATCTAAAAAACAAAGCAACAGAGCCTAGGGCACTTCCACTTATGGTCCTATAGCTTAGGGAAATTAAAATCAAAAAGACACAGCCACCCCAAAGGTTGGGACGGCTCTGTTTACAAGAACCTGGTTTACGGTACAAGTTCAATATCGCAGAAAGTGAAAAATGGATAAAGAAGTTGTGGTACTTACGTACAATGCAATATCACTCAGCAATGAAATCTATGTCATCAGGCCCGTAGCAGCATAATGAGTGGATTCAGGTACGATGATTCTAACTGAAATAAGTCACACAGGAAAAGAAACATCATAAGATATCACTAATACACGGAATGTAACCTTGGCTACACAGGAACTGAATTACAAAACAGAGCAGGGTCTCAAATTTAGAAACCCAACTTATGCTTGCTTAAGGGGAAAGGTGAGTTGGGGTGCTGCATAAAACCAGAGATTGAAATGAGCACAGATAAAGTTCCTTAAGCCAAATATGGAATAGACAAGAGCTACTCCTTGCTCAACGAAATGGACTCAACACCCCATATTAAATGCCTAAGAGTGTACCTGACTAGGAAGTATCTTAAAACCTATGGATTGCTATGTCTCTGAAAGAGAATCAAGTGTGTGTACAGGGGCATAAACGCAGCAGTGATAGGATTGGAGAGGTTCGGTGAGCAAATGAAGACCCTTTGAAGTCATATTGCATGGTACCCATTCCACGGGTCTCAACTCTCCAGGTTTAAGGTATTCTTCCTTCAGCTAAAACATGCATGTGGAACCCAGAGTATGATCAACCGTGTGATCGGGAGACGTGTTCCAATATGTCTCAGTTTTCGTCCCCTGGTACTCGGGTGCAACATTCCAGACGCTTTACTAACACTCTCCCGACTTGGAGAGTCAGTGCCTTTAACCTCCTGTTTGGCCCAGTTTGCAATTTCTGCGGAAGATGAACAGGAATAGGGAGAACCAATGACAGACTAGCTGGAGGTGTCTGGACGGGCAAATTTAACTCTCATTTCCCACCAGGAAGAGGAATTAACCAAAGGCTCAGCGTGCCGTGCCGGAACCAGATTAGGGCCTGAAGCCATCCTGCGGTGTTGCGGCCAGCTCACGAGAAAGCGAGTTGAAGAAAGGAGCTCAGGGGCACTGTAATTCACAAACCTGCAGAGTTATAAATGACAGCTATCGTCCAAAAATATACTGAAGTAAGGCTGCCAAGAGGACTTGAAAGCGGGGCAGAATTGCAGGAAACCGATTTCAGGAGGTAGACTGGAATTGCATTGAAAGCATAGGAAAAGAGGCAGAACGTCCACAATGATGCACTTGGCCAAAAAGGGCGTATGCGTTTTTTCCTGAATATATTCAGGAAAAAACGCATACGCCCTTTTTGGCCAACCAAGCAAGCTTGCAAAGGAAATCTGCACTACAATGAAGTCTCACTTCCCCCCGGTCAAAAGGGCCATCTGAAAAAAGTGTAAAATCCAGAAAGGCAGGACAGGCCATGGAGAACTGGGAGCCTTGTTATGCTGATGGGCGGGATGTCAATTGCCAACAGCCACTCGGGAGAAGTGTATGGTGTTTCCTGAAACATCTAAAAAACAAAACAACAGAGCCTAGGGCACTTCCACTTATGGTCCTATAGCTTAGGGAAATTAAAATCAAAAGACACAGCCACCCCAAAGGTTGGGACGGCTCTGTTTACAAGAACCACGTTTACGGTACAAGTTCAATATCGCAGAAAGTGAAAAATGGATAAAGAAGTTGTGGTACTTACGTACAATGCAGTATCACTCAGCAATGAAATCTATGTCATCAGGCCCGTAGCAGCATAATGAGTGGATTCAGGTATGATGATTCTAACTGAAATAAGTCACACAGGAAAAGAAACATCATAAGATATCACTAATACACGGAATGTAACCTTGGCTACACAGGAACTGAATTACAAAACAGAACAGGGTCTCAAATTAAGAAACCCAACTTATGCTTGCTTAAGGGGAAAGGTGAGTTGGGGTGCTGCATAAAACCAGAGATTGAAATGAGCACAGATAAAGTTCCTTAAGCCAAATATGGAATAGACAAGAGCTACTCCTTGCTCAACGAAATGGACTCAACACCCCATATTAAATGCCTAAGAGTGTACCTGACTAGGCAGTATCTTAAAACCTATGGATTGCTATGTCTCTGAAAGAGAATCAAGTGTGTGTACAGGGGCATAAACGCAGCAGTGATAGGATTGGAGAGGTTCAGTGAGCAAATGAAGACCCTTTGAAGTCATATTGCATGGTACCCATTCCACGGGTCTCAACTCTCCAGGTTTAAGGTATTCTTCCTTCAGCTAAAACATGCATGTGGAACCCAGAGTATGATCAACCGTGTGATCGGGAGACGTGTTCCAATATGTCTCAGTTTTCGTCCCCTGGTACTCGGGTGCAACATGCCAGACGCTTTACTAACACTCTCCCGACTTGGAGAGTCAGTGCCTTTAACCTCCTGTTTGGCCCAGTTTGCAATTTCGGCGGAAGATGAACAGGAATAGGGAGAACCAATGACAGACTAGCTGGAGGTGTCTGGACGGGCAAATTTAACTCTCATTTCCCACCAGGAAGAGGAATTAACCAAAGGCTCAGCGTGCCGTGCCGGAACCAGATTAGGGCCTGAAGCCATCCTGCGGTGTTGCGGCCAGCTCACGAGAAAGCGAGTTGAAGAAAGGAGCTCAGGGGCACTGTAATTCACAAACCTGCAGAGTTATAAATGACAGCTATCGTCCAAAAATATACTGAAGTAAGGCTGCCAAGAGGACTTGAAAGCGGGGCAGAATTGCAGGAAACCGATTTCAGGAGGTAGACTGGAATTGCATTGAAAGCATAGGAAAAGAGGCAGAACGTCCACAATGATGCACTTGGCCAAAAAGGGCGTATGCGTTTTTTCCTGAATATATTCAGGAAAAAACGCATACGCCCTTTTTGGCCAACCAAGCAAGCTTGCAAAGGAAATCTGCACTACAATGAAGTCTCACTTCCCCCCGGTCAAAAGGGCCATCTGAAAAAAGTGTAAAATCCAGAAAGGCAGGACAGGCCATGGAGAACTGGGAGCCTTGTTATGCTGATGGGCGGGATGTAAATTGCCAACAGCCACTCGGGAGAAGTGTATGGTGTTTCCTGAAACATCTAAAAAACAAAGCAACAGAGCCTAGGGCACTTCCACTTATGGTCCTATAGCTTAGGGAAATTAAAATCAAAAAGACGCAGCCACCCCAAAGGTTGGGACGGCTCTGTTTACAAGAACCTGGTTTACGGTACAAGTTCAATATCGCAGAAAGTGAAACATGGATAAAGAAGTTGTGGTACTTACGTACAATGCAGTATCACTCAGCAATGAAATCTATGTCATCAGGCCCGTAGCAGCATAATGAGTGGATTCAGGTACGATGATTCTAACTGAAATAAGTCACACAGGGAAAGAAACATCATAAGATATCACTAATACACGGAATGTAACCTTGGCTACACAGGAACTGAATTACAAAACAGAACAGGGTCTCAAATTAAGAAACACAACTTATGCTTGCTTAAGGGGAAAGGTGAGTTGGGGTGCTGCATAAAACCAGAGATTGAAATGAGCACAGATAAAGTTCCTTAAGCCAAATATGGAATAGACAAGAGCTACTCCTTGCTCAACGAAATGGACTCAACACCCCATATTAAATGCCTAAGAGTGTACCTGACTAGGAAGTATCTTAAAACCTATGGATTGCTATGTCTCTGAAAGAGAATCAAGTGTGTGTACAGGGGCATAAACGCAGCAGTGATAGGATTGGAGAGGTTCGGTGAGCAAATGAAGACCCTTTGAAGTCATATTGCATGGTACCCATTCCACGGGTCTCAACTCTCCAGGATTAAGGTATTCTTCCTTCAGCTAAAACATGCATGTGGAACCCAGAGTATGATCAACCGTGTGATCGGGAGACATGTTCCAATATGTCTCAGTTTTCGTCCCCTGGTACTGGGGTGCAACATGCCAGACGCTTTACTAACACTCTCCCGACTTGGAGAGTCAGTGCCTTTAACCTCCTGTTTGGCCCAGTTTGCAATTTCTGCGGAAGATGAACAGGAATAGGGAGAACCAATGACAGACTAGCTGGAGGTGTCTGGACGGGCAAATTTAACTCTCATTTCCCACCAGGAAGAGGAATTAACCAAAGGCTCAGCGTGCCGTGCCGGAACCAGATTAGGGCCTGAAGCCATCCTGCGGTGTTGCGGCCAGCTCACGAGAAAGCGAGTTGAAGAAAGGAGCTCAGGGGCACTGTAATTCACAAACCTGCAGAGTTATAAATGACAGCTATCGTCCAAAAATATACTGAAGTAAGGCTGCCAAGAGGACTTGAAAGCGGGGCAGAATTGCAGGAAACCGATTTCAGGAGGTAGACTGGAATTGCATTGAAAGCATAGGAAAAGAGGCAGAACGTCCACAATGATGCACTTGGCCAAAAAGGGCGTATGCGTTTTTTCCTGAATATATTCAGGAAAAAACGCATACGCCCTTTTTGGCCAACCAAGCAAGCTTGCAAAGGAAATCTGCACTACAATGAAGTCTCACTTCCCCCCGGTCAAAAGGGCCATCTGAAAAAAGTGTAAAATCCAGAAAGGCAGGACAGGCCATGGAGAACTGGGAGCCTTGTTATGCTGATGGGCGGGATGTAAATTGCCAACAGCCACTCGGGAGAAGTGTATGGTGTTTCCTGAAACATCTAAAAAACAAAGCAACAGAGCCTAGGGCACTTCCACTTATGGTCCTATAGCTTAGGGAAATTAAAATCAAAAAGACGCAGCCACCCCAAAGGTTGGGACGGCTCTGTTTACAAGAACCTGGTTTACGGTACAAGTTCAATATCGCAGAAAGTGAAAAATGGATAAAGAAGTTGTGGTACTTACGTACAATGCAGTATCACTCAGCAATGAAATCTATGTCATCAGGCCCGTAGCAGCATAATGAGTGGATTCAGGTACGATGATTCTAACTGAAATAAGTCACACAGGAAAAGAAACATCATAAGATATCACTAATACACGGAATGTAACCTTGGCTACACAGGAACTGAATTACAAAACAGAACAGGGTCTCAAATTAAGAAACCCAACTTATGCTTGCTTAAGGGGAAAGGTGAGTTGGGGTGCTGCATAAAACCAGAGATTGAAATGAGCACAGATAAAGTTCCTTAAGCCAAATATGGAATAGACAAGAGCTACTCCTTGCTCAACGAAATGGACTCAACACCCCATATTAAATGCCTAAGAGTGTACCTGACTAGGAAGTATCTTAAAACCTATGGATTGCTATGTCTCTGAAAGAGAATCAAGTGTGTGTACAGGGGCATAAACGCAGCAGTGATAGGATTGGAGAGGTTCGGTGAGCAAATGAAGACCCTTTGAAGTCATATTGCATGGTACCCATTCCACGGGTCTCAACTCTCCAGGATTAAGGTATTCTTCCTTCAGCTAAAACATGCATGTGGAACCCAGAGTATGATCAACCGTGTGATCGGGAGACATGTTCCAATATGTCTCAGTTTTCGTCCCCTGGTACTCGGGTGCAACATGCCAGACGCTTTACTAACACTCTCCCGACTTGGAGAGTCAGTGCCTTTAACCTCCTGTTTGGCCCAGTTTGCAATTTCTGCGGAAGATGAACAGGAATAGGGAGAACCAATGACAGACTAGCTGGAGGTGTCTGGACGGGCAAATTTAACTCTCATTTCCCACCAGGAAGAGGAATTAACCAAAGGCTCAGCGTGCCGTGCCGGAACCAGATTAGGGCCTGAAGCCATCCTGCGGTGTTGCGGCCAGCTCACGATAAAGCGACTTGAAGAAAGGAGCTCAGGGGCACTGTAATTCACAAACCTGCAGAGTTATAAATGACAGCTATCGTCCAAAAATATACTGAAGTAAGGCTGCCAAGAGGACTTGAAAGCCGGGCAGAATTGCAGGAAACCAATTTCAGGAGGTAGACTGGAATTGCATTGAAAGCATAGGAAAAGAGGCAGAACGTCCACAATGATGCACTTGGCCAAAAAGGGCGTATGCGTTTTTTCCTGAATATATTCAGGAAAAAACGCATACGCCCTTTTTGGCCAACCAAGCAAGCTTGCAAAGGAAATCTGCACTACAATGAAGTCTCACTTCCCCCCGGTCAAAAGGGCCATCTGAAAAAAGTGTAAAATCCAGAAAGGCAGGACAGGCCATGGAGAACTGGGAGCCTTGTTATGCTGATGGGCGGGATGTCAATTGCCAACAGCCACTCGGGAGAAGTGTATGGTGTTTCCTGAAACATCTAAAAAACAAAGCAACAGAGCCTAGGGCACTTCCACTTATGGTCCTATAGCTTAGGGAAATTAAAATCAAAAGACACAGCCACCCCAAAGGTTGGGACGGCTCTGTTTACAAGAACCACGTTTACGGTACAAGTTCAATATCGCAGAAAGTGAAAAATGGATAAAGAAGTTGTGGTACTTACGTACAATGCAGTATCACTCAGCAATGAAATCTATGTCATCAGGCCCATAGCAGCATAATGAGTGGATTCAGGTATGATGATTCTAACTGAAATAAGTCACACAGGAAAAGAAACATCATAAGATATCACTAATACACGGAATGTAACCTTGGCTACACAGGAACTGAATTACAAAACAGAACAGGGTCTCAAATTAAGAAACCCAACTTATGCTTGCTTAAGGGGAAAGGTGAGTTGGGGTGCTGCATAAAACCAGAGATTGAAATGAGCACAGATAAAGTTCCTTAAGCCAAATATGGAATAGACAAGAGCTACTCCTTGCTCAACGAAATGGACTCAACACCCCATATTAAATGCCTAAGAGTGTACCTGACTAGGAAGTATCTTAAAACCTATGGATTGCTATGTCTCTGAAAGAGAATCAAGTGTGTGTACAGGGGCATAAACGCAGCAGTGATAGGATTGGAGAGGTTCGGTGAGCAAATGAAGACCCTTTGAAGTCATATTGCATGGTACCCATTCCACGGGTCTCAACTCTCCAGGTTTAAGGTATTCTTCCTTCAGCTAAAACATGCATGTGGAACCCAGAGTATGATCAACCGTGTGATCGGGAGACGTGTTCCAATATGTGTCAGTTTTCGTCCCCTGGTACTCGGGTGCAACATGCCAGACGCTTTACTAACACTCTCCCGACTTGGAGAGTCAGTGCCTTTAACCTCCTGTTTGGCCCAGTTTGCAATTTCTGCGGAAGATGAACAGGAATAGGGAGAACCAATGACAGACTAGCTGGAGGTGTCTGGACGGGCAAATTTAACTCTCATTTCCCACCAGGAAGAGGAATTAACCAAAGGCTCAGCATGCCGTGCCGGAACCAGATTAGGGCCTGAAGCCATCCTGCGGTGTTGCGGCCAGCTCACGAGAAAGCGAGTTGAAGAAAGGAGCTCAGGGGCACTGTAATTCACAAACCTGCAGAGTTATAAATGACAGCTATCGTCCAAAAATATACTGAAGTAAGGCTGCCAAGAGGACTTGAAAGCGGGGCAGAATTGCAGGAAACCGATTTCAGGAGGTAGACTGGAATTGCATTGAAAGCATAGGAAAAGAGGCAGAACGTCCACAATGATGCACTTGGCCAAAAAGGGCGTATGCGTTTTTTCCTGAATATATTCAGGAAAAAACGCATACGCCCTTTTTGGCCAACCAAGCAAGCTTGCAAAGGAAATCTGCACTACAATGAAGTCTCACTTCCCCCCGGTCAAAAGGGCCATCTGAAAAAAGTGTAAAATCCAGAAAGGCAGGACAGGCCATGGAGAACTGGGAGCCTTCTTATGCTGATGGGCGGGATGTAAATTGCCAACAGCCACTCGGGAGAAGTGTATGGTGTTTCCTGAAACATCTAAAAAACAAAGCAACAGAGCCTAGGGCACTTCCACTTATGGTCCTATAGCTTAGGGAAATTAAAATCAAAAAGACACAGCCACCACAAAGGTTGGGACGGCTCTGTTTACAAGAACCTGGTTTACGGTACAAGTTCAATATCGCAGAAAGTGAAAAATGGATAAAGAAGTTGTGGTACTTACGTACAATGCAGTATCACTCAGCAATGAAATCTATGTCATCAGGCACGTAGCAGCATAATGAGTGGATTCAGGTACGATGATTCTAACTGAAATAAGTCACACAGAAAAAGAAAC
The DNA here is from genome assembly GCF_949774975.1 of Lagenorhynchus albirostris. Classification (NCBI taxonomy): domain Eukaryota; kingdom Metazoa; phylum Chordata; class Mammalia; order Artiodactyla; family Delphinidae; genus Lagenorhynchus; species Lagenorhynchus albirostris. Next base: position 176,102 of record NW_026783455.1, on the reverse strand, counting down.
ATCATAAGATATCACTAATACACGGAATGTAACCTTGCCTACACAGGAACTGAATTACAAAACAGAACAGGGTCTCAAATTTAGAAACCCAACTTATGCTTGCTTAAGGGGAAAGGTGAGTTGGGGTGCTGCATAAAACCAGAGATTGAAATGAGCACAGATAAAGTTCCTTAAGCCAAATATGGAATAGACAAGAGCTACTCCTTGCTCAACGAAATGGACTCAACACCCCATATTAAATGCCTAAGAGTGTACCTGACTAGGAAGTATCTTAAAACCTATGGATTGCTATGTCTCTGAAAGAGAATCAAGTGTGTGTACAGGGGCATAAACGCAGCAGTGATAGGATTGGAGAGGTTCGGTGAGCAAATGAAGACCCTTTGAAGTCATATTGCATGGTACCCATTCCACGGGTCTCAACTCTCCAGGATTAAGGTATTCTTCCTTCAGCTAAAACATGCATGTGGAACCCAGAGTACGATCAACCGTGTGATCGGGAGACGTGTTCCAATATGTCTCAGTTTTCGTCCCCTGGTACTGGGGTGCAACATGCCAGACGCTTTACTAACACTCTCCCGACTTGGAGAGTCAGTGCCTTTAACCTCCTGTTTGGCCCAGTTTGCAATTTCTGCGGAAGATGAACAGGAATAGGGAGAACCAATGACAGACTAGCTGGAGGTGTCTGGACGGGCAAATTTAACTCTCATTTCCCACCAGGAAGAGGAATTAACCAAAGGCTCAGCGTGCCGTGCCGGAACCAGATTAGGGCCTGAAGCCATCCTGCGGTGTTGCGGCCAGCTCACGAGAAAGCGAGTTGAAGAAAGGAGCTCAGGGGCACTGTAATTCACAAACCTGCAGAGTTATAAATGACAGCTATCGTCCAAAAATATACTGAAGTAAGGCTGCCAAGAGGACTTGAAAGCGGGGCAGAATTGCAGGAAACCGATTTCAGGAGGTAGACTGGAATTGCATTGAAAGCATAGGAAAAGAGGCAGAACGTCCACAATGATGCACTTGGCCAAAAAGGGCGTATGCGTTTTTTCCTGAATATATTCAGGAAAAAACGCATACGCCCTTTTTGGCCAACCAAGCAAGCTTGCAAAGGAAATCTGCACTACAATGAAGTCTCACTTCCCCCCGGTCAAAAGGGCCATCTGAAAAAAGTGTAAAATCCAGAAAGGCAGGACAGGCCATGGAGAACTGGGAGCCTTCTTATGCTGATGGGCGGGATGTCAATTGCCAACAGCCACTCGGGAGAAGTGTATGGTGTTTCCTGAAACATCTAAAAAACAAAGCAACAGAGCCTAGGGCACTTCCACTTATGGTCCTATAGCTTAGGGAAATTAAAATCAAAAAGACGCAGCCACCCCAAAGGTTGGGACGGCTCTGTTTACAAGAACCTGGTTTACGGTACAAGTTCAATATCGCAGAAAGTGAAAAATGGATAAAGAAGTTGTGGTACTTACGTACAATGCAGTATCACTCAGCAATGAAATCTATGTCATCAGGCCCGTAGCAGCATAATGAGTGGATTCAGGTACGATGATTCTAACTGAAATAAGTCACACAGGAAAAGAAACATCATAAGATATCACTAATACACGGAATGTAACCTTGGCTACACAGGAACTGAATTACAAAACAGAACAGGGTCTCAAATTAAGAAACCCAACTTATGCTTGCTTAAGGGGAAAGGTGAGTTGGGGTGCTGCATAAAACCAGAGATTGAAATGAGCACAGATAAAGTTCCTTAAGCCAAATATGGAATAGACAAGAGCTACTCCTTGCTCAACGAAATGGACTCAACACCCCATATTAAATGCCTAAGAGTGTACCTGACTAGGAAGTATCTTAAAACCTATGGATTGCTATGTCTCTGAAAGAGAATCAAGTGTGTGTACAGGGGCATAAACGCAGCAGTGATAGGATTGGAGAGGTTCGGTGAGCAAATGAAGACCCTTTGAAGTCATATTGCATGGTACCCATTCCACGGGTCTCAACTCTCCAGGATTAAGGTATTCTTCCTTCAGCTAAAACATGCATGTGGAACCCAGAGTATGATCAACCGTGTGATCGGGAGACATGTTCCAATATGTCTCAGTTTTCGTCCCCTGGTACTCGGGTGCAACATGCCAGACGCTTTACTAACACTCTCCCGACTTGGAGAGTCAGTGCCTTTAACCTCCTGTTTGGCCCAGTTTGCAATTTCTGCGGAAGATGAACAGGAATAGGGAGAACCAATGACAGACTAGCTGGAGGTGTCTGGACGGGCAAATTTAACTCTCATTTCCCACCAGGAAGAGGAATTAACCAAAGGCTCAGCGTGCCGTGCCGGAACCAGATTAGGGCCTGAAGCCATCCTGCGGTGTTGCGGCCAGCTCACGATAAAGCGACTTGAAGAAAGGAGCTCAGGGGCACTGTAATTCACAAACCTGCAGAGTTATAAATGACAGCTATCGTCCAAAAATATACTGAAGTAAGGCTGCCAAGAGGACTTGAAAGCCGGGCAGAATTGCAGGAAACCAATTTCAGGAGGTAGACTGGAATTGCATTGAAAGCATAGGAAAAGAGGCAGAACGTCCACAATGATGCACTTGGCCAAAAAGGGCGTATGCGTTTTTTCCTGAATATATTCAGGAAAAAACGCATACGCCCTTTTTGGCCAACCAAGCAAGCTTGCAAAGGAAATCTGCACTACAATGAAGTCTCACTTCCCCCCGGTCAAAAGGGCCATCTGAAAAAAGTGTAAAATCCAGAAAGGCAGGACAGGCCATGGAGAACTGGGAGCCTTGTTATGCTGATGGGCGGGATGTCAATTGCCAACAGCCACTCGGGAGAAGTGTATGGTGTTTCCTGAAACATCTAAAAAACAAAGCAACAGAGCCTAGGGCACTTCCACTTATGGTCCTATAGCTTAGGGAAATTAAAATCAAAAAGACACAGCCACCCCAAAGGTTGGGACGGCTCTGTTTACAAGAACCTGGTTTACGGTACAAGTTCAATATCGCAGAAAGTGAAAAATGGATAAAGAAGTTGTGGTACTTACGTACAATGCAGTATCACTCAGCAATGAAATCTATGTCATCAGGCCCGTAGCAGCATAATGAGTGGATTCAGGTATGATGATTCTAACTGAAATAAGTCACACAGGAAAAGAAACATCATAAGATATCACTAATATACGGAATGTAACCTTGGCTACACAGGAACTGAATTACAAAACAGAACAGGGTCTCAAATTAAGAAACCCAACTTATGCTTGCTTAAGGGGAAAGGTGAGTTGGGGTGCTGCATAAAACTAGAGATTGAAATGAGCACAGATAAAGTTCCTTAAGCCAAATATGGAATAGACAAGAGCTACTCCTTGCTCAACGAAATGGACTCAACACCCCATATTAAATGCCTAAGAGTGTACCTGACTAGGAAGTATCTTAAAACCTATGGATTGCTATGTCTCTGAAAGAGAATCAAGTGTGTGTACAGGGGCATAAACGCAGCAGTGATAGGATTGGAGAGGTTCGGTGAGCAAATGAAGACCCTTTGAAGTCATATTGCATGGTACCCATTCCACGGGTCTCAACTCTCCAGGTTTAAGGTATTCTTCCTTCAGCTAAAACATGCATGTGGAACCCAGAGTATGATCAACCATGTGATCGGGAGACGTGTTCCAATATGTGTCAGTTTTCGTCCCCTGGTACTCGGGTGCAACATGCCAGACGCTTTACTAACACTCTCCCGACTTGGAGAGTCAGTGCCTTTAACCTCCTGTTTGGCCCAGTTTGCAATTTCTGCGGAAGATGAACAGGAATAGGGAGAACCAATGACAGACTAGCTGGAGGTGTCTGGACGGGCAAATTTAACTCTCATTTCCCACCAGGAAGAGGAATTAACCAAAGGCTCAGCGTGCCGTGCCGGAACCAGATTAGGGCCTGAAGCCATCCTGCGGTGTTGCGGCCAGCTCACGAGAAAGCGAGTTGAAGAAAGGAGCTCAGGGGCACTGTAATTCACAAACCTGCAGAGTTATAAATGACAGCTATCGTCCAAAAATATACTGAAGTAAGGCTGCCAAGAGGACTTGAAAGCGGGGCAGAATTGCAGGAAACCGATTTCAGGAGGTAGACTGGAATTGCATTGAAAGCATAGGAAAAGAGGCAGAACGTCCACAATGATGCACTTGGCCAAAAAGGGCGTATGCGTTTTTTCCTGAATATATTCAGGAAAAAACGCATACGCCCTTTTTGGCCAACCAAGCAAGCTTGCAAAGGAAATCTGCACTACAATGAAGTCTCACTTCCCCCCGGTCAAAAGGGCCATCTGAAAAAAGTGTAAAATCCAGAAAGGCAGGACAGGCCATGGAGAACTGGGAGCCTTCTTATGCTGATGGGCGGGATGTAAATTGCCAACAGCCACTCGGGAGAAGTGTATGGTGTTTCCTGAAAAATCTAAAAAACAAAGCAACAGAGCCTAGGGCACTTCCACTTATGGTCCTATAGCTTAGGGAAATTAAAATCAAAAAGACACAGCCACCACAAAGGTTGGGACGGCTCTGTTTACAAGAACCTGGTTTACGGTACAAGTTCAATATCGCAGAAAGTGAAAAATGGATAAAGAAGTTGTGGTACTTACGTACAATGCAGTATCACTCAGCAATGAAATCTATGTCATCAGGCCCGTAGCAGCATAATGAGTGGATTCAGGTATGATGATTCTAACTGAAATAAGTCACACAGGAAAAGAAACATCATAAGATATCACTAATACACGGAATGTAACCTTGGCTACACAGGAACTGAATTACAAAACAGAACAGGGTCTCAAATTTAGAAACCCAACTTATGCTTGCTTAAGGGGAAAGGTGAGTTGGGGTGCTGCATAAAACCAGAGATTGAAATGAGCACAGATAAAGTTCCTTAAGCCAAATATGGAATAGACAAGAGCTACTCCTTGCTCAACGAAATGGACTCAACACCCCATATTAAATGCCTAAGAGTGTACCTGACTAGGAAGTATCTTAAAATCTATGGATTGCTATGTCTCTGAAAGAGAATCAAGTGTGTGTACAGGGGCATAAACGCAGCAGTGATAGGATTGGAGAGATTCGGTGAGCAAATGAAGACCCTTTGAAGTCATATTGCATGGTACCCATTCCACGGGTCTCAACTCTCCAGGTTTAAGGTATTCTTCCTTCAGCTAAAACATGCATGTGGAACCCAGAGTATGATCAACCGTGTGATCGGGAGACGTGTTCCAATATGTCTCAGTTTTCGTCCCCTGGTACTCGGGTGCAACATGCCAGACGCTTTACTAACACTCTCCCGACTTGGAGAGTCAGTGCCTTTAACCTCCTGTTTGGCCCAGTTTGCAATTTCGGCGGAAGATGAACAGGAATAGGGAGAACCAATGACAGACTAGCTGGAGGTGTCTGGACGGGCAAATTTAACTCTCATTTCCCACCAGGAACAGGAATTAACCAAAGGCTCAGCGTGCCGTGCCGGAACCAGATTAGGGCCTGAAGCCATCCTGCGGTGTTGCGGCCAGCTCACGAGAAAGCGAGTTGAAGAAAGGAGCTCAGGGGCACTGTAATTCACAAACCTGCAGAGTTATAAATGACAGCTATCGTCCAAAAATATACTGAAGTAAGGCTGCCAAGAGGACTTGAAAGCGGGGCAGAATTGCAGGAAACCGATTTCAGGAGGTAGACTGGAATTGCATTGAAAGCATAGGAAAAGAGGCAGAACGTCCACAATGATGCACTTGGCCAAAAAGGGCGTATGCGTTTTTTCCTGAATATATTCAGGAAAAAACGCATACGCCCTTTTTGGCCAACCAAGCAAGCTTGCAAAGGAAATCTGCCCTACAATGAAGTCTCACTTCCCCCCGGTCAAAAGGGCCATCTGAAAAAAGTGTAAAATCCAGAAAGGCAGGACAGGCCATGGAGAACTGGGAGCCTTGTTATGCTGATGGGCGGGATGTCAATTGCCAACAGCCACTCGGGAGAAGTGTATGGTGTTTCCTGAAACATCTAAAAAACAAAGCAACAGAGCCTAGGGCACTTCCACTTATGGTCCTATAGCTTAGGGAAATTAAAATCAAAAAGACACAGCCACCCCAAAGGTTGGGACGGCTCTGTTTACAAGAACCTGGTTTACGGTACAAGTTCAATATCGCAGAAAGTGAAAAATGGATAAAGAAGTTGTGGTACTTACCTACAATGCAATATCACTCAGCAATGAAATCTATGTCATCAGGCCCATAGCAGCATAATGAGTGGATTCAGGTACGATGATTCTAACTGAAATAAGTCACACAGGAAAAGAAACATCATAAGATATCACTAATACACGGAATGTAACCTTGGCTACACAGGAACTGAATTACAAAACAGAACAGGGTCTCAAATTTAGAAACCCAACTTATGCTTGCTTAAGGGGAAAGGTGAGTTGGGGTGCTGCATAAAACCAGAGATTGAAATGAGCACAGATAAAGTTCCTTAAGCCAAATATGGAATAGACAAGAGCTACTCCTTGCTCAACGAAATGGACTCAACACCCCATATTAAATGCCTAAGAGTGTACCTGACTAGGAAGTATCTTAAAACCTATGGATTGCTATGTCTCTGAAAGAGAATCAAGTGTGTGTACAGGGGCATAAACGCAGCAGTGATAGGATTGGAGAGGTTCGGTGAGCAAATGAAGACCCTTTGAAGTCATATTGCATGGTACCCATTCCACGGGTCTCAACTCTCCAGGTTTAAGGTATTCTTCCTTCAGCTAAAACATGCATGTGGAACCCAGAGTATGATCAACCGTGTGATCGGGAGACGTGTTCCAATATGTCTCAGTTTTCGTCCCCTGGTACTCGGGTGCAACATGCCAGACGCTTTACTAACACTCTCCCGACTTGGAGAGTCAGTGCCTTTAACCTCCTGTTTGGCCCAGTTTGCAATTTCTGCGGAAGATGAACAGGAATAGGGAGAACCAATGACAGACTAGCTGGAGGTGTCTGGACGGGCAAATTTAACTCTCATTTCCCACCAGGAAGAGGAATTAACCAAAGGCTCAGCGTGCCGTGCCGGAACCAGATTAGGGCCTGAAGCCATCCTGCGGTGTTGCGGCCAGCTCACGAGAAAGCGAGTTGAAGAAAGGAGCTCAGGGGCACTGTAATTCACAAACCTGCAGAGTTATAAATGACAGCTATCGTCCAAAAATATACTGAAGTAAGGCTGCCAAGAGGACTTGAAAGCGGGGCAGAATTGCAGGAAACCGATTTCAGGAGGTAGACTGGAATTGCATTGAAAGCATAGGAAAAGAGGCAGAACGTCCACAATGATGCACTTGGCCAAAAAGGGCGTATGCGTTTTTTCCTGAATATATTCAGGAAAAAACGCATACGCCCTTTTTGGCCAACCAAGCAAGCTTGCAAAGGAAATCTGCACTACAATGAAGTCTCACTTCCCCCCGGTCAAAAGGGCCATCTGAAAAAAGTGTAAAATCCAGAAAGGCAGGACAGGCCATGGAGAACTGGGAGCCTTGTTATGCTGATGGGCGGGATGTCAATTGCCAACAGCCACTCGGGAGAAGTGTATGGTGTTTCCTGAAACATCTAAAAAACAAAGCAACAGAGCCTAGGGCACTTCCACTTATGGTCCTATAGCTTAGGGAAATTAAAATCAAAAGACACAGCCACCCCAAAGGTTGGGACGGCTCTGTTTACAAGAACCACGTTTACGGTACAAGTTCAATATCGCAGAAAGTGAAAAATGGATAAAGAAGTTGTGGTACTTACGTACAATGCAATATCACTCAGCAATGAAATCTATGTCATCAGGCCCGTAGCAGCATAATGAGTGGATTCAGGTATGATGATTCTAACTGAAATAAGTCACACAGGAAAAGAAACATCATAAGATATCACTAATACACGGAATGTAACCTTGGCTACACAGGAACTGAATTACAAAACAGAACAGGGTCTCAAATTAAGAAACACAACTTATGCTTGCTTAAGGGGAAAGGTGAGTTGGGGTGCTGCATAAAACCAGAGATTGAAATGAGCACAGATAAAGTTCCTTAAGCCAAATATGGAATAGACAAGAGCTACTCCTTGCTCAACGAAATGGACTCAACACCCCATATTAAATGCCTAAGAGTGTACCTGACTAGGAAGTATCTTAAAACCTATGGATTGCTATGTCTCTGAAAGAGAATCAAGTGTGTGTACAGGGGCATAAACGCAGCAGTGATAGGATTGGAGAGGTTCGGTGAGCAAATGAAGACCCTTTGAAGTCATATTGCATGGTACCCATTCCACGGGTCTCAACTCTCCAGGTTTAAGGTATTCTTCCTTCAGCTAAAACATGCATGTGGAACCCAGAGTATGATCAACCGTGTGATCGGGAGACGTGTTCCAATATGTCTCAGTTTTCGTCCCCTGGTACTCGGGTGCAACATGCCAGACGCTTTACTAACACTCTCCCGACTTGGAGAGTCAGTGCCTTTAACCTCCTGTTTGGCCCAGTTTGCAATTTCTGCGGAAGATGAACAGGAATAGGGAGAACCAATGACAGACTAGCTGGAGGTGTCTGGACGGGCAAATTTAACTCTCATTTCCCACCAGGAAGAGGAATTAACCAAAGGCTCAGCGTGCCGTGCCGGAACCAGATTAGGGCCTGAAGCCATCCTGCGGTGTTGCGGCCAGCTCACGAGAAAGCGAGTTGAAGAAAGGAGCTCAGGGGCACTGTAATTCACAAACCTGCAGAGTTATAAATGACAGCTATCGTCCAAAAATATACTGAAGTAAGGCTGCCAAGAGGACTTGAAAGCGGGGCAGAATTGCAGGAAACCGATTTCAGGAGGTAGACTGGAATTGCATTGAAAGCATAGGAAAAGAGGCAGAACGTCCACAATGATGCACTTGGCCAAAAAGGGCGTATGCGTTTTTTCCTGAATATATTCAGGAAAAAACGCATACGCCCTTTTTGGCCAACCAAGCAAGCTTGCAAAGGAAATCTGCACTACAATGAAGTCTCACTTCCCCCCGGTCAAAAGGGCCATCTGAAAAAAGTGTAAAATCCAGAAAGGCAGGACAGGCCATGGAGAACTGGGAGCCTTGTTATGCTGATGGGCGGGATGTCAATTGCCAACAGCCACTCGGGAGAAGTGTATGGTGTTTCCTGAAACATCTAAAAAACAAAGCAACAGAGCCTAGGGCACTTCCACTTATGGTCCTATAGCTTAGGGAAATTAAAATCAAAAAGACACAGCCACCCCAAAGGTTGGGACGGCTCTGTTTACAAGAACCTGGTTTACGGTACAAGTTCAATATCGCAGAAAGTGAAAAATGGATAAAGAAGTTGTGGTACTTACCTACAATGCAATATCATTCAGCAATGAAATCTATGTCATCAGGCCCATAGCAGCATAATGAGTGGATTCAGGTACGATGATTCTAACTGAAATAAGTCACACAGAAAAAGAAACATCATAAGATATCACTAATACACGGAATGTAACCTTGGCTACACAGGAACTGAATTACAAAACAGAACAGGGTCTCAAATTAAGAAACCCAACTTATGCTTGCTTAAGGGGAAAGGTGAGTTGGGGTGCTGCATAAAACCAGAGATTGAAATGAGCACAGATAAAGTTCCTTAAGCCAAATATGGAATAGACAAGAGCTACTCCTTGCTCAACGAAATGGACTCAACACCCCATATTAAATGCCTAAGAGTGTACCTGACTAGGAAGTATCTTAAAACCTATGGATTGCTATGTCTCTGAAAGAGAATCAAGTGTGTGTACAGGGGCATAAACGCAGCAGTGATAGGATTGGAGAGGTTCGGTGAGCAAATGAAGACTCTTTGAAGTCATATTGCATGGTACCCATTCCACGGGTCTCAACTCTCCAGGTTTAAGGTATTCTTCCTTCAGCTAAAACATGCATGTGGAACCCAGAGTATGATCAACCGTGTGATCGGGAGACGTGTTCCAATATGTGTCAGTTTTCGTGCCCTGGTACTCGGGTGCAACATTCCAGACGCTTTACTAACACTCTCCCGACTTGGAGAGTCAGTGCCTTTAACCTCCTGTTTGGCCCAGTTTGCAATTTCTGCGGAAGATGAACAGGAATAGGGAGAACCAATGACAGACTAGCTGGAGGTGTCTGGACGGGCAAATTTAACTCTCATTTCCCACCAGGAAGAGGAATTAACCAAAGGCTCAGCGTGCCGTGCCGGAACCAGATTAGGGCCTGAAGCCATCCTGCGGTGTTGCGGCCAGCTCACGAGAAAGCGACTTGAAGAAAGGAGCTCAGGGGCACTGTAATTCACAAACCTGCAGAGTTATAAATGACAGCTATCGTCCAAAAATATACTGAAGTAAGGCTGCCAAGAGGACTTGAAAGCGGGGCAGAATTGCAGGAAACCGATTTCAGGAGGTAGACTGGAATTGCATTGAAAGCATAGGAAAAGAGGCAGAACGTCCACAATGATGCACTTGGCCAAAAAGGGCGTATGCGTTTTTTCCTGAATATATTCAGGAAAAAACGCATACGCCCTTTTTGGCCAACCAAGCAAGCTTGCAAAGGAAATCTGCACTACAATGAAGTCTCACTTCCCCCCGGTCAAAAGGGCCATCTGAAAAAAGTGTAAAATCCAGAAAGGCAGGACAGGCCATGGAGAACTGGGAGCCTTGTTATGCTGATGGGCGGGATGTCAATTGCCAACAGCCACTCGGGAGAAGTGTATGGTGTTTCCTGAAACATCTAAAAAACAAAGCAACAGAGCCTAGGGCACTTCCACTTATGGTCCTATAGCTTAGGGAAATTAAAATCAAAAGACACAGCCACCCCAAAGGTTGGGACGGCTCTGTTTACAAGAACCTGGTTTACGGTACAAGTTCAATATCGCAGAAAGTGAAAAATGGATAAAGAAGTTGTGGTACTTACGTACAATGCAATATCACTCAGCAATGAAATCTATGTCATCAGGCCCGTAGCAGCATAATGAGTGGATTCAGGTACGATGATTCTAACTGAAATAAGTCACACAGAAAAAGAAACATCATAAGATATCACTAATACACGGAATGTAACCTTGGCTACACAGGAACTGAATTACAAAACAGAACAGGGTCTCAAATTTAGAAACCCAACTTATGCTTGCTTAAGGGGAAAGGTGAGTTGGGGTGCTGCATAAAACCAGAGATTGAAATGAGCACAGATAAAGTTCCTTAAGCCAAATATGGAATAGACAAGAGCTACTCCTTGCTCAACGAAATGGACTCAACACCCCATATTAAATGCCTAAGAGTGTACCTGACTAGGAAGTATCTTAAAACCTATGGATTGCTATGTCTCTGAAAGAGAATCAAGTGTGTGTACAGGGGCATAAACGCAGCAGTGATAGGATTGGAGAGGTTCGGTGAGCAAATGAAGACCCTTTGAAGTCATATTGCATGGTACCCATTCCACGGGTCTCAACTCTCCAGGTTGAAGGTATTCTTCCTTCAGCTAAATCATGCATGTGGAACCCAGAGTATGATCAACCGTGTGATCGGGAGACGTGTTCCAATATGTGTCAGTTTCCGTCCCCTGGTACTCGGGTGCAACATTCCAGACGCTTTACTAACACTCTCCCGACTTGGAGAGTCAGTGCCTTTAACCTCCTGTTTGGCCCAGTTTGCAATTTCTGCGGAAGATGAACAGGAATAGGGAGAACCAATGACAGACTAGCTGGAGGTGTCTGGACGGGCAAATTTAACTCTCATTTCCCACCAGGAAGAGGAATTAACCAAAGGCTCAGCGTGCCGTGCCGGAACCAGATTAGGGCCTGAAGCCATCCTGCGGTGTTGCGGCCAGCTCACGAGAAAGCGAGTTGAAGAAAGGAGCTCAGGGGCACTGTAATTCACAAACCTGCAGAGTTATAAATGACAGCTATCGTCCAAAAATATACTGAAGTAAGGCTGCCAAGAGGACTTGAAAGCGGGGCAGAATTGCAGGAAACCGATTTCAGGAGGTAGACTGGAATTGCATTGAAAGCATAGGAAAAGAGGCAGAACGTCCACAATGATGCACTTGGCCAAAAAGGGCGTATGCGTTTTTTCCTGAATATATTCAGGAAAAAACGCATACGCCCTTTTTGGCCAACCAAGCAAGCTTGCAAAGGAAATCTGCACTACAATGAAGTCTCACATCCCCCCGGTCAAAAGGGCCATCTGAAAAAAGTGTAAAATCCAGAAAGGCAGGACAGACCATGGAGAACTGGGAGCCTTGTTATGCTGATGGGCGGGATGTCAATTGCCAACAGCCACTCGGGAGAAGTGTATGGTGTTTCCTGAAACATCTAAAAAACAAAGCAACAGAGCCTAGGGCACTTCCACTTATGGTCCTATAGCTTAGGGAAATTAAAATCAAAAGACACAGCCACCCCAAAGGTTGGGACGGCTCTGTTTACAAGAACCTGGCTTACGGTACAAGTTCAATATCGCAGAAAGTGAAAAATGGATAAAGAAGTTGTGGTACTTACGTACAATGCAGTATCACTCAGCAATGAAATCTATGTCATCAGGCCCGTAGCAGCATAATGAGTGGATTCAGGTACGATGATTCTAACTGAAATAAGTCACACAGAAAAAGAAACATCATAAGATATCACTAATACACGGAATGTAACCTTGGCTACACAGGAACTGAATTACAAAACAGAACAGTGTCTCAAATTTAGAAACCCAACTTATGCTTGCTTAAGGGGAAAGGTGAGTTGGGGTGCTGCATAAAACCAGAGATTGAAATGAGCACAGATAAAGTTCCTTAAGCCAAATATGGAATAGACAAGAGCTACTCCTTGCTCAACGAAATGGACTCAACACCCCATATTAAATGCCTAAGAGTGTACCTGACTAGGAAGTATCTTAAAACCTATGGATTGCTATGTCTCTGAAAGAGAATCAAGTGTGTGTACAGGGGCATAAACGCAGCAGTGATAGGATTGGAGAGGTTCGGTGAGCAAATGAAGACCCTTTGAAGTCATATTGCATGGTACCCATTCCACGGGTCTCAACTCTCCAGGTTGAAGGTATTCTTCCTTCAGCTAAATCATGCATGTGGAACCCAGAGTATGATCAACCGTGTGATCGGGAGACGTGTTCCAATATGTGTCAGTTTCCGTCCCCTGGTACTCGGGTGCAACATGCCAGACGCTTTACTAACACTCTCCCGACTTGGAGAGTCAGTGCCTTTAACCTCCTGTTTGGCCCAGTTTGCAATTTCTGCGGAAGATGAACAGGAATAGGGAGAACCAATGACAGACTAGCTGGAGGTGTCTGGACGGGCAAATTTAACTCTCATTTCCCACCAGGAAGAGGAATTAACCAAAGGCTCAGCGTGCCGTGCCGGAACCAGATTAGGGCCTGAAGCCATCCTGCGGTGTTGCGGCCAGCTCACGAGAAAGCGAGTTGAAGAAAGGAGCTCAGGGGCACTGTAATTCACAAACCTGCAGAGTTATAAATGACAGCTATCGTCCAAAAATATACTGAAGTAAGGCTGCCAAGAGGACTTGAAAGCGGGGCAGAATTGCAGGAAACCGATTTCAGGAGGTAGACTGGAATTGCATTGAAAGCATAGGAAAAGAGGCAGAACGTCCACAATGATGCACTTGGCCAAAAAGGGCGTATGCGTTTTTTCCTGAATATATTCAGGAAAAAACGCATACGCCCTTTTTGGCCAACCAAGCAAGCTTGCAAAGGAAATCTGCACTACAATGAAGTCTCACTTCCCCCCGGTCAAAAGGGCCATCTGAAAAAAGTGTAAAATCCAGAAAGGCAGGACAGACCATGGAGAACTGGGAGCCTTGTTATGCTGATGGGCGGGATGTCAATTGCCAACAGCCACTCGGGAGAAGTGTATGGTGTTTCCTGAAACATCTAAAAAACAAAGCAACAGAGCCTAGGGCACTTCCACTTATGGTCCTATAGCTTAGGGAAATTAAAATCAAAAGACACAGCCACCCCAAAGGTTGGGACGGCTCTGTTTACAAGAACCTGGTTTACGGTACAAGTTCAATATCGCAGAAAGTGAAAAATGGATAAAGAAGTTGTGGTACTTACGTACAATGCAATATCACTCAGCAATGAAATCTATGTCATCAGGCCCGTAGCAGCATAATGAGTGGATTCAGGTACGATGATTCTAACTGAAATAAGTCACACAGGAAAAGAAACATCATAAGATATCACTAATACACGGAATGTAACCTTGGCTACACAGGAACTGAATTACAAAACAGAACAGGGTCTCAAATTTAGAAACCCAACTTATGCTTGCTTAAGGGGAAAGGTGAGTTGGGGTGCTGCATAAAACCAGAGATTGAAATGAGCACAGATAAAGTTCCTTAAGCCAAATATGGAATAGACAAGAGCTACTCCTTGCTCAACGAAATGGACTCAACACCCCATATTAAATGCCTAAGAGTGTACCTGACTAGGAAGTATCTTAAAACCTATGGATTGCTATGTCTCTGAAAGAGAATCAAGTGTGTGTACAGGGGCATAAACGCAGCAGTGATAGGATTGGAGAGGTTCGGTGAGCAAATGAAGACCCTTTGAAGTCATATTGCATGGTACCCATTCCACGGGTCTCAACTCTCCAGGTTGAAGGTATTCTTCCTTCAGCTAAATCATGCATGTGGAACCCAGAGTATGATCAACCGTGTGATCGGGAGACGTGTTCCAATATGTGTCAGTTTCCGTCCCCTGGTACTCGGGTGCAACATGCCAGACGCTTTACTAACACTCTCCCGACTTGGAGAGTCAGTGCCTTTAACCTCCTGTTTGGCCCAGTTTGCAATTTCTGCGGAAGATGAACAGGAATAGGGAGAACCAATGACAGACTAGCTGGAGGTGTCTGGACGGGCAAATTTAACTCTCATTTCCCACCAGGAAGAGGAATTAACCAAAGGCTCAGCGTGCCGTGCCGGAACCAGATTAGGGCCTGAAGCCATCCTGCGGTGTTGCGGCCAGCTCACGAGAAAGCGAGTTGAAGAAAGGAGCTCAGGGGCACTGTAATTCACAAACCTGCAGAGTTATAAATGACAGCTATCGTCCAAAAATATACTGAAGTAAGGCTGCCAAGAGGACTTGAAAGCGGGGCAGAATTGCAGGAAACCGATTTCAGGAGGTAGACTGGAATTGCATTGAAAGCATAGGAAAAGAGGCAGAACGTCCACAATGATGCACTTGGCCAAAAAGGGCGTATGCGTTTTTTCCTGAATATATTCAGGAAAAAACGCATACGCCCTTTTTGGCCAACCAAGCAAGCTTGCAAAGGAAATCTGCACTACAATGAAGTCTCACTTCCCCCCGGTCAAAAGGGCCATCTGAAAAAAGTGTAAAATCCAGAAAGGCAGGACAGGCCATGGAGAACTGGGAGCCTTGTTATGCTGATGGGCGGGATGTCAATTGCCAACAGCCACTCGGGAGAAGTGTATGGTGTTTCCTGAAACATCTAAAAAACAAAGCAACAGAGCCTAGGGCACTTCCACTTATGGTCCTATAGCTTAGGGAAATTAAAATCAAAAAGACACAGCCACCCCAAAGGTTGGGACGGCTCTGTTTACAAAAACCTGGTTTACGGTACAAGTTCAATATCGCAGAAAGTGAAAAATGGATAAAGAATTTGTGGTACTTACGTACAATGCAATATCACTCAGCAATGAAATCTATGTCATCAGGCCCATAGCAGCATAATGAGTGGATTCAGGTACGATGATTCTAACTGAAATAAGTCACACAGGAAAAGAAACATCATAAGATATCACTAATACACGGAATGTAACCTTGGCTACACAGGAACTGAATTACAAAACAGAACAGGGTCTCAAATTTAGAAACCCAACTTATGCTTGCTTAAGGGGAAAGGTGAGTTGGGGTGCTGCATAAAACCAGAGATTGAAATGAGCACAGATAAAGTTCCTTAAGCCAAATATGGAATAGACAAGAGCTACTCCTTGCTCAACGAAATGGACTCAACACCCCATATTAAATGCCTAAGAGTGTACCTGACTAGGAAGTATCTTAAAACCTATGGATTGCTATGTCTCTGAAAGAGAATCAAGTGTGTGTACAGGGGCATAAACGCAGCAGTGATAGGACTGGAGAGGTTCGGTGAGCAAATGAAGACCCTTTGAAGTCATATTGCATGGTACCCATTCCACGGGTCTCAACTCTCCAGGTTTAAGGTATTCTTCCTTCAGCTAAAACATGCATGTGGAACCCAGAGTATGATCAACCGTGTGATCGGGAGACGTGTTCCAATATGTGTCAGTTTTCGTCCCCTGGTACTCGGGTGCAACATTCCAGACGCTTTACTAACACTCTCCCGACTTGGAGAGTCAGTGCCTTTAACCTCCTGTTTGGCCCAGTTTGCAATTTCTGCGGAAGATGAACAGGAATAGGGAGAACCAATGACAGACTAGCTGGAGGTGTCTGGACGGGCAAATTTAACTCTCATTTCCCACCAGGAAGAGGAATTAACCAAAGGCTCAGCGTGCCGTGCCGGAACCAGATTAGGTTCTGAAGCCATCCTGCGGTGTTGCGGCCAGCTCACGAGAAAGCGAGTTGAAGAAAGGAGCTCAGGGGCACTGTAATTCACAAACCTGCAGAGTTATAAATGACAGCTATCGTCCAAAAATATACTGAAGTAAGGCTGCCAAGAGGACTTGAAAGCGGGGCAGAATTGCAGGAAACCGATTTCAGGAGGTAGACTGGAATTGCATTGAAAGCATAGGAAAAGAGGCAGAACGTCCACAATGATGCACTTGGCCAAAAAGGGCGTATGCGTTTTTTCCTGAATATATTCAGGAAAAAACGCATACGCCCTTTTTGGCCAACCAAGCAAGCTTGCAAAGGAAATCTGCACTACAATGAAGTCTCACTTCCCCCCGGTCAAAAGGGCCATCTGAAAAAAGTGTAAAATCCAGAAAGGCAGGACAGGCCATGGAGAACTGGGAGCCTTGTTATGCTGATGGGCGGGATGTCAATTGCCAACAGCCACTCGGGAGAAGTGTATGGTGTTTCCTGAAACATCTGAAAAACAAAGCAACAGAGCCTAGGGCACTTCCACTTATGGTCCTATAGCTTAGGGAAATTAAAATCAAAAGACACAGCCACCCCAAAGGTTGGGACGGCTCTGTTTACAAGAACCTGGTTTACGGTACAAGTTCAATATCGCAGAAAGTGAAAAATGGATAAAGAAGTTGTGGTACTTACGTACAATGCAATATCACTCAGCAATGAAATCTATGTCATCAGGCCCGTAGCAGCATAATGAGTGGATTCAAGTACGATGATTCTAACTGAAATAAGTCACACAGAAAAAGATACATCATAAGATATCACTAATACACGGAATATAACCTTGGCTACACAGGAACTGAATTACAAAACAGAACAGGGTCTCCAATTTAGAAACCCAACTTATGCTTGCTTAAGGGGAAAGGTGAGTTGGGGTGCTGCATAAAACCAGAGATTGAAATGAGCACAGATAAAGTTCCTTAAGCCAAATATGGAATAGACAAGAGCTACTCCTTGCTCAACGAAATGGACTCAACACCCCATATTAAATGCCTAAGAGTGTACCTGACTAGGAAGTATCTTAAAACCTATGGATTGCTATGTCTCTGAAAGAGAATCAAGTGTGTGTACAGGGGCATAAACGCAGCAGTGATAGGATTGGAGAGGTTCGGTGAGCAAATGAAGACCCTTTGAAGTCATATTGCATGGTACCCATTCCACGGGTCTCAACTCTCCAGGTTGAAGGTATTCTTCCTTCAGCTAAATCATGCATGTGGAACCCAGAGTATGATCAACCGTGTGATCGGGAGACGTGTTCCAATATGTGTCAGTTTCCGTCCCCTGGTACTCGGGTGCAACATTCCAGACGCTTTACTAACACTCTCCCGACTTGGAGAGTCAGTGCCTTTAACCTCCTGTTTGGCCCAGTTTGCAATTTCTGCGGAAGATGAACAGGAATAGGGAGAACCAATGACAGACTAGCTGGAGGTGTCTGGACGGGCAAATTTAACTCTCATTTCCCACCAGGAAGAGGAATTAACCAAAGGCTCAGCGTGCCGTGCCGGAACCAGATTAGGGCCTGAAGCCATCCTGCGGTGTTGCGGCCAGCTCACGAGAAAGCGAGTTGAAGAAAGGAGCTCAGGGGCACTGTAATTCACAAACCTGCAGAGTTATAAATGACAGCTATCGTCCAAAAATATACTGAAGTAAGGCTGCCAAGAGGACTTGAAAGCGGGGCAGAATTGCAGGAAACCGATTTCAGGAGGTAGACTGGAATTGCATTGAAAGCATAGGAAAAGAGGCAGAACGTCCACAATGATGCACTTGGCCAAAAAGGGCGTATGCGTTTTTTCCTGAATATATTCAGGAAAAAACGCATACGCCCTTTTTGGCCAACCAAGCAAGCTTGCAAAGGAAATCTGCACTACAATGAAGTCTCACTTCCCCCCGGTCAAAAGGGCCATCTGAAAAAAGTGTAAAATCCAGAAAGGCAGGACAGGCCATGGAGAACTGGGAGCCTTGTTATGCTGATGGGCGGGATGTCAATTGCCAACAGCCACTCGGGAGAAGTGTATGGTGTTTCCTGAAACATCTAAAAAACAAAGCAACAGAGCCTAGGGCACTTCCACTTATGGTCCTATAGCTTAGGGAAATTAAAATCAAAAGACACAGCCACCCCAAAGGTTGGGACGGCTCTGTTTACAAGAACCTGGTTTACGGTACAAGTTCAATATCGCAGAAAGTGAAAAATGGATAAAGAAGTTGTGGTACTTACGTACAATGCAGTATCACTCAGCAATGAAATCTATGTCATCAGGCCCGTAGCAGCATAATGAGTGGATTCAGGTACGATGATTCTAACTGAAATAAGTCACACAGGAAAAGAAACATCATAAGATATCACTAATACACGGAATGTAAACTTGGCTACACAGGAACTGAATTACAAAACAGAACAGGGTCTCAAATTTAGAAACCCAACTTATGCTTGCTTAAGGGGAAAGGTGAGTTGGGGTGCTGCATAAAACCAGAGATTGAAATGAGCACAGATAAAGTTCCTTAAGCCAAATATGGAATAGACAAGAGCTACTCCTTGCTCAACGAAATGGACTCAACACCCCATATTAAATGCCTAAGAGTGTACCTGACTAGGAAGTATCTTAAAACCTATGGATTGCTATGTCTCTGAAAGAGAATCAAGTGTGTGTACAGGGGCATAAACGCAGCAGTGATAGGATTGGAGAGGTTCGGTGAGCAAATGAAGACCCTTTGAAGTCATATTGCATGGTACCCATTCCACGGGTCTCAACTCTCCAGGTTTAAGGTATTCTTCCTTCAGCTAAAACATGCATGTGGAACCCAGAGTATGATCAACCGTGTGATCGGGAGACGTGTTCCAATATGTGTCAGTTTTCGTCCCCTGGTACTCGGGTGCAACATTCCAGACGCTTTACTAACACTCTCCCGACTTGGAGAGTCAGTGCCTTTAACCTCCTGTTTGGCCCAGTTTGCAATTTCTGCGGAAGATGAACAGGAATAGGGAGAACCAATAACAGACTAGCTGGAGGTGTCTGGACGGGCAAATTTAACTCTCATTTCCCACCAGGAAGAGGAATTAACCAAAGGCTCAGCGTGCCGTGCCGGAACCAGATTAGGGCCTGAAGCCATCCTGCGGTGTTGCGGCCAGCTCACGAGAAAGCGAGTTGAAGAAAGGAGCTCAGGGGCACTGTAATTCACAAACCTGCAGAGTTATAAATGACAGCTATCGTCCAAAAATATACTGAAGTAAGGCTGCCAAGAGGACTTGAAAGCGGGGCAGAATTGCAGGAAACCGATTTCAGGAGGTAGACTGGAATTGCATTGAAAGCATAGGAAAAGAGGCAGAACGTCCACAATGATGCACTTGGCCAAAAAGGGCGTATGCGTTTTTTCCTGAATATATTCAGGAAAAAACGCATACGCCCTTTTTGGCCAACCAAGCAAGCTTGCAAAGGAAATCTGCACTACAATGAAGTCTCACTACCCCCCAGTCAAAAGGGCCATCTGAAAAAAGTGTAAAATCCAGAAAGGCAGGACAGGCCATGGAGAACTGGGAGCCTTGTTATGCTGATGGGCGGGATGTCAATTGCCAACAGCCACTCGGGAGAAGTGTATGGTGTTTCCTGAAACATCTAAAAAACAAAGCAACAGAGCCTAGGGCACTTCCACTTATGGTCCTATAGCTTAGGGAAATTAAAATCAAAAAGACACAGCCACCCCAAAGGTTGGGACGGCTCTGTTTACAAGAACCTGGTTTACGGTACAAGTTCAATATCGCAGAAAGTGAAAAATGGATAAAGAAGTTGTGGTACTTACGTACAATGCAGTATCACTCAGCAATGAAATCTATGTCATCAGGCCCGTAGCAGCATAATGAGTGGATTCAGGTATGATGATTCTAACTGAAATAAGTCACAAAGAAAAAGAAACATCATAAGATATCACTAATACACGGAATGTAACCTTGGCTACACAGGAACTGAATTACAAAACAGAACAGGGTCTCAAATTTAGAAAACCAACTTATGCTTGCTTAAGGGGAAAGGTGAGTTGGGGTGCTGCATAAAACCAGAGATTGAAATGAGCACAGATAAAGTTCCTTAAGCCAAATATGGAATAGACAAAAGCTACTCCTTGCTCAACGAAATGGACTCAACACCCCATATTAAATGCCTAAGAGTGTACTGGACTAGGAAGTATCTTAAAACCTATGGATTGCTATGTCTCTGAAAGAGAATCAAGTGTGTGTACAGGGGCATAAACGCAGCAGTGATAGGATTGGAGAGGTTCGGTGAGCAAATGAAGACCCTTTGAAGTCATATTGCATGGTACCCATTCCACGGGTCTCAACCCTCCAGGTTTAAGGTATTCTTCCTTCAGCTAAAACATGCATGTGGAACCCAGAGTATGATCAACCGTGTGATCGGGAGACGTGTTCCAATATGTGTCAGTTTTCGTCCCCTGGTACTCGGGTGCAACATGCCAGACGCTTTACTAACACTCTCCCGACTTGGAGAGTCAGTGCCTTTAACCTCCTGTTTGGCCCAGTTTGCAATTTCGGCGGAAGATGAACAGGAATAGGGAGAACCAATGACAGACTAGCTGGAGGTGTCTGGACGGGCAAATTTAACTCTCATTTCCCACCAGGAAGAGGAATTAACCAAAGGCTCAGCGTGCCGTGCCGGAACCAGATTAGGGCCTGAAGCCATCCTGCGGTGTTGCGGCCAGCTCACGAGAAAGCGAGTTGAAGAAAGGAGCTCAGGGGCACTGTAATTCACAAACCTGCAGAGTTATAAATGACAGCTATCGTCCAAAAATATACTGAAGTAAGGCTGCCAAGAGGACTTGAAAGCGGGGCAGAATTGCAGGAAACCGATTTCAGGAGGTAGACTGGAATTGCATTGAAAGCATAGGAAAAGAGGCAGAACGTCCACAATGATGCACTTGGCCAAAAAGGGCGTATGCGTTTTTTCCTGAATATATTCAGGAAAAAACGCATACGCCCTTTTTGGCCAACCAAGCAAGCTTGCAAAGGAAATCTGCACTACAATGAAGTCTCACTTCCCCCCGGTCAAAAGGGCCATCTGAAAAAAGTGTAAAATCCAGAAAGGCAGGACAGACCATGGAGAACTGGGAGCCTTGTTATGCTGATGGGCGGGATGTCAATTGCCAACAGCCACTCGGGAGAAGTGTATGGTGTTTCCTGAAACATCTAAAAAACAAAGCAACAGAGCCTAGGGCACTTCCACTTATGGTCCTATAGCTTAGGGAAATTAAAATCAAAAGACACAGCCACCCCAAAGGTTGGGACGGCTCTGTTTACAAGAACCTGGTTTACGGTACAAGTTCAATATCGCAGAAAGTGAAAAATGGATAAAGAAGTTGTGGTACTTACGTACAATGCAGTATCACTCAGCAATGAAATCTATGTCATCAGGCCCGTAGCAGCATAATGAGTGGATTCAGGTACGATGATTCTAACTGAAATAAGTCACACAGGAAAAGAAACATCATAAGATATCACTAATACACGGAATGTAACCTTGGCTACACAGGAACTGAATTACAAAACAGAACAGGGTCTCAAATTTAGAAACCCAACTTATGCTTGCTTAAGGGGAAAGGTGAGTTGGGGTGCTGCATAAAACCAGAGATTGAAATGAGCACAGATAAAGTTCCTTAAGCCAAATATGGAATAGACAAGAGCTACTCCTTGCTCAACGAAATGGACTCAACACCCCATATTAAATGCCTAAGAGTGTACCTGACTAGGAAGTATCTTAAAACCTATGGATTGCTATGTCTCTGAAAGAGAATCAAGTGTGTGTACAGGGGCATAAACGCAGCAGTGATAGGATTGGAGAGGTTCGGTGAGCAAATGAAGACCCTTTGAAGTCATATTGCATGGTACCCATTCCACGGGTCTCAACTCTCCAGGTTTAAGGTATTCTTCCTTCAGCTAAAACATGCATGTGGAACCCAGAGTATGATCAACCGTGTGATCGGGAGACGTGTTCCAATATGTGTCAGTTTTCGTCCCCTGGTACTCGGGTGCAACATGCCAGACGCTTTACTAACACTCTCCCGACTTGGAGAGTCAGTGCCTTTAACCTCCTGTTTGGCCCAGTTTGCAATTTCTGCGGAAGATGAACAGGAATAGGGAGAACCAATGACAGACTAGCTGGAGGTGTCTGGACGGGCAAATTTAACTCTCATTTCCCACCAGGAAGAGGAATTAACCAAAGGCTCAGCGTGCCGTGCCGGAACCAGATTAGGGCCTGAAGCCATCCTGCGGTGTTGCGGCCAGCTCACGATAAAGCGACTTGAAGAAAGGAGCTCAGGGGCACTGTAATTCACAAACCTGCAGAGTTATAAATGACAGCTATCGTCCAAAAATATACTGAAGTAAGGCTGCCAAGAGGACTTGAAAGCGGGGCAGAATTGCAGGAAACCGATTTCAGGAGGTAGACTGGAATTGCATTGAAAGCATAGGAAAAGAGGCAGAACGTCCACAATGATGCACTTGGCCAAAAAGGGCGTATGCGTTTTTTCCTGAATATATTCAGGAAAAAACGCATACGCCCTTTTTGGCCAACCAAGCAAGCTTGCAAAGGAAATCTGCACTACAATGAAGTCTCACTTCCCCCCGGTCAAAAGGGCCATCTGAAAAAAGTGTAAAATCCAGAAAGGCAGGACAGGCCATGGAGAACTGGGAGCCTTGTTATGCTGATGGGCGGGATGTCAATTGCCAACAGCCACTCGGGAGAAGTGTATGGTGTTTCCTGAAACATCTAAAAAACAAAGCAACAGAGCCTAGGGCACTTCCACTTATGGTCCTATAGCTTAGGGAAATTAAAATCAAAAGACACAGCCACCCCAAAGGTTGGGACGGCTCTGTTTACAAGAACCTGGTTTACGGTACAAGTTCAATATCGCAGAAAGTGAAAAATGGATAAAGAAGTTGTGGTACTTACGTACAATGCAATATCACTCAGCAATGAAATCTATGTCATCAGGCCCGTAGCAGCATAATGAGTGGATTCAGGTACGATGATTCTAACTGAAATAAGTCACACAGAAAAAGAAACATCATAAGATATCACTAATACACGGAATGTAACCTTGGCTACACAGGAACTGAATTACAAAACAGAACAGGGTCTCAAATTTAGAAACCCAACTTATGCTTGCTTAAGGGGAAAGGTGAGTTGGGGTGCTGCATAAAACCAGAGATTGAAATGAGCACAGATAAAGTTCCTTAAGCCAAATATGGAATAGACAAGAGCTACTCTTTGCTCAACGAAATGGACTCAACACCCCATATTAAATGCCTAAGAGTGTACCTGACTAGGAAGTATCTTAAAACCTATGGATTGCTATGTCTCTGAAAGAGAATCAAGTGTGTGTACAGGGGCATAAACGCAGCAGTGATAGGATTGGAGAGGTTCGGTGAGCAAATGAAGACCCTTTGAAGTCATATTGCATGGTACCCATTCCACGGGTCTCAACTCTCCAGGTTGAAGGTATTCTTCCTTCAGCTAAATCATGCATGTGGAACCCAGAGTATGATCAACCGTGTGATCGGGAGACGTGTTCCAATATGTGTCAGTTTCCGTCCCCTGGTACTCGGGTGCAACATTCCAGACGCTTTACTAACACTCTCCCGACTTGGAGAGTCAGTGCCTTTAACCTCCTGTTTGGCCCAGTTTGCAATTTCGGCGGAAGATGAACAGGAATAGGGAGAACCAATGACAGACTAGCTGGAGGTGTCTGGACGGGCAAATTTAACTCTCATTTCCCACCAGGAAGAGGAATTAACCAAAGGCTCAGCGTGCCGTGCCGGAACCAGATTAGGGCCTGAAGCCATCCTGCGGTGTTGCGGCCAGCTCACGAGAAAGCGAGTTGAAGAAAGGAGCTCAGGGGCACTGTAATTCACAAACCTGCAGAGTTATAAATGACAGCTATCGTCCAAAAATATACTGAAGTAAGGCTGCCAAGAGGACTTGAAAGCGGGGCAGAATTGCAGGAAACCGATTTCAGGAGGTAGACTGGAATTGCATTGAAAGCATAGGAAAAGAGGCAGAACGTCCACAATGATGCACTTGGCCAAAAAGGGCGTATGCGTTTTTTCCTGAATATATTCAGGAAAAAACGCATACGCCCTTTTTGGCCAACCAAGCAAGCTTGCAAAGGAAATCTGCACTACAATGAAGTCTCACTTCCCCCCGGTCAAAAGGGCCATCTGAAAAAAGTGTAAAATCCAGAAAGGCAGGACAGGCCATGGAGAACTGGGAGCCTTGTTATGCTGATGGGCGGGATGTCAATTGCCAACAGCCACTCGGGAGAAGTGTATGGTGTTTCCTGAAACATCTAAAAAACAAAGCAACAGAGCCTAGGGCACTTCCACTTATGGTCCTATAGCTTAGGGAAATTAAAATCAAAAAGACACAGCCACCCCAAAGGTTGGGACGGCTCTGTTTACAAGAACCTGGTTTACGGTACAAGTTCAATATCGCAGAAAGTGAAAAATGGATAAAGAAGTTGTGGTACTTACGTACAATGCAGTATCACTCAGCAATGAAATCTATGTCATCAGGCCCGTAGCAGCATAATGAGTGGATTCAGGTACGATGATTCTAACTGAAATAAGTCACACAGGAAAAGAAACATCATAAGATATCACTAATACACGGAATGTAACCTTGGCTACACAGGAACTGAATTACAAAACAGAACAGGGTCTCAAATTTAGAAACCCAACTTATGCTTGCTTAAGGGGAAAGGTGAGTTGGGGTGCTGCATAAAACCAGAGATTGAAATGAGCACAGATAAAGTTCCTTAAGCCAAATATGGAATAGACAAGAGCTACTCCTTGCTCTACGAAATGGACTCAACACCCCATATTAAATGCCTAAGAGTGTACCTGACTAGGAAGTATCTTAAAACCTATGGATTGCTATGTCTCTGAAAGAGAATCAAGTGTGTGTACAGGGGCATAAACGCAGCAGTGATAGGATTGGAGAGGTTCGGTGAGCAAATGAAGACCCTTTGAAGTCATATTGCATGGTACCCATTCCACGGGTCTCAACTCTCCAGGTTTAAGGTATTCTTCCTTCAGCTAAAACATGCATGTGGAACCCAGAGTATGATCAACCGTGTGATCGGGAGACGTGTTCCAATATGTGTCAGTTTTCGTGCCCTGGTACTCGGGTGCAACATTCCAGACGCTTTACTAACACTCTCCCGACTTGGAGAGTCAGTGCCTTTAACCTCCTGTTTGGCCCAGTTTGCAATTTCTGCGGAAGATGAACAGGAATAGGGAGAACCAATGACAGACTAGCTGGAGGTGTCTGGACGGGCAAATTTAACTCTCATTTCCCACCAGGAAGAGGAATTAACCAAAGGCTCAGCGTGCCGTGCCGGAACCAGATTAGGGCCTGAAGCCATCCTGCGGTGTTGCGGCCAGCTCACGAGAAAGCGAGTTGAAGAAAGGAGCTCAGGGGCACTGTAATTCACAAACCTGCAGAGTTATAAATGACAGCTATCGTCCAAAAATATACTGAAGTAAGGCTGCCAAGAGGACTTGAAAGCGGGGCAGAATTGCAGGAAACCGATTTCAGGAGGTAGACTGGAATTGCATTTAAAGCATAGGAAAAGAGGCAGAACGTCCACAATGATGCACTTGGCCAAAAAGGGCGTATGCGTTTTTTCCTGAATATATTCAGGAAAAAACGCATACGCCCTTTTTGGCCAACCAAGCAAGCTTGCAAAGGAAATCTGCACTACAATGAAGTCTCACTTCCCCCCGGTCAAAAGGGCCATCTGAAAAAAGTGTAAAATCCAGAAAGACCGGACAAGCCATGGAAAACTAGGAGCCTTGTTATGCTGATGGGCGGGATGTCAATTGCCAACAGCCACTCGGGAGAAGTGTATGGTGTTTCCTGAAACATCTAAAAAACAAAGCAACAGAGCCTAGGGCACTTCCACTTATGGTCCTATAGCTTAGGGAAATTAAAATCAAAAAGACACAGCCACCTCAAAGGTTGGGACGGTTCTGTTTACAAGAACCTGGTTTACGGTACAAGTTCAATATCGCAGAAAGTGAAAAATGGATAAAGAAGTTGTGGTACTTACGTACAATGCAATATCACTCAGCAATGAAATCTATGTCATCAGGCCCGTAGCAGCATAATGAGTGGATTCAGGTACGATGATTCTAACTGAAATAAGTCACACAGGAAAAGAAACATCATAAGATATCACTAATACACGGAATGTAACCTTGGCTACACAGGAACTGAATTACAAAACAGAACAGGGTCTCAAATTTAGAAACCCAACTTATGCTTGCTTAAGGGGAAAGGTGAGTTGGGGTGCTGCATAAAACCAGAGATTGAAATGAGCACAGATAAAGTTCCTTAAGCCAAATATGGAATAGACAAGAGCTACTCCTTGCTCAACGAAATGGACTCAACACCCCATATTAAATGCCTAAGAGTGTACATGACTAGGAAGTATCTTAAAACCTATGGATTGCTATGTCTCTGAAAGAGAATCAAGTGTGTGTACAGGGGCATAAACGCAGCAGTGATAGGATTGGAGAGGTTCGGTGAGCAAATGAAGACCCTTTGAAGTCATATTGCATGGTACCCATTCCACGGGTCTCAACTCTCCAGGTTTAAGGTATTCTTCCTTCAGCTAAAACATGCATGTGGAACCCAGAGTATGATCAACCGTGTGATCGGGAGACGTGTTCCAATATGTCTCAGTTTTCGTCCCCTGGTACTCGGGTGCAACATGCCAGACGCTTTACTAACACTCTCCCGACTTGGAGAGTCAGTGCCTTTAACCTCCTGTTTGGCCCAGTTTGCAATTTCTGCGGAAGATGAACAGGAATAGGGAGAACCAATGACAGACTAGCTGGAGGTGTCTGGACGGGCAAATTTAACTCTCATTTCCCACCAGGAAGAGGAATTAACCAAAGGCTCAGCGTGCCGTGCCGGAACCAGATTAGGGCCTGAAGCCATCCTGCGGTGTTGCGGCCAGTCACGAGAAAGCGACTTGAAGAAAGGAGCTCAGGGGCACTGTAATTCACAAACCTGCAGAGTTATAAATGACAGCTATCGTCCAAAAATATACTGAAGTAAGGCTGCCAAGAGGACTTGAAAGCGGGGCAGAATTGCAGGAAACCGATTTCAGGAGGTAGACTGGAATTGCATTGAAAGCATAGGAAAAGAGGCAGAACGTCCACAATGATGCACTTGGCCAAAAAGGGCGTATGCGTTTTTTCCTGAATATATTCAGGAAAAAACGCATACGCCCTTTTTGGCCAACCAAGCAAGCTTGCAAAGGAAATCTGCACTACAATGAAGTCTCACTTCCCCCCGGTCAAAAGGGCCATCTGAAAAAAGTGTAAAATCCAGAAAGGCAGGACAGGCCATGGAGAACTGGGAGCCTTGTTATGCTGATGGGCGGGATGTCAATTGCCAACAGCCACTCGGGAGAAGTGTATGGTGTTTCCTGAAACATCTAAAAAACAAAGCAACAGAGCCTAGGGCACTTCCACTTATGGTCCTATAGCTTAGGGAAATTAAAATCAAAAAGACACAGCCACCTCAAAGGTTGGGACGGTTCTGTTTACAAGAACCTGGTTTACGGTACAAGTTCAATATCGCAGAAAGTGAAAAATGGATAAAGAAGTTGTGGTACTTACGTACAATGCAATATCACTCAGCAATGAAATCTATGTCATCAGGCCCGTAGCAGCATAATGAGTGGATTCAGGTACGATGATTCTAACTGAAATAAGTCACACAGGAAAAGAAACATCATAAGATATCACTAATACACGGAATGTAACCTTGGCTACACAGGAACTGAATTACAAAACAGAACAGGGTCTCAAATTTAGAAACCCAACTTATGCTTGCTTAAGGGGAAAGGTGAGTTGGGGTGCTGCATAAAACCAGAGATTGAAATGAGCACAGATAAAGTTCCTTAAGCCAAATATGGAATAGACAAGAGCTACTCCTTGCTCAACGAAATGGACTCAACACCCCATATTAAATGCCTAAGAGTGTACATGACTAGGAAGTATCTTAAAACCTATGGATTGCTATGTCTCTGAAAGAGAATCAAGTGTGTGTACAGGGGCATAAACGCAGCAGTGATAGGATTGGAGAGGTTCGGTGAGCAAATGAAGACCCTTTGAAGTCATATTGCATGGTACCCATTCCACGGGTCTCAACTCTCCAGGTTTAAGGTATTCTTCCTTCAGCTAAAACATGCATGTGGAACCCAGAGTATGATCAACCGTGTGATCGGGAGACGTGTTCCAATATGTCTCAGTTTTCGTCCCCTGGTACTCGGGTGCAACATGCCAGACGCTTTACTAACACTCTCCCGACTTGGAGAGTCAGTGCCTTTAACCTCCTGTTTGGCCCAGTTTGCAATTTCTGCGGAAGATGAACAGGAATAGGGAGAACCAATGACAGACTAGCTGGAGGTGTCTGGACGGGCAAATTTAACTCTCATTTCCCACCAGGAAGAGGAATTAACCAAAGGCTCAGCGTGCCGTGCCGGAACCAGATTAGGGCCTGAAGCCATCCTGCGGTGTTGCGGCCAGTCACGAGAAAGCGACTTGAAGAAAGGAGCTCAGGGGCACTGTAATTCACAAACCTGCAGAGTTATAAATGACAGCTATCGTCCAAAAATATACTGAAGTAAGGCTGCCAAGAGGACTTGAAAGCGGGGCAGAATTGCAGGAAACCGATTTCAGGAGGTAGACTGGAATTGCATTGAAAGCATAGGAAAAGAGGCAGAACGTCCACAATGATGCACTTGGCCAAAAAGGGCGTATGCGTTTTTTCCTGAATATATTCAGGAAAAAACGCATACGCCCTTTTTGGCCAACCAAGCAAGCTTGCAAAGGAAATCTGCACTACAATGAAGTCTCACTTCCCCCCGGTCAAAAGGGCCATCTGAAAAAAGTGTAAAATCCAGAAAGGCAGGACAGGCCATGGAGAACTGGGAGCCTTGTTATGCTGATGGGCGGGATGTCAATTGCCAACAGCCACTCGGGAGAAGTGTATGGTGTTTCCTGAAACATCTAAAAAACAAAGCAACAGAGCCTAGGGCACTTCCACTTATGGTCCTATAGCTTAGGGAAATTAAAATCAAAAGACACAGCCACCCCAAAGGTTGGGACGGCTCTGTTTACAAGAACCTGGTTTACGGTACAAGTTCAATATCGCAGAAAGTGAAAAATGGATAAAGAAGTTGTGGTACTTACGTACAATGCAATATCACTCAGCAATGAAATCTATGTCATCAGGCCCGTAGCAGCATAATGAGTGGATTCAGGTACGATGATTCTAACTGAAATAAGTCACACAGGAAAAGAAACATCATAAGATATCACTAATACACGGAATGTAACCTTGGCTACACAGGAACTGAATTACAAAACAGAACAGGGTCTCCAATTTAGAAACCCAACTTATGCTTGCTTAAGGGGAAAGGTGAGTTGGGGTGCTGCATAAAACCAGAGATTGAAATGAGCACAGATAAAGTTCCTTAAGCCAAATATGGAATAGACAAGAGCTACTCCTTGCTCAACGAAATGGACTCAACACCCCATATTAAATGCCTAAGAGTGTACCTGACTAGGAAGTATCTTAAAACCTATGGATTGCTATGTCTCTGAAAGAGAATCAAGTGTGTGTACAGGGGCATAAACGCAGCAGTGATAGGATTGGAGAGGTTCGGTGAGCAAATGAAGACCCTTTGAAGTCATATTGCATGGTACCCATTCCACGGGTCTCAACTCTCCAGGTTTAAGGTATTCTTCCTTCAGCTAAAACATGCATGTGGAACCCAGAGTATGATCAACCGTGTGATCGGGAGACGTGTTCCAATATGTCTCAGTTTTCGTCCCCTGGTACTCGGGTGCAACATGCCAGACGCTTTACTAACACTCTCCCGACTTGGAGAGTCAGTGCCTTTAACCTCCTGTTTGGCCCAGTTTGCAATTTCTGCGGAAGATGAACAGGAATAGGGAGAACCAATGACAGACTAGCTGGAGGTGTCTGGACGGGCAAATTTAACTCTCATTTCCCACCAGGAAGAGGAATTAACCAAAGGCTCAGCGTGCCGTGCCGGAACCAGATTAGGGCCTGAAGCCATCCTGCGGTGTTGCGGCCAGCTCACGAGAAAGCGAGTTGAAGAAAGGAGCTCAGGGGCACTGTAATTCACAAACCTGCAGAGTTATAAATGACAGCTATCGTCCAAAAATACACTGAAGTAAGGCTGCCAAGAGGACTTGAAAGCGGGGCAGAATTGCAGGAAACCGATTTCAGGAGGTAGACTGGAATTGCATTTAAAGCATAGGAAAAGAGGCAGAACGTCCACAATGATGCACTTGGCCAAAAAGGGCGTATGCGTTTTTTCCTGAATATATTCAGGAAAAAACGCATACGCCCTTTTTGGCCAACCAAGCAAGCTTGCAAAGGAAATCTGCACTACAATGAAGTCTCACTTCCCCCCGGTCAAAAGGGCCATCTGAAAAAAGTGTAAAATCCAGAAAGGCAGGACAGGCCATGGAGAACTGGGAGCCTTGTTATGCTGATGGGCGGGATGTCAATTGCCAACAGCCACTCGGGAGAAGTGTATGGTGTTTCCTGAAACATCTAAAAAACAAAGCAACAGAGCCTAGGGCACTTCCACTTATGGTCCTATAGCTTAGGGAAATTAAAATCAAAAGACACAGCCACCACAAAGGTTGGGACGGCTCTGTTTACAAGAACCTGGTTTACGGTACAAGTTCAATATCGCAGAAAGTGAAAAATGGATAAAGAAGTTGTGGTACTTACGTACAATGCAATATCACTCAGCAATGAAATCTATGTCATCAGGCCCGTAGCAGCATAATGAGTGGATTCAGGTACGATGATTCTAACTGAAATAAGTCACACAGAAAAAGAAACATCATAAGATATCACTAATACACGGAATGTAACCTTGGCTACACAGGAACTGAATTACAAAACAGAACAGGGTCTCCAATTTAGAAACCCAACTTATGCTTGCTTAAGGGGAAAGGTGAGTTGGGGTGCTGCATAAAACCAGAGATTGAAATGAGCACAGATAAAGTTCCTTAAGCCAAATATGGAATAGACAAGAGCTACTCCTTGCTCAACGAAATGGACTCAACACCCCATATTAAATGCCTAAGAGTGTACCTGACTAGGAAGTATCTTAAAACCTATGGATTGCTATGTCTCTGAAAGAGAATCAAGTGTGTGTACAGGGGCATAAACGCAGCAGTGATAGGATTGGAGAGGTTCGGTGAGCAAATGAAGACCCTTTGAAGTCATATTGCATGGTACCCATTCCACGGGTCTCAACTCTCCAGGTTTAAGGTATTCTTCCTTCAGCTAAAACATGCATGTGGAACCCAGAGTATGATCAACCGTGTGATCGGGAGACGTGTTCCAATATGTCTCAGTTTTCGTCCCCTGGTACTCGGGTGCAACATTCCAGACGCTTTACTAACACTCTCCCGACTTGGAGAGTCAGTGCCTTTAACCTCCTGTTTGGCCCAGTTTGCAATTTCTGCGGAAGATGAACAGGAATAGGGAGAACCAATGACAGACTAGCTGGAGGTGTCTGGACGGGCAAATTTAACTCTCATTTCCCACCAGGAAGAGGAATTAACCAAAGGCTCAGCGTGCCGTGCCGGAACCAGATTAGGGCCTGAAGCCATCCTGCGGTGTTGCGGCCAGCTCACGAGAAAGCGAGTTGAAGAAAGGAGCTCAGGGGCACTGTAATTCACAAACCTGCAGAGTTATAAATGACAGCTATCGTCCAAAAATATACTGAAGTAAGGCTGCCAAGAGGACTTGAAAGCGGGGCAGAATTGCAGGAAACCGATTTCAGGAGGTAGACTGGAATTGCATTGAAAGCATAGGAAAAGAGGCAGAACGTCCACAATGATGCACTTGGCCAAAAAGGGCGTATGTGTTTTTTCCTGAATATATTCAGGAAAAAACGCATACGCCCTTTTTGGCCAACCAAGCAAGCTTGCAAAGGAAATCTGCACTACAATGAAGTCTCACTTCCCCCCGGTCAAAAGGGCCATCTGAAAAAAGTGTAAAATCCAGAAAGGCAGGACAGGCCATGGAGAACTGGGAGCCTTGTTATGCTGATGGGCGGGATGTAAATTGCCAACAGCCACTCGGGAGAAGTGTATGGTGTTTCCTGAAACATCTAAAAAACAAAGCAACAGAGCCTAGGGCACTTCCACTTATGGTCCTATAGCTTAGGGAAATTAAAATCAAAAAGACACAGCCACCTCAAAGGTTGGGATGGCTCTGTTTACAAGAACCTGGTTTACGGTACAAGTTCAATATCGCAGAAAGTGAAAAATGGATAAAGAAGTTGTGGTACTTACGTACAATGCAGTATCACTCAGCAACGAAATCTATGTCATCAGGCCCGTAGCAGCATAATGAGTGGATTCAGGTACGATGATTCTAACTGAAATAAGTCACACAGAAAAAGAAACATCATAAGATATCACTAATACATGGAATGTAACCTTGGCTACACAGGAACTGAATTACAAAACAGAACAGGGTCTCAAATTAAGAAACCCAACTTATGCTTGCTTAAGGGGAAAGGTGAGTTGGGGTGCTGCATAAAACCAGAGATTGAAATGAGCACAGATAAAGTTCCTTAAGCCAAATATGGAATAGACAAGAGCTACTCCTTGCTCAACGAAATGGACTCAACACCCCATATTAAATGCCTAAGAGTGTACCTGACTAGGAAGTATCTTAAAACCTATGGATTGCTATGTCTCTGAAAGAGAATCAAGTGTGTGTACAGGGGCATAAACGCAGCAGTGATAGGATTGGAGAGGTTCGGTGAGCAAATGAAGACCCTTTGAAGTCATATTGCATGGTACCCATTCCACGGGTCTCAACTCTCCAGGTTTAACGTATTCTTCCTTCAGCTAAAACATGCATGTGGAACCCAGAGTATGATCAACCGTGTGATCGGGAGACGTGTTCCAATATGTCTCAGTTTTCGTCCGCTGGTACTCGGGTGCAACACTCCAGACGCTTTACTAACACTCTCCCGACTTGGAGAGTCAGTGCCTTTAACCTCCTGTTTGGCCCAGTTTGCAATTTCTGCGGAAGATGAACAGGAATAGGGAGAACCAATGACAGACTAGCTGGAGGTGTCTGGACGGGCAAATTTAACTCTCATTTCCCACCAGGAAGAGGAATTAACCAAAGGCTCAGCGTGCCATGCCGGAACCAGATTAGGGCCTGAAGCCATCCTGCGGTGTTGCGGCCAGCTCACGAGAAAGCGAGTTGAAGAAAGGAGCTCAGGGGCACTGTAATTCACAAACCTGCAGAGTTATAAATGACAGCTATCGTCCAAAAATATACTGAAGTAAGGCTGCCAAGAGGACTTGAACTTGGGGCAGAATTGCAGGAAACCGATTTCAGGAGGTAGACTGGAATTGCATTGAAAGCATAGGAAAAGAGGCAGAACGTCCACAATGATGCACTTGGCCAAAAAGGGCGTATGCGTTTTTTCCTGAATATATTCAGGAAAAAACGCATACGCCCTTTTTGGCCAACCAAGCAAGCTTGCAAAGGAAATCTGCACTACAATGAAGTCTCACTTCCCCCCGGTCAAAAGGGCCATCTGAAAAAAGTGTAAAATCCAGAAAGGCAGGATCGGCCATGGAGAACTGGGAGCCTTGTTATGCTGATGGGCGGGATGTAAATTGCCAACAGCCACTCGGGAGAAGTGTATGGTGTTTCCTGAAACATCTAAAAAACAAAGCAACAGAGCCTAGGGCACTTCCACTTGTGGTCCTATAGCTTAGGGAAATTAAAATCAAAAGACACAGCCACATCAAAGGTTGGGACGGCTCTGTTTACAAGAACCTGGTTTACGGTACAAGTTCAATATCGCAGAAAGTGAAAAATGGATAAAGAAGTTGTGGTACTTACGTACAATGCAATATCACTCAGCAATGAAATCTATGTCATCAGGCCCGTAGCAGCATAATGAGTGGATTCAGGTACGATGATTCTAACTGAAATAAGTCACACAGAAATAGAAACATCATAAGATATCACTAATACACGGAATGTAAACTTGGCTACACAGGAACTGAATTACAAAACAGAACAGGGTCTCAAATTTAGAAACCCAACATATGCTTGCTTAAGGGGAAAGGTGAGTTGGGGTGCTGCATAAAACCAGAGATTGAAATGAGCACAGATAAAGTTCCTTAAGCCAAATATGGAATAGACAAGAGCTACTCCTTGCTCAATGAAATGGACTCAACACCCCATATTAAATGCCTAAGAGTGTACCTGACTAGGAAGTATCTTAAAACCTATGGATTGCTATGTCTCTGAAAGAGAATCAAGTGTGTGTACAGGGGCATAAAAGGAGCTCAGGGGCACTGTAATTCACAAACCTGCAGAGTATAAATGACAGCTATCGTCCAAAAATATACTGAAGTAAGGCTGCCAAGAGGACTTGAAAGCGGGGCAGAATTGCAGGAAACCGATTTCAGGAGGTAGACTGGAATTGCATTGAAAGCATAGGAAAAGAGGCAGAACGTCCACAATGATGCACTTGGCCAAAAAGGGCGTATGCGTTTTTTCCTGAATATATTCAGGAAAAAACGCATACGCCCTTTTTGGCCAACCAAGCAAGCTTGCAAAGGAAATCTGCACTACAATGAAGTCTCACTTCCCCCCGGTCAAAAGGGCCATCTGAAAAAAGTGTAAAATCCAGAAAGGCAGGATCGGCCATGGAGAACTGGGAGCCTTGTTATGCTGATGGGCGGGATGTCAATTGCCAACAGCCACTCGGGAGAAGTGTATGGTGTTTCCTGAAACATCTAAAAAACAAAGCAACAGAGCCTAGGGCACTTCCACTTATGGTCCTATAGCTTAGGGAAATTAAAATCAAAAGACACAGCCACCCCAAAGGTTGGGACGGCTCTGTTTACAAGAACCTGGTTTACGGTACAAGTTCAATATCGCAGAAAGTGAAAAATGGATAAAGAAGTTGTGGTACTTACGTACAATGCAATATCACTCAGCAATGAAATCTATGTCATCAGGCCCGTAGCAGCATAATGAGTGGATTCAGGTACGATGATTCTAACTGAAATAAGTCACACAGAAATAGAAACATCATAAGATATCACTAATACACGGAATGTAACCTTGGCTACACAGGAACTGAATTACAAAACAGAACAGGGTCTCAAATTTAGAAACCCAACTTATGCTTGCTTAAGGGGAAAGGTGAGTTGGGGTGCTGCATAAAACCAGAGATTGAAATGAGCACAGATAAAGTTCCTTAAGCCAAATATGGAATAGACAAGAGCTACTCCTTGCTCAACGAAATGGACTCAACACCCCATATTAAATGCCTAAGAGTGTACCTGACTAGGAAGTATCTTAAAACCTATGGATTGCTATGTCTCTGAAAGAGAATCAAGTGTGTGTACAGGGGCATAAACGCAGCAGTGATAGGATTGGAGAGGTTCGGTGAGCAAATGAAGACCCTTTGAAGTCATATTGCATGGTACCCATTCCACGGGTCTCAACTCTCCAGGTTTAAGGTATTCTTCCTTCAGCTAAAACATGCATGTGGAACCCAGAGTATGATCAACCGTGTGATCGGGAGACGTGTTCCAATATGTCTCAGTTTTCGTCCCCTGGTACTCGGGTGCAACATTCCAGACGCTTTACTAACACTCTCCCGACTTGGAGAGTCAGTGCCTTTAACCTCCTGTTTGGCCCAGTTTGCAATTTCTGCGGAAGATGAACAGGAATAGGGAGAACCAATGACAGACTAGCTGGAGGTGTCTGGACGGGCAAATTTAACTCTCATTTCCCACCAGGAAGAGGAATTAACCAAAGGCTCAGCGTGCCGTGCCGGAACCAGATTAGGGCCTGAAGCCATCCTGCGGTGTTGCGGCCAGCTCACGAGAAAGCGAGTTGAAGAAAGGAGCTCAGGGGCACTGTAATTCACAAACCTGCAGAGTTATAAATGACAGCTATCGTCCAAAAATATACTGAAGTAAGGCTGCCAAGAGGACTTGAAAGCGGGGCAGAATTGCAGGAAACCGATTTCAGGAGGTAGACTGGAATTGCATTTAAAGCATAGGAAAAGAGGCAGAACGTCCACAATGATGCACTTGGCCAAAAAGGGCGTATGCGTTTTTTCCTGAATATATTCAGGAAAAAACGCATACGCCCTTTTTGGCCAACCAAGCAAGCTTGCAAAGGAAATCTGCACTACAATGAAGTCTCACTTCCCCCCGGTCAAAAGGGCCATCTGAAAAAAGTGTAAAATCCAGAAAGGCAGGAGAGGCCATGGAGAACTGGGAGCCTTGTTATGCTGATGGGCGGGATGTCAATTGCCAACAGCCACTCGGGAGAAGTGTATGGTGTTTCCTGAAACATCTAAAAAACAAAGCAACAGAGCCTAGGGCACTTCCACTTATGGTCCTATAGCTTAGGGAAATTAAAATCAAAAAGACACAGCCACCCCAAAGGTTGGGACGGCTCTGTTTACAAGAACCTGGTTTACGGTACAAGTTCAATATCGCAGAAAGTGAAAAATGGATAAAGAAGTTGTGGTACTTACGTACAATGCAGTATCACTCAGCAATGAAATCTATGTCATCAGGCCCGTAGCAGCATAATGAGTGGATTCAGGTACGATGATTCTAACTGAAATAAGTCACACAGGAAAAGAAACATCATAAGATATCACTAATACACGGAATGTAACCTTGGCTACACAGGAACTGAATTACAAAACAGAACAGGGTCTCAAATTTAGAAACCCAACTTATGCTTGCTTAAGGGGAAAGGTGAGTTGGGGTGCTGCATAAAACCAGAGATTGAAATGAGCACAGATAAAGTTCCTTAAGCCAAATATGGAATAGACAAGAGCTACTCCTTGCTCAACGAAATGGACTCAACACCCCATATTAAATGCCTAAGAGTGTACCTGACTAGGAAGTATCTTAAAACCTATGGATTGCTATGTCTCTGAAAGAGAATCAAGTGTGTGTACAGGGGCATAAACGCAGCAGTGATAGGATTGGAGAGGTTCGGTGAGCAAATGAAGACCCTTTGAAGTCATATTGCATGGTACCCATTCCACGGGTCTCAACTCTCCAGGTTTAAGGTATTCTTCCTTCAGCTAAAACATGCATGTGGAACCCAGAGTATGATCAACCGTGTGATCGGGAGACGTGTTCCAATATGTGTCAGTTTTCGTCCCCTGGTACTCGGGTGCAACATGCCAGACGCTTTACTAACACTCTCCCGACTTGGAGAGTCAGTGCCTTTAACCTCCTGTTTGGCCCAGTTTGCAATTTCTGCGGAAGATGAACAGGAATAGGGAGAACCAATGACAGACTAGCTGGAGGTGTCTGGACGGGCAAATTTAACTCTCATTTCCCACCAGGAAGAGGAATTAACCAAAGGCTCAGCGTGCCGTGCCGGAACCAGATTAGGGCCTGAAGCCATCCTGCGGTGTTGCGGCCAGCTCACGAGAAAGCGAGTTGAAGAAAGGAGCTCAGGGGCACTGTAATTCACAAACCTGCAGAGTTATAAATGACAGCTATCGTCCAAAAATACACTGAAGTAAGGCTGCCAAGAGGACTTGAAAGCGGGGCAGAATTGCAGGAAACCGATTTCAGGAGGTAGACTGGAATTGCATTGAAAGCATAGGAAAAGAGGCAGAACGTCCACAATGATGCACTTGGCCAAAAAGGGCGTATGCGTTTTTTCCTGAATATATTCAGGAAAAAACGCATACGCCCTTTTTGGCCAACCAAGCAAGCTTGCAAAGGAAATCTGCACTACAATGAAGTCTCACTTCCCCCCGGTCAAAAGGGCCATCTGAAAAAAGTGTAAAATCCAGAAAGGCAGGACAGGCCATGGAGAACTGGGAGCCTTGTTATGCTGATGGGCGGGATGTCAATTGCCAACAGCCACTCGGGAGAAGTGTATGGTGTTTCCTGAAACATCTAAAAAACAAAGCAACAGAGCCTAGGGCACTTCCACTTATGGTCCTATAGCTTAGGGAAATTAAAATCAAAAAGACACAGCCACCCCAAAGGTTGGGACGGCTCTGTTTACAAGAACCTGGTTTACGGTACAAGTTCAATATCGCAGAAAGTGAAAAATGGATAAAGAAGTTGTGGTACTTACGTACAATGCAGTATCACTCAGCAATGAAATCTATGTCATCAGGCCCGTAGCAGCATAATGAGTGGATTCAGGTACGATGATTCTAACTGAAATAAGTCACACAGGAAAAGAAACATCATAAGATATCACTAATACACGGAATGTAACCTTGGCTACACAGGAACTGAATTACAAAACAGAACAGGGTCTCAAATTTAGAAACCCAACTTATGCTTGCTTAAGGGGAAAGGTGAGTTGGGGTGCTGCATAAAACCAGAGATTGAAATGAGCACAGATAAAGTTCCTTAAGCCAAATATGGAATAGACAAGAGCTACTCCTTGCTCAACGAAATGGACTCAACACCCCATATTAAATGCCTAAGAGTGTACCTGACTAGGAAGTATCTTAAAACCTATGGATTGCTATGTCTCTGAAAGAGAATCAAGTGTGTGTACAGGGGCATAAACGCAGCAGTGATAGGATTGGAGAGGTTCGGTGAGCAAATGAAGACCCTTTGAAGTCATATTGCATGGTACCCATTCCACGGGTCTCAACTCTCCAGGTTTAACGTATTCTTCCTTCAGCTAAAACATGCATGTGGAACCCAGAGTATGATCAACCGTGTGATCGGGAGACGTGTTCCAATATGTCTCAGTTTTCGTCCCCTGGTACTCGGGTGCAACATTCCAGACGCTTTACTAACACTCTCCCGACTTGGAGAGTCAGTGCCTTTAACCTCCTGTTTGGCCCAGTTTGCAATTTCTGCGGAAGATGAACAGGAATAGGGAGAACCAATGACAGACTAGCTGGAGGTGTCTGGACGGGCAAATTTAACTCTCATTTCCCACCAGGAAGAGGAATTAACCAAAGGCTCAGCGTGCCGTGCCGGAACCAGATTAGGGCCTGAAGCCATCCTGCGGTGTTGCGGCCAGCTCACGAGAAAGCGAGTTGAAGAAAGGAGCTCAGGGGCACTGTAATTCACAAACCTGCAGAGTTATAAATGACAGCTATCGTCCAAAAATATACTGAAGTAAGGCTGCCAAGAGGACTTGAAAGCGGGGCAGAATTGCAGGAAACCGATTTCAGGAGGTAGACTGGAATTGCATTGAAAGCATAGGAAAAGAGGCAGAACGTCCACAATGATGCACTTGGCCAAAAAGGGCGTATGCGTTTTTTCCTGAATATATTCAGGAAAAAACGCATACGCCCTTTTTGGCCAACCAAGCAAGCTTGCAAAGGAAATCTGCACTACAATGAAGTCTCACTTCCCCCCGGTCAAAAGGGCCATCTGAAAAAAGTGTAAAATCCAGAAAGGCAGGACAGGCCATGGAGAACTGGGAGCCTTGTTATGCTGATGGGCGGGATGTCAATTGCCAACAGCCACTCGGGAGAAGTGTATGGTGTTTCCTGAAACATCTAAAAAACAAAGCAACAGAGCCTAGGGCACTTCCACTTATGGTCCTATAGCTTAGGGAAATTAAAATCAAAAGACACAGCCACCCCAAAGGTTGGGACGGCTCTGTTTACAAGAACCTGGTTTACGGTACAAGTTCAATATCGCAGAAAGTGAAAAATGGATAAAGAAGTTGTGGTACTTACGTACAATGCAGTATCACTCAGGAATGAAATCTATGTCATCAGGCCCGTAGCAGCATAATGAGTGGATTCAGGTACGATGATTCTAACTGAAATAAGTCACACAGGAAAAGAAACATCATAAGATATCACTAATACACGGAATGTAACCTTGGCTACACAGGAACTGAATTACAAAACAGAACAGGGTCTCAAATTTAGAAACCCAACTTATGCTTGCTTAAGGGGAAAGGTGAGTTGGGGTGCTGCATAAAACCAGAGATTGAAATGAGCACAGATAAAGTTCCTTAAGCCAAATATGGAATAGACAAGAGCTACTCCTTGCTCAACGAAATGGACTCAACACCCCATATTAAATGCCTAAGAGTGTACCTGACTAGGAAGTATCTTAAAACCTATGGATTGCTATGTCTCTGAAAGAGAATCAAGTGTGTGTACAGGGGCATAAACGCAGCAGTGATAGGATTGGAGAGGTTCGGTGAGCAAATGAAGACCCTTTGAAGTCATATTGCATGGTACCCATTCCACGGGTCTCAACTCTCCAGGTTTAAGGTATTCTTCCTTCAGCTAAAACATGCATGTGGAACCCAGAGTATGATCAACCGTGTGATCGGGAGACGTGTTCCAATATGTCTCAGTTTTCGTCCCCTGGTACTCGGGTGCAACATTCCAGACGCTTTACTAACACTCTCCCGACTTGGAGAGTCAGTGCCTTTAACCTCCTGTTTGGCCCAGTTTGCAATTTCTGCGGAAGATGAACAGGAATAGGGAGAACCAATGACAGACTAGCTGGAGGTGTGTGGACGGGCAAATTTAACTCTCATTTCCCACCAGGAAGAGGAATTAACCAAAGGCTCAGCGTGCCGTGCCGGAACCAGATTAGGGCCTGAAGACATCCTGCGGTGTTGCGGCCAGCTCACGAGAAAGCGAGTTGAAGAAAGGAGCTCAGGGGCACTGTAATTCACAAACCTGCAGAGTTATAAATGACAGCTATCGTCCAAAACTATACTGAAGTAAGGCTGCCAAGAGGACTTGAAAGCGGGGCAGAATTGCAGGAAACCGATTTCAGGAGGTAGACTGGAATTGCATTGAAAGCATAGGAAAAGAGGCAGAACGTCCACAATGATGCACTTGGCCAAAAAGGGCGTATGCGTTTTTTCCTGAATATATTCAGGAAAAAACGCATACGCCCTTTTTGGCCAACCAAGCAAGCTTGCAAAGGAAATCTGCACTACAATGAAGTCTCACTTCCCCCCGGTCAAAAGGGCCATCTGAAAAAAGTGTAAAATCCAGAAAGGCAGGACAGGCCATGGAGAACTGGGAGCCTTGTTATGCTGATGGGCGGGATGTCAATTGCCAACAGCCACTCGGGAGAAGTGTATGGTGTTTCCTGAAACATCTAAAAAACAAAGCAACAGAGCCTAGGGCACTTCCACTTATGGTCCTATAGCTTAGGGAAATTAAAATCAAAAGACACAGCCACCCCAAAGGTTGGGACGGCTCTGTTTACAAGAACCTGGTTTACGGTACAAGTTCAATATCGCAGAAAGTGAAAAATGGATAAAGAAGTTGTGGTACTTACGTACAATGCAGTATCACTCAGCAATGAAATCTATGTCATCAGGCCCGTAGCAGCATAATGAGTGGATTCAGGTACGATGATTCTAACTGAAATAAGTCACACAGAAAAAGAAACATCATAAGATATCACTAATACACGGAATGTAAACTTGGCTACACAGGAACTGAATTACAAAACAGAACAGGGTCTCAAATTTAGAAACCCAACTTATGCTTGCTTAAGGGGAAAGGTGAGTTGGGGTGCTGCATAAAACCAGAGATTGAAATGAGCACAGATAAAGTTCCTTAAGCCAAATATGGAATAGACAAGAGCTACTCCTTGCTCAACGAAATGGACTCAACACCCCATATTAAATGCCTAAGAGTGTACCTGACTAGGAAGTATCTTAAAACCTATGGATTGCTATGTCTCTGAAAGAGAATCAAGTGTGTGTACAGGGGCATAAACGCAGCAGTGATAGGATTGGAGAGGTTCGGTGAGCAAATGAAGACCCTTTGAAGTCATATTGCATGGTACCCATTCCACGGGTCTCAACTCTCCAGGTTTAAGGTATTCTTCCTTCAGCTAAAACATGCATGTGGAACCCAGAGTATGATCAACCGTGTGATCGGGAGACGTGTTCCAATATGTCTCAGTTTTCGTCCCCTGGTACTCGGGTGCAACATTCCAGACGCTTTACTAACACTCTCCCGACTTGGAGAGTCAGTGCCTTTAACCTCCTGTTTGGCCCAGTTTGCAATTTCTGCGGAAGATGAACAGGAATAGGGAGAACCAATGACAGACTAGCTGGAGGTGTCTGGACGGGCAAATTTAACTCTCATTTCCCACCAGGAAGAGGAATTAACCAAAGGCTCAGCGTGCCGTGCCGGAACCAGATTAGGGCCTGAAGCCATCCTGTGGTGTTGCGGCCAGCTCACGAGAAAGCGAGTTGAAGAAAGGAGCTCAGGGGCACTGTAATTCACAAACCTGCAGAGTTATAAATGACAGCTATCGTCCAAAAATATACTGAAGTAAGGCTGCCAAGAGGACTTGAAAGCGGGGCAGAATTGCAGGAAACCGATTTCAGGAGGTAGACTGGAATTGCATTGAAAGCATAGGAAAAGAGGCAGAACGTCCACAATGATGCACTTGGCCAAAAAGGGCGTATGCGTTTTTTCCTGAATATATTCGTGAATATATTCCTGAATATATTCCTGAATATATTTTTTCCTGAATATATTCAGGAAAAAACGCATACGCCCTTTTTGGCCAACCAAGCAAGCTTGCAAAGGAAATCTGCACTACAATGAAGTCTCACTTCCCCCCGGTCAAAAGGGCCATCTGAAAAATGTGTAAAATCCAGAAAGGCAGGACAGGCCATGGAGAACTGGGAGCCTTGTTATGCTGATGGGCGGGATGTCAATTGCCAACAGCCACTCGGGAGAAGTGTATGGTGTTTCCTGAAACATCTAAAAAACAAAGCAACAGAGCCTAGGGCACTTCCACTTATGGTCCTATAGCTTAGGGAAATTAAAATCAAAAGACACAGCCACCCCAAAGGTTGGGACGGCTCTGTTTACAAGAACCTGTTTTACGGTACAAGTTCAATATCGCAGAAAGTGAAAAATGGATAAAGAAGTTGTGGTACTTACGTACAATGCAGTATCACTCAGCAATGAAATCTATGTCATCAGGCCCGTAGCAGCATAATGAGTGGATTCAGGTACGATGATTCTAACTGAAATAAGTCACACAGGAAAAGAAACATCATAAGATATCACTAATACACGGAATGTAACCTTGGCTACACAGGAACTGAATTACAAAACAGAACAGGGTCTCAAATTTAGAAACCCAACTTATGCTTGCTTAAGGGGAAAGGTGAGTTGGGGTGCTGCATAAAACCAGAGATTGAAATGAGCACAGATAAAGTTCCTTAAGCCAAATATGGAATAGACAAGAGCTACTCCTTGCTCAACGAAATGGACTCAACACCCCATATTAAATGCCTAAGAGTGTACCTGACTAGGAAGTATCTTAAAACCTATGGATTGCTATGTCTCTGAAAGAGAATCAAGTGTGTGTACAGGGGCATAAACGCAGCAGTGA
The DNA here is from genome assembly GCF_949774975.1 of Lagenorhynchus albirostris. Lineage (NCBI taxonomy): Eukaryota > Metazoa > Chordata > Mammalia > Artiodactyla > Delphinidae > Lagenorhynchus > Lagenorhynchus albirostris. Next base: position 131,975 of record NW_026783455.1, on the reverse strand, counting down.
TAGGATTGGAGAGGTTCGGTGAGCAAATGAAGACCCTTTGAAGTCATATTGCATGGTACCCATTCCACGGGTCTCAACTCTCCAGGTTTAAGGTATTCTTCCTTCAGCTAAAACATGCATGTGGAACCCAGAGTATGATCAACCGTGTGATCGGGAGACGTGTTCCAATATGTCTCAGTTTTCGTCCCCTGGTACTCGGGTGCAACATTCCAGACGCTTTACTAACACTCTCCCGACTTGGAGAGTCAGTGCCTTTAACCTCCTGTTTGGCCCAGTTTGCAATTTCTGCGGAAGATGAACAGGAATAGGGAGAACCAATGACAGACTAGCTGGAGGTGTCTGGACGGGCAAATTTAACTCTCATTTCCCACCAGGAAGAGGAATTAACCAAAGGCTCAGTGTGCCGTGCCGGAACCAGATTAGGGCCTGAAGCCATCCTGCGGTGTTGCGGCCAGCTCACGAGAAAGCGAGTTGAAGAAAGGAGCTCAGGGGCACTGTAATTCACAAACCTGCAGAGTTATAAATGACAGCTATTGTCCAAAAATATACTGAAGTAAGGCTGCCAAGAGGACTTGAAAGCGGGGCAGAATTGCAGGAAACCGATTTCAGGAGGTAGACTGGAATTGCATTGAAAGCATAGGAAAAGAGGCAGAACGTCCACAATGATGCACTTGGCCAAAAAGGGCGTATGCGTTTTTTCCTGAATATATTCAGGAAAAAACGCATACGCCCTTTTTGGCCAACCAAGCAAGCTTGCAAAGGAAATCTGCACTACAATGAAGTCTCACTTCCCCCCGGTCAAAAGGGCCATCTGAAAAAAGTGTAAAATCCAGAAAGGCAGGACAGGCCATGGAGAACTGGGAGCCTTGTTATGCTGATGGGCGGGATGTCAATTGCCAACAGCCACTCGGGAGAAGTGTATGGTGTTTCCTGAAACATCTAAAAAACAAAGCAACAGAGCCTAGGGCACTTCCACTTATGGTCCTATAGCTTAGGGAAATTAAAATCAAAAGACACAGCCACCCCAAAGGTTGGGACGGCTCTGTTTACAAGAACCTGGTTTACGGTACAAGTTCAATATCGCAGAAAGTGAAAAATGGATAAAGAAGTTGTGGTACTTACGTACAATGCAGTATCACTCAGCAATGAAATCTATGTCATCAGGCCCGTAGCAGCATAATGAGTGGATTCAGGTACGATGATTCTAACTGAAATAAGTCACACAGGAAAAGAAACATCATAAGATATCACTAATACACGGAATGTAACCTTGGCTACACAGGAACTGAATTACAAAACAGAACAGGGTCTCAAATTTAGAAACCCAACTTATGCTTGCTTAAGGGGAAAGGTGAGTTGGGGTGCTGCATAAAACCAGAGATTTAAATGAGCACAGATAAAGTTCCTTAAGCCAAATATGGAATAGACAAGAGCTACTCCTTGCTCAACGAAATGGACTCAACACCCCATATTAAATGCCTAAGAGTGTACCTGACTAGGAAGTATCTTAAAACCTATGGATTGCTATGTCTCTGAAAGAGAATCAAGTGTGTGTACAGGGGCATAAACGCAGCAGTGATAGGATTGGAGAGGTTCGGTGAGCAAATGAAGACCCTTTGAAGTCATATTGCATGGTACCCATTCCACGGGTCTCAACTCTCCAGGTTTAAGGTATTCTTCCTTCAGCTAAAACATGCATGTGGAACCCAGAGTATGATCAACCGTGTGATCGGGAGACGTGTTCCAATATGTCTCAGTTTTCGTCCCCTGGTACTCGGGTGCAACATTCCAGACGCTTTACTAACACTCTCCCGACTTGGAGAGTCAGTGCCTTTAACCTCCTGTTTGGCCCAGTTTGCAATTTCTGCGGAAGATGAACAGGAATAGGGAGAACCAATGACAGACTAGCTGGAGGTGTCTGGACGGGCAAATTTAACTCTCATTTCCCACCAGGAAGAGGAATTAACCAAAGGCTCAGCGTGCCGTGCCGGAACCAGATTAGGGCCTGAAGCCATCCTGCGGTGTTGCGGCCAGCTCACGAGAAAGCGAGTTGAAGAAAGGAGCTCAGGGGCACTGTAATTCACAAACCTGCAGAGTTATAAATGACAGCTATCGTCCAAAAATATACTGAAGTAAGGCTGCCAAGAGGACTTGAAAGCGGGGCAGAATTGCAGGAAACCGATTTCAGGAGGTAGACTGGAATTGCATTGAAAGCATAGGAAAAGAGGCAGAACGTCCACAATGATGCACTTGGCCAAAAAGGGCGTATGCGTTTTTTCCTGAATATATTCAGGAAAAAACGCATACGCCCTTTTTGGCCAACCAAGCAAGCTTGCAAAGGAAATCTGCACTACAATGAAGTCTCACTTCCCCCCGGTCAAAAGGGCCATCTGAAAAAAGTGTAAAATCCAGAAAGGCAGGACAGGCCATGGAGAACTGGGAGCCTTGTTATGCTGATGGGCGGGATGTCAATTGCCAACAGCCACTCGGGAGAAGTGTATGGTGTTTCCTGAAACATCTAAAAAACAAAGCAACAGAGCCTAGGGCACTTCCACTTATGGTCCTATAGCTTAGGGAAATTAAAATCAAAAAGACACAGCCACCCCAAAGGTTGGGACGGCTCTGTTTACAAGAACCTGGTTTACGGTACAAGTTCAATATCGCAGAAAGTGAAAAATGGATAAAGAAGTTGTGGTACTTACGTACAATGCAGTATCACTCAGCAATGAAATCTATGTCATCAGGCCCGTAGCAGCATAATGAGTGGATTCAGGTACGATGATTCTAACTGAAATAAGTCACACAGGAAAAGAAACATCATAAGATATCACTAATACACGGAATGTAACCTTGGCTACACAGGAACTGAATTACAAAACAGAACAGGGTCTCAAATTTAGAAACCCAACTTATGCTTGCTTAAGGGGAAAGGTGAGTTGGGGTGCTGCATAAAACCAGAGATTGAAATGAGCACAGATAAAGTTCCTTAAGCCAAATATGGAATAGACAAGAGCTACTCCTTGCTCAACGAAATGGACTCAACACCCCATATTAAATGCCTAAGAGTGTACCTGACTAGGAAGTATCTTAAAACCTATGGATTGCTATGTCTCTGAAAGAGAATCAAGTGTGTGTACAGGGGCATAAACGCAGCAGTGATAGGATTGGAGAGGTTCGGTGAGCAAATGAAGACCCTTTGAAGTCATATTGCATGGTACCCATTCCACGGGTCTCAACTCTCCAGGTTTAAGGTATTCTTCCTTCAGCTAAAACATGCATGTGGAACCCAGAGTATGATCAACCGTGTGATCGGGAGACGTGTTCCAATATGTCTCAGTTTTCGTCCCCTGGTACTCGGGTGCAACATTCCAGACGCTTTACTAACACTCTCCCGACTTGGAGAGTCAGTGCCTTTAACCTCCTGTTTGGCCCAGTTTGCAATTTCTGCGGAAGATGAACAGGAATAGGGAGAACCAATGACAGACTAGCTGGAGGTGTCTGGACGGGCAAATTTAACTCTCATTTCCCACCAGGAAGAGGAATTAACCAAAGGCTCAGCGTGCCGTGCCGGAACCAGATTAGGGCCTGAAGCCATCCTGTGGTGTTGCGGCCAGCTCACGAGAAAGCGAGTTGAAGAAAGGAGCTCAGGGGCACTGTAATTCACAAACCTGCAGAGTTATAAATGACAGCTATCGTCCAAAAATATACTGAAGTAAGGCTGCCAAGAGGACTTGAAAGCGGGGCAGAATTGCAGGAAACCGATTTCAGGAGGTAGACTGGAATTGCATTGAAAGCATAGGAAAAGAGGCAGAACGTCCACAATGATGCACTTGGCCAAAAAGGGCGTATGCGTTTTTTCCTGAATATATTCGTGAATATATTCCTGAATATATTCCTGAATATATTTTTTCCTGAATATATTCAGGAAAAAACGCATACGCCCTTTTTGGCCAACCAAGCAAGGTTGCAAAGGAAATCTGCACTACAATGAAGTCTCACTTCCCCCCGGTCAAAAGGGCCATCTGAAAAATGTGTAAAATCCAGAAAGGCAGGACAGGCCATGGAGAACTGGGAGCCTTGTTATGCTGATGGGCGGGATGTCAATTGCCAACAGCCACTCGGGAGAAGTGTATGGTGTTTCCTGAAACATCTAAAAAACAAAGCAACAGAGCCTAGGGCACTTCCACTTATGGTCCTATAGCTTAGGGAAATTAAAATCAAAAGACACAGCCACCCCAAAGGTTGGGACGGCTCTGTTTACAAGAACCTGGTTTACGGTACAAGTTCAATATCGCAGAAAGTGAAAAATGGATAAAGAAGTTGTGGTACTTACGTACAATGCAGTATCACTCAGCAATGAAATCTATGTCATCAGGCCCGTAGCAGCATAATGAGTGGATTCAGGTACGATGATTCTAACTGAAATAAGTCACACAGGAAAAGAAACATCATAAGATATCACTAATACACGGAATGTAACCTTGGCTACACAGGAACTGAATTACAAAACAGAACAGGGTCTCAAATTTAGAAACCCAACTTATGCTTGCTTAAGGGGAAAGGTGAGTTGGGGTGCTGCATAAAACCAGAGATTGAAATGAGCACAGATAAAGTTCCTTAAGCCAAATATGGAATAGACAAGAGCTACTCCTTGCTCAATGAAATGGACTCAACACCCCATATTAAATGCCTAAGAGTGTACCTGACTAGGAGGTATCTTAAAACCTATGGATTGCTATGTCTCTGAAAGAGAATCAAGTGTGTGTACAGGGGCATAAACGCAGCAGTGATAGGATTGGAGAGGTTCGGTGAGCAAATGAAGACCCTTTGAAGTCATATTGCATGGTACCCATTCCACGGGTCTCAACTCTCCAGGTTTAAGGTATTCTTCCTTCAGCTAAAACATGCATGTGGAACCCAGAGTATGATCAACCGTGTGATTGGGAGACGTGTTCCAATATGTCTCAGTTTTCGTCCCCTGGTACTCGGGTGCAACATTCCAGACGCTTTACTAACACTCTCCCGACTTGGAGAGTCAGTGCCTTTAACCTCCTGTTTGGCCCAGTTTGCAATTTCTGCGGAAGATGAACAGGAATAGGGAGAACCAATGACAGACTAGCTGGAGGTGTCTGGACGGGCAAATTTAACTCTCATTTCCCACCAGGAAGAGGAATTAACCAAAGGCTCAGCGTGCCGTGCCGGAACCAGATTAGGGCCTGAAGCCATCCTGCGGTGTTGCGGCCAGCTCACGAGAAAGCGAGTTGAAGAAAGGAGCTCAGGGGCACTGTAATTCACAAACCTGCAGAGTTATAAATGACAGCTATCGTCCAAAAATATACTGAAGTAAGGCTGCCAAGAGGACTTGAAAGCGGGGCAGAATTGCAGGAAACCGATTTCAGGAGGTAGACTGGAATTGCATTGAAAGCATAGGAAAAGAGGCAGAACGTCCACAATGATGCACTTGGCCAAAAAGGGCGTATGCGTTTTTTCCTGAATATATTCAGGAAAAAACGCATACGCCCTTTTTGGCCAACCAAGCAAGCTTGCAAAGGAAATCTGCACTACAATGAAGTCTCACTTCCCCCCGGTCAAAAGGGCCATCTGAAAAAAGTGTAAAATCCAGAAAGGCAGGACAGGCCATGGAGAACTGGGAGCCTTGTTATGCTGATGGGCGGGATGTCAATTGCCAACAGCCACTCGGGAGAAGTGTATGGTGTTTCCTGAAACATCTAAAAAACAAAGCAACAGAGCCTAGGGCACTTCCACTTATGGTCCTATAGCTTAGGGAAATTAAAATCAAAAGACACAGCCACCCCAAAGGTTGGGACGGCTCTGTTTACAAGAACCTGGTTTACGGTACAAGTTCAATATCGCAGAAAGTGAAAAATGGATAAAGAAGTTGTGGTACTTACGTACAATGCAGTATCACTCAGCAATGAAATCTATGTCATCAGGCCCGTAGCAGCATAATGAGTGGATTCAGGTACGATGATTCTAACTGAAATAAGTCACACAGGAAAAGAAACATCATAAGATATCACTAATACACGGAATGTAACCTTGGCTACACAGGAACTGAATTACAAAACAGAACAGGGTCTCAAATTTAGAAACCCAACTTATGCTTGCTTAAGGGGAAAGGTGAGTTGGGGTGCTGCATAAAACCAGAGATTGAAATGAGCACAGATAAAGTTCCTTAAGCCAAATATGGAATAGACAAGAGCTACTCCTTGCTCAACGAAATGGACTCAACACCCCATATTAAATGCCTAAGAGTGTACCTGACTAGGAAGTATCTTAAAACCTATGGATTGCTATGTCTCTGAAAGAGAATCAAGTGTGTGTACAGGGGCATAAACGCAGCAGTGATAGGATTGGAGAGGTTCGGTGAGCAAATGAAGACCCTTTGAAGTCATATTGCATGGTACCCATTCCACGGGTCTCAACTCTCCAGGTTTAAGGTATTCTTCCTTCAGCTAAAACATGCATGTGGAACCCAGAGTATGATCAACCGTGTGATCGGGAGACGTGTTCCAATATGTCTCAGTTTTCGTCCCCTGGTACTCGGGTGCAACATTCCAGACGCTTTACTAACACTCTCCCGACTTGGAGAGTCAGTGCCTTTAACCTCCTGTTTGGCCCAGTTTGCAATTTCTGCGGAAGATGAACAGGAATAGGGAGAACCAATGACAGACTAGCTGGAGGTGTCTGGACGGGCAAATTTAACTCTCATTTCCCACCAGGAAGAGGAATTAACCAAAGGCTCAGCGTGCCGTGCCGGAACCAGATTAGGGCCTGAAGCCATCCTGCGGTGTTGCGGCCAGCTCACGAGAAAGCGAGTTGAAGAAAGGAGCTCAGGGGCACTGTAATTCACAAACCTGCAGAGTTATAAATGACAGCTATCGTCCAAAAATATACTGAAGTAAGGCTGCCAAGAGGACTTGAAAGCGGGGCAGAATTGCAGGAAACCGATTTCAGGAGGTAGACTGGAATTGCATTGAAAGCATAGGAAAAGAGGCAGAACGTCCACAATGATGCACTTGGCCAAAAAGGGCGTATGCGTTTTTTCCTGAATATATTCAGGAAAAAACGCATACGCCCTTTTTGGCCAACCAAGCAAGCTTGCAAAGGAAATCTGCACTACAATGAAGTCTCACTTCCCCCCGGTCAAAAGGGCCATCTGAAAAAAGTGTAAAATCCAGAAAGGCAGGACAGGCCATGGAGAACTGGGAGCCTTGTTATGCTGATGGGCGGGATGTCAATTGCCAACAGCCACTCGGGAGAAGTGTATGGTGTTTCCTGAAACATCTAAAAAACAAAGCAACAGAGCCTAGGGCACTTCCACTTATGGTCCTATAGCTTAGGGAAATTAAAATCAAAAGACACAGCCACCCCAAAGGTTGGGACGGCTCTGTTTACAAGAACCTGGTTTACGGTACTAGTTCAATATCGCAGAAAGTGAAAAATGGATAAAGAAGTTGTGGTACTTACGTACAATGCAGTATCACTCAGCAATGAAATCTATGTCATCAGGCCCGTAGCAGCATAATGAGTGGATTCAGGTACGATGATTCTAACTGAAATAAGTCACACAGGAAAAGAAACATCATAAGATATCACTAATACACGGAATGTAACCTTGGCTACACAGGAACTGAATTACAAAACAGAACAGGGTCTCAAATTTAGAAACCCAACTTATGCTTGCTTAAGGGGAAAGGTGAGTTGGGGTGCTGCATAAAACCAGAGATTGAAATGAGCACAGATAAAGTTCCTTAAGCCAAATATGGAATAGACAAGAGCTACTCCTTGCTCAACGAAATGGACTCAACACCCCATATTAAATGCCTAAGAGTGTACCTGACTAGGAAGTATCTTAAAACCTATGGATTGCTATGTCTCTGAAAGAGAATCAAGTGTGTGTACAGGGGCATAAACGCAGCAGTGATAGGATTGGAGAGGTTCGGTGAGCAAATGAAGACCCTTTGAAGTCATATTGCATGGTACCCATTCCACGGGTCTCAACTCTCCAGGTTTAAGGTATTCTTCCTTCAGCTAAAACATGCATGTGGAACCCAGAGTATGATCAACCGTGTGATCGGGAGACGTGTTCCAATATGTCTCAGTTTTCGTCCCCTGGTACTCGGGTGCAACATTCCAGACGCTTTACTAACACTCTCCCGACTTGGAGAGTCAGTGCCTTTAACCTCCTGTTTGGCCCAGTTTGCAATTTCTGCGGAAGATGAACAGGAATAGGGAGAACCAATGACAGACTAGCTGGAGGTGTCTGGACGGGCAAATTTAACTCTCATTTCCCACCAGGAAGAGGAATTAACCAAAGGCTCAGCGTGCCGTGCCGGAACCAGATTAGGGCCTGAAGCCATCCTGCGGTGTTGCGGCCAGCTCACGAGAAAGCGAGTTGAAGAAAGGAGCTCAGGGGCACTGTAATTCACAAACCTGCAGAGTTATAAATGACAGCTATCGTCCAAAAATATACTGAAGTAAGGCTGCCAAGAGGACTTGAAAGCGGGGCAGAATTGCAGGAAACCGATTTCAGGAGGTAGACTGGAATTGCATTGAAAGCATAGGAAAAGAGGCAGAACGTCCACAATGATGCACTTGGCCAAAAAGGGCGTATGCGTTTTTTCCTGAATATATTCAGGAAAAAACGCATACGCCCTTTTTGGCCAACCAAGCAAGCTTGCAAAGGAAATCTGCACTACAATGAAGTCTCACTTCCCCCCGGTCAAAAGGGCCATCTGAAAAAAGTGTAAAATCCAGAAAGGCAGGACAGGCCATGGAGAACTGGGAGCCTTGTTATGCTGATGGGCGGGATGTCAATTGCCAACAGCCACTCGGGAGAAGTGTATGGTGTTTCCTGAAACATCTAAAAAACAAAGCAACAGAGCCTAGGGCACTTCCACTTATGGTCCTATAGCTTAGGGAAATTAAAATCAAAAGACACAGCCACCCCAAAGGTTGGGACGGCTCTGTTTACAAGAACCTGGTTTACGGTACTAGTTCAATATCGCAGAAAGTGAAAAATGGATAAAGAAGTTGTGGTACTTACGTACAATGCAGTATCACTCAGCAATGAAATCTATGTCATCAGGCCCGTAGCAGCATAATGAGTGGATTCAGGTACGATGATTCTAACTGAAATAAGTCACACAGGAAAAGAAACATCATAAGATATCACTAATACACGGAATGTAACCTTGGCTACACAGGAACTGAATTACAAAACAGAACAGGGTCTCAAATTTAGAAACCCAACTTATGCTTGCTTAAGGGGAAAGGTGAGTTGGGGTGCTGCATAAAACCAGAGATTGAAATGAGCACAGATAAAGTTCCTTAAGCCAAATATGGAATAGACAAGAGCTACTCCTTGCTCAACGAAATGGACTCAACACCCCATATTAAATGCCTAAGAGTGTACCTGACTAGGAAGTATCTTAAAACCTATGGATTGCTATGTCTCTGAAAGAGAATCAAGTGTGTGTACAGGGGCATAAACGCAGCAGTGATAGGATTGGAGAGGTTCGGTGAGCAAATGAAGACCCTTTGAAGTCATATTGCATGGTACCCATTCCACGGGTCTCAACTCTCCAGGTTTAAGGTATTCTTCCTTCAGCTAAAACATGCATGTGGAACCCAGAGTATGATCAACCGTGTGATCGGGAGACGTGTTCCAATATGTGTCAGTTTTCGTCCCCTGGTACTCGGGTGCAACATTCCAGACGCTTTACTAACACTCTCCCGACTTGGAGAGTCAGTGCCTTTAACCTCCTGTTTGGCCCAGTTTGCAATTTCTGCGGAAGATGAACAGGAATAGGGAGAACCAATGACAGACTAGCTGGAGGTGTCTGGACGGGCAAATTTAACTCTCATTTCCCACCAGGAAGAGGAATTAACCAAAGGCTCAGCGTGCCGTGCCGGAACCAGATTAGGGCCTGAAGCCATCCTGCGGTGTTGCGGCCAGCTCACGAGAAAGCGAGTTGAAGAAAGGAGCTCAGGGGCACTGTAATTCACAAACCTGCAGAGTTATAAATGACAGCTATCGTCCAAAAATATACTGAAGTAAGGCTGCCAAGAGGACTTGAAAGCGGGGCAGAATTGCAGGAAACCGATTTCAGGAGGTAGACTGGAATTGCATTGAAAGCATAGGAAAAGAGGCAGAACGTCCACAATGATGCACTTGGCCAAAAAGGGCGTATGCGTTTTTTCCTGAATATATTCAGGAAAAAACGCATACGCCCTTTTTGGCCAACCAAGCAAGCTTGCAAAGGAAATCTGCACTACAATGAAGTCTCACTTCCCCCCGGTCAAAAGGGCCATCTGAAAAAAGTGTAAAATCCAGAAAGGCAGGACAGGCCATGGAGAACTGGGAGCCTTGTTATGCTGATGGGCGGGATGTCAATTGCCAACAGCCACTCGGGAGAAGTGTATGGTGTTTCCTGAAACATCTAAAAAACAAAGCAACAGAGCCTAGGGCACTTCCACTTATGGTCCTATAGCTTAGGGAAATTAAAATCAAAAAGACACAGCCACCCCAAAGGTTGGGACGGCTCTGTTTACAAGAACCTGGTTTACGGTACAAGTTCAATATCGCAGAAAGTGAAAAATGGATAAAGAAGTTGTGGTACTTACGTACAATGCAGTATCACTCAGCAATGAAATCTATGTCATCAGGCCCGTAGCAGCATAATGAGTGGATTCAGGTACGATGATTCTAACTGAAATAAGTCACACAGGAAAAGAAACATCATAAGATATCACTAATACACGGAATGTAACCTTGGCTACACAGGAACTGAATTACAAAACAGAACAGGGTCTCAAATTTAGAAACCCAACTTATGCTTGCTTAAGGGGAAAGGTGAGTTGGGGTGCTGCATAAAACCAGAGATTGAAATGAGCACAGATAAAGTTCCTTAAGCCAAATATGGAATAGACAAGAGCTACTCCTTGCTCAACGAAATGGACTCAACACCCCATATTAAATGCCTAAGAGTGTACCTGACTAGGAAGTATCTTAAAACCTATGGATTGCTATGTCTCTGAAAGAGAATCAAGTGTGTGTACAGGGGCATAAACGCAGCAGTGATAGGATTGGAGAGGTTCGGTGAGCAAATGAAGACCCTTTGAAGTCATATTGCATGGTACCCATTCCACGGGTCTCAACTCTCCAGGTTTAAGGTATTCTTCCTTCAGCTAAAACATGCATGTGGAACCCAGAGTATGATCAACCGTGTGATCGGGAGACGTGTTCCAATATGTCTCAGTTTTCGTCCCCTGGTACTCGGGTGCAACATTCCAGACGCTTTACTAACACTCTCCCGACTTGGAGAGTCAGTGTCTTTAACCTCCTGTTTGGCCCAGTTTGCAATTTCTGCGGAAGATGAACAGGAATAGGGAGAACCAATGACAGACTAGCTGGAGGTGTCTGGACGGGCAAATTTAACTCTCATTTCCCACCAGGAAGAGGAATTAACCAAAGGCTCAGCGTACCGTGCCGGAACCAGATTAGGGCCTGAAGCCATCCTGTGGTGTTACGGCCAGCTCACGAGAAAGCGAGTTGAAGAAAGGAGCTCAGGGGCACTGTAATTCACAAACCTGCAGAGTTATAAATGACAGCTATCGTCCAAAAATATACTGAAGTAAGGCTGCCAAGAGGACTTGAAAGCGGGGCAGAATTGCAGGAAACCGATTTCAGGAGGTAGACTGGAATTGCATTGAAAGCATAGGAAAAGAGGCAGAACGTCCACAATGATGCACTTGGCCAAAAAGGGCGTATGCGTTTTTTCCTGAATATATTCGTGAATATATTCCTGAATATATTCCTGAATATATTTTTTCCTGAATATATTCAGGAAAAAACGCATACGCCCTTTTTGGCCAACCAAGCAAGCTTGCAAAGGAAATCTGCACTACAATGAAGTCTCACTTCCCCCCGGTCAAAAGGGCCATCTGAAAAATGTGTAAAATCCAGAAAGGCAGGACAGGCCATGGAGAACTGGGAGCCTTGTTATGCTGATGGGCGGGATGTCAATTGCCAACAGCCACTCGGGAGAAGTGTATGGTGTTTCCTGAAACATCTAAAAAACAAAGCAACAGAGCCTAGGGCACTTCCACTTATGGTCCTATAGCTTAGGGAAATTAAAATCAAAAGACACAGCCACCCCAAAGGTTGGGACGGCTCTGTTTACAAGAACCTGGTTTACGGTACAAGTTCAATATCGCAGAAAGTGAAAAATGGATAAAGAAGTTGTGGTACTTACGTACAATGCAGTATCACTCAGCAATGAAATCTATGTCATCAGGCCCGTAGCAGCATAATGAGTGGATTCAGGTACGATGATTCTAACTGAAATAAGTCACACAGGAAAAGAAACATCATAAGATATCACTAATACACGGAATGTAACCTTGGCTACACAGGAACTGAATTACAAAACAGAACAGGGTCTCAAATTTAGAAACCCAACTTATGCTTGCTTAAGGGGAAAGGTGAGTTGGGGTGCTGCATAAAACCAGAGATTGAAATGAGCACAGATAAAGTTCCTTAAGCCAAATATGGAATAGACAAGAGCTACTCCTTGCTCAATGAAATGGACTCAACACCCCATATTAAATGCCTAAGAGTGTACCTGACTAGGAGGTATCTTAAAACCTATGGATTGCTATGTCTCTGAAAGAGAATCAAGTGTGTGTACAGGGGCATAAACGCAGCAGTGATAGGATTGGAGAGGTTCGGTGAGCAAATGAAGACCCTTTGAAGTCATATTGCATGGTACCCATTCCACGGGTCTCAACTCTCCAGGTTTAAGGTATTCTTCCTTCAGCTAAAACATGCATGTGGAACCCAGAGTATGATCAACCGTGTGATCGGGAGACGTGTTCCAATATGTCTCAGTTTTCGTCCCCTGGTACTCGGGTGCAACATTCCAGACGCTTTACTAACACTCTCCCGACTTGGAGAGTCAGTGCCTTTAACCTCCTGTTTGGCCCAGTTTGCAATTTCTGCGGAAGATGAACAGGAATAGGGAGAACCAATGACAGACTAGCTGGAGGTGTCTGGACGGGCAAATTTAACTCTCATTTCCCACCAGGAAGAGGAATTAACCAAAGGCTCAGCGTGCCGTGCCGGAACCAGATTAGGGCCTGAAGCCATCCTGCGGTGTTGCGGCCAGCTCACGAGAAAGCGAGTTGAAGAAAGGAGCTCAGGGGCACTGTAATTCACAAACCTGCAGAGTTATAAATGACAGCTATCGTCCAAAAATATACTGAAGTAAGGCTGCCAAGAGGACTTGAAAGCGGGGCAGAATTGCAGGAAACCGATTTCAGGAGGTAGACTGGAATTGCATTGAAAGCATAGGAAAAGAGGCAGAACGTCCACAATGATGCACTTGGCCAAAAAGGGCGTATGCGTTTTTTCCTGAATATATTCAGGAAAAAACGCATACGCCCTTTTTGGCCAACCAAGCAAGCTTGCAAAGGAAATCTGCACTACAATGAAGTCTCACTTCCCCCCGGTCAAAAGGGCCATCTGAAAAAAGTGTAAAATCCAGAAAGGCAGGACAGGCCATGGAGAACTGGGAGCCTTGTTATGCTGATGGGCGGGATGTCAATTGCCAACAGCCACTCGGGAGAAGTGTATGGTGTTTCCTGAAACATCTAAAAAACAAAGCAACAGAGCCTAGGGCACTTCCACTTATGGTCCTATAGCTTAGGGAAATTAAAATCAAAAGACACAGCCACCCCAAAGGTTGGGACGGCTCTGTTTACAAGAACCTGGTTTACGGTACAAGTTCAATATCGCAGAAAGTGAAAAATGGATAAAGAAGTTGTGGTACTTACGTACAATGCAGTATCACTCAGCAATGAAATCTATGTCATCAGGCCCGTAGCAGCATAATGAGTGGATTCAGGTACGATGATTCTAACTGAAATAAGTCACACAGGAAAAGAAACATCATAAGATATCACTAATACACGGAATGTAACCTTGGCTACACAGGAACTGAATTACAAAACAGAACAGGGTCTCAAATTTAGAAACCCAACTTATGCTTGCTTAAGGGGAAAGGTGAGTTGGGGTGCTGCATAAAACCAGAGATTGAAATGAGCACAGATAAAGTTCCTTAAGCCAAATATGGAATAGACAAGAGCTACTCCTTGCTCAACGAAATGGACTCAACACCCCATATTAAATGCCTAAGAGTGTACCTGACTAGGAAGTATCTTAAAACCTATGGATTGCTATGTCTCTGAAAGAGAATCAAGTGTGTGTACAGGGGCATAAACGCAGCAGTGATAGGATTGGAGAGGTTCGGTGAGCAAATGAAGACCCTTTGAAGTCATATTGCATGGTACCCATTCCACGGGTCTCAACTCTCCAGGTTTAAGGTATTCTTCCTTCAGCTAAAACATGCATGTGGAACCCAGAGTATGATCAACCGTGTGATCGGGAGACGTGTTCCAATATGTCTCAGTTTTCGTCCCCTGGTACTCGGGTGCAACATGCCAGACGCTTTACTAACACTCTCCCGACTTGGAGAGTCAGTGCCTTTAACCTCCTGTTTGGCCCAGTTTGCAATTTCTGCGGAAGATGAACAGGAATAGGGAGAACCAATGACAGACTAGCTGGAGGTGTCTGGACGGGCAAATTTAACTCTCATTTCCCACCAGGAAGAGGAATTAACCAAAGGCTCAGCGTGCCGTGCCGGAACCAGATTAGGGCCTGAAGCCATCCTGTGGTGTTGCGGCCAGCTCACGAGAAAGCGAGTTGAAGAAAGGAGCTCAGGGGCACTGTAATTCACAAACCTGCAGAGTTATAAATGACAGCTATCGTCCAAAAATATACTGAAGTAAGGCTGCCAAGAGGACTTGAAAGCGGGGCAGAATTGCAGGAAACCGATTTCAGGAGGTAGACTGGAATTGCATTGAAAGCATAGGAAAAGAGGCAGAACGTCCACAATGATGCACTTGGCCAAAAAGGGCGTATGCGTTTTTTCCTGAATATATTCAGGAAAAAACGCATACGCCCTTTTTGGCCAACCAAGCAAGCTTGCAAAGGAAATCTGCACTACAATGAAGTCTCACTTCCCCCCGGTCAAAAGGGCCATCTGAAAAAAGTGTAAAATCCAGAAAGGCAGGACAGGCCATGGAGAACTGGGAGCCTTGTTATGCTGATGGGCGGGATGTAAATTGCCAACAGCCACTCGGGAGAAGTGTATGGTGTTTCCTGAAACATCTAAAAAACAAAGCAACAGAGCCTAGGGCACTTCCACTTATGGTCCTATAGCTTAGGGAAATTAAAATCAAAAGACACAGCCACCCCAAAGGTTGGGACGGCTCTGTTTACAAGAACCTGGTTTACGGTACTAGTTCAATATCGCAGAAAGTGAAAAATGGATAAAGAAGTTGTGGTACTTACGTACAATGCAGTATCACTCAGCAATGAAATCTATGTCATCAGGCCCGTAGCAGCATAATGAGTGGATTCAGGTACGATGATTCTAACTGAAATAAGTCACACAGGAAAAGAAACATCATAAGATATCACTAATACACGGAATGTAACCTTGGCTACACAGGAACTGAATTACAAAACAGAACAGGGTCTCAAATTTAGAAACCCAACTTATGCTTGCTTAAGGGGAAAGGTGAGTTGGGGTGCTGCATAAAACCAGAGATTGAAATGAGCACAGATAAAGTTCCTTAAGCCAAATATGGAATAGACAAGAGCTACTCCTTGCTCAACGAAATGGACTCAACACCCCATATTAAATGCCTAAGAGTGTACCTGACTAGGAAGTATCTTAAAACCTATGGATTGCTATGTCTCTGAAAGAGAATCAAGTGTGTGTACAGGGGCATAAACGCAGCAGTGATAGGATTGGAGAGGTTCGGTGAGCAAATGAAGACCCTTTGAAGTCATATTGCATGGTACCCATTCCACGGGTCTCAACTCTCCAGGTTTAAGGTATTCTTCCTTCAGCTAAAACATGCATGTGGAACCCAGAGTATGATCAACCGTGTGATCGGGAGACGTGTTCCAATATGTCTCAGTTTTCGTCCCCTGGTACTCGGGTGCAACATTCCAGACGCTTTACTAACACTCTCCCGACTTGGAGAGTCAGTGCCTTTAACCTCCTGTTTGGCCCAGTTTGCAATTTCTGCGGAAGATGAACAGGAATAGGGAGAACCAATGACAGACTAGCTGGAGGTGTCTGGACGGGCAAATTTAACTCTCATTTCCCACCAGGAAGAGGAATTAACCAAAGGCTCAGCGTGCCGTGCCGGAACCAGATTAGGGCCTGAAGCCATCCTGCGGTGTTGCGGCCAGCTCACGAGAAAGCGAGTTGAAGAAAGGAGCTCAGGGGCACTGTAATTCACAAACCTGCAGAGTTATAAATGACAGCTATCGTCCAAAAATATACTGAAGTAAGGCTGCCAAGAGGACTTGAAAGCGGGGCAGAATTGCAGGAAACCGATTTCAGGAGGTAGACTGGAATTGCATTGAAAGCATAGGAAAAGAGGCAGAACGTCCACAATGATGCACTTGGCCAAAAAGGGCGTATGCGTTTTTTCCTGAATATATTCAGGAAAAAACGCATACGCCCTTTTTGGCCAACCAAGCAAGCTTGCAAAGGAAATCTGCACTACAATGAAGTCTCACTTCCCCCCGGTCAAAAGGGCCATCTGAAAAAAGTGTAAAATCCAGAAAGGCAGGACAGGCCATGGAGAACTGGGAGCCTTGTTATGCTGATGGACGGGATGTCAATTGCCAACAGCCACTCGGGAGAAGTGTATGGTGTTTCCTGAAACATCTAAAAAACAAAGCAACAGAGCCTAGGGCACTTCCACTTATGGTCCTATAGCTTAGGGAAATTAAAATCAAAAAGACACAGCCACCCCAAAGGTTGGGACGGCTCTGTTTACAAGAACCTGGTTTACGGTACAAGTTCAATATCGCAGAAAGTGAAAAATGGATAAAGAAGTTGTGGTACTTACGTACAATGCAGTATCACTCAGCAATGAAATCTATGTCATCAGGCCCGTAGCAGCATAATGAGTGGATTCAGGTACGATGATTCTAACTGAAATAAGTCACACAGGAAAAGAAACATCATAAGATATCACTAATACACGGAATGTAACCTTGGCTACACAGGAACTGAATTACAAAACAGAACAGGGTCTCAAATTTAGAAACCCAACTTATGCTTGCTTAAGGGGAAAGGTGAGTTGGGGTGCTGCATAAAACCAGAGATTGAAATGAGCACAGATAAAGTTCCTTAAGCCAAATATGGAATAGACAAGAGCTACTCCTTGCTCAACGAAATGGACTCAACACCCCATATTAAATGCCTAAGAGTGTACCTGACTAGGAAGTATCTTAAAACCTATGGATTGCTATGTCTCTGAAAGAGAATCAAGTGTGTGTACAGGGGCATAAACGCAGCAGTGATAGGATTGGAGAGGTTCGGTGAGCAAATGAAGACCCTTTGAAGTCATATTGCATGGTACCCATTCCACGGGTCTCAACTCTCCAGGTTTAAGGTATTCTTCCTTCAGCTAAAACATGCATGTGGAACCCAGAGTATGATCAACCGTGTGATCGGGAGACGTGTTCCAATATGTCTCAGTTTTCGTCCCCTGGTACTCGGGTGCAACATTCCAGACGCTTTACTAACACTCTCCCGACTTGGAGAGTCAGTGCCTTTAACCTCCTGTTTGGCCCAGTTTGCAATTTCTGCGGAAGATGAACAGGAATAGGGAGAACCAATGACAGACTAGCTGGAGGTGTCTGGACGGGCAAATTTAACTCTCATTTCCCACCAGGAAGAGGAATTAACCAAAGGCTCAGCGTGCCGTGCCGGAACCAGATTAGGGCCTGAAGCCATCCTGTGGTGTTGCGGCCAGCTCACGAGAAAGCGAGTTGAAGAAAGGAGCTCAGGGGCACTGTAATTCACAAACCTGCAGAGTTATAAATGACAGCTATCGTCCAAAAATATACTGAAGTAAGGCTGCCAAGAGGACTTGAAAGCGGGGCAGAATTGCAGGAAACCGATTTCAGGAGGTAGACTGGAATTGCATTGAAAGCATAGGAAAAGAGGCAGAACGTCCACAATGATGCACTTGGCCAAAAAGGGCGTATGCGTTTTTTCCTGAATATATTCAGGAAAAAACGCATACGCCCTTTTTGGCCAACCAAGCAAGCTTGCAAAGGAAATCTGCACTGCAATGAAGTCTCACTTCCCCCCGGTAAAAAGGGCCATCTGAAAAAAGTGTAAAATCCAGAAAGGCAGGACAGGCCATGGAGAACTGGGAGCCTTGTTATGCTGATGGGCGGGATGTCAATTGCCAACAGCCACTCGGGAGAAGTGTATGGTGTTTCCTGAAACATCTAAAAAACAAAGCAACAGAGCCTAGGGCACTTCCACTTATGGTCCTATAGCTTAGGGAAATTAAAATCAAAAAGACACAGCCACCCCAAAGGTTGGGACGGCTCTGTTTACAAGAACCTGGTTTACGGTACAAGTTCAATATCGCAGAAAGTGAAAAATGGATAAAGAAGTTGTGGTACTTACGTACAATGCAGTATCACTCAGCAATGAAATCTATGTCATCAGGCCCGTAGCAGCATAATGAGTGGATTCAGGTACGATGATTCTAACTGAAATAAGTCACACAGAAAAAGAAACATCATAAGATATCACTAATACACGGAATGTAAACTTGGCTACACAGGAACTGAATTACAAAACAGAACAGGGTCTCAAATTTAGAAACCCAACTTATGCTTGCTTAAGGGGAAAGGTGAGTTGGGGTGCTGCATAAAACCAGAGATTGAAATGAGCACAGATAAAGTTCCTTAAGCCAAATATGGAATAGACAAGAGCTACTCCTTGCTCAACGAAATGGACTCAACACCCCATATTAAATGCCTAAGAGTGTACCTGACTAGGAAGTATCTTAAAACCTATGGATTGCTATGTCTCTGAAAGAGAATCAAGTGTGTGTACAGGGGCATAAACGCAGCAGTGATAGGATTGGAGAGGTTCGGTGAGCAAATGAAGACCCTTTGAAGTCATATTGCATGGTACCCATTCCACGGGTCTCAACTCTCCAGGTTTAAGGTATTCTTCCTTCAGCTAAAACATGCATGTGGAACCCAGAGTATGATCAACCGTGTGATCGGGAGACGTGTTCCAATATGTCTCAGTTTTCGTCCCCTGGTACTCGGGTGCAACATTCCAGACGCTTTACTAACACTCTCCCGACTTGGAGAGTCAGTGCCTTTAACCTCCTGTTTGGCCCAGTTTGCAATTTCTGCGGAAGATGAACAGGAATAGGGAGAACCAATGACAGACTAGCTGGAGGTGTCTGGACGGGCAAATTTAACTCTCATTTCCCACCAGGAAGAGGAATTAACCAAAGGCTCAGCGTGCCGTGCCGGAACCAGATTAGGGCCTGAAGCCATCCTGCGGTGTTGCGGCCAGCTCACGAGAAAGCGAGTTGAAGAAAGGAGCTCAGGGGCACTGTAATTCACAAACCTGCAGAGTTATAAATGACAGCTATCGTCCAAAAATATACTGAAGTAAGGCTGCCAAGAGGACTTGAAAGCGGGGCAGAATTGCAGGAAACCGATTTCAGGAGGTAGACTGGAATTGCATTGAAAGCATAGGAAAAGAGGCAGAACGTCCACAATGATGCACTTGGCCAAAAAGGGCGTATGCGTTTTTTCCTGAATATATTCAGGAAAAAACGCATACGCCCTTTTTGGCCAACCAAGCAAGCTTGCAAAGGAAATCTGCACTGCAATGAAGTCTCACTTCCCCCCGGTCAAAAGGGCCATCTGAAAAAAGTGTAAAATCCAGAAAGGCAGGACAGGCCTTGGAGAACTGGGAGCCTTGTTATGCTGATGGGCGGGATGTCAATTGCCAACAGCCACTCGGGAGAAGTGTATGGTGTTTCCTGAAACATCTAAAAAACAAAGCAACAGAGCCTAGGGCACTTCCACTTATGGTCCTATAGCTTAGGGAAATTAAAATCAAAAAGACACAGCCACCCCAAAGGTTGGGACGGCTCTGTTTACAAGAACCTGGTTTACGGTACTAGTTCAATATCGCAGAAAGTGAAAAATGGATAAAGAAGTTGTGGTACTTACGTACAATGCAGTATCACTCAGCAATGAAATCTATGTCATCAGGCCCGTAGCAGCATAATGAGTGGATTCAGGTACGATGATTCTAACTGAAATAAGTCACACAGGAAAAGAAACATCATAAGATATCACTAATACACGGAATGTAACCTTGGCTACACAGGAACTGAATTACAAAACAGAACAGGGTCTCAAATTTAGAAACCCAACTTATGCTTGCTTAAGGGGAAAGGTGAGTTGGGGTGCTGCATAAAACCAGAGATTGAAATGAGCACAGATAAAGTTCCTTAAGCCAAATATGGAATAGACAAGAGCTACTCCTTGCTCAACGAAATGGACTCAACACCCCATATTAAATGCCTAAGAGTGTACCTGACTAGGAAGTATCTTAAAACCTATGGATTGCTATGTCTCTGAAAGAGAATCAAGTGTGTGTACAGGGGCATAAACGCAGCAGTGATAGGATTGGAGAGGTTCGGTGAGCAAATGAAGACCCTTTGAAGTCATATTGCATGGTACCCATTCCACGGGTCTCAACTCTCCAGGTTTAAGGTATTCTTCCTTCAGCTAAAACATGCATGTGGAACCCAGAGTATGATCAACCGTGTGATCGGGAGACGTGTTCCAATATGTCTCAGTTTTCGTCCCCTGGTACTCGGGTGCAACATGCCAGACGCTTTACTAACACTCTCCCGACTTGGAGAGTCAGTGCCTTTAACCTCCTGTTTGGCCCAGTTTGCAATTTCTGCGGAAGATGAACAGGAATAGGGAGAACCAATGACAGACTAGCTGGAGGTGTCTGGACGGGCAAATTTAACTCTCATTTCCCACCAGGAAGAGGAATTAACCAAAGGCTCAGCGTGCCGTGCCGGAACCAGATTAGGGCCTGAAGCCATCCTGCGGTGTTGCGGCCAGCTCACGAGAAAGCGAGTTGAAGAAAGGAGCTCAGGGGCACTGTAATTCACAAACCTGCAGAGTTATAAATGACAGCTATCGTCCAAAAATATACTGAAGTAAGGCTGCCAAGAGGACTTGAAAGCGGGGCAGAATTGCAGGAAACCGATTTCAGGAGGTAGACTGGAATTGCATTGAAAGCATAGGAAAAGAGGCAGAACGTCCACAATGATGCACTTGGCCAAAAAGGGCGTATGCGTTTTTTCCTGAATATATTCAGGAAAAAACGCATACGCCCTTTTTGGCCAACCAAGCAAGCTTGCAAAGGAAATCTGCACTACAATGAAGTCTCACTTCCCCCCGGTCAAAAGGGCCATCTGAAAAAAGTGTAAAATCCAGAAAGGCAGGACAGGCCATGGAGAACTGGGAGCCTTGTTATGCTGATGGGCGGGATGTCAATTGCCAACAGCCACTCGGGAGAAGTGTATGGTGTTTCCTGAAACATCTAAAAAACAAAGCAACAGAGCCTAGGGCACTTCCACTTATGGTCCTATAGCTTAGGGAAATTAAAATCAAAAGACACAGCCACCCCAAAGGTTGGGACGGCTCTGTTTACAAGAACCTGGTTTACGGTACAAGTTCAATATCGCAGAAAGTGAAAAATGGATAAAGAAGTTGTGGTACTTACGTACAATGCAGTATCACTCAGCAATGAAATCTATGTCATCAGGCCCGTAGCAGCATAATGAGTGGATTCAGGTACGATGATTCTAACTGAAATAAGTCACACAGAAAAAGAAACATCATAAGATATCACTAATACACGGAATGTAAACTTGGCTACACAGGAACTGAATTACAAAACAGAACAGGGTCTCAAATTTAGAAACCCAACTTATGCTTGCTTAAGGGGAAAGGTGAGTTGGGGTGCTGCATAAAACCAGAGATTGAAATGAGCACAGATAAAGTTCCTTAAGCCAAATATGGAATAGACAAGAGCTACTCCTTGCTCAACGAAATGGACTCAACACCCCATATTAAATGCCTAAGAGTGTACCTGACTAGGAAGTATCTTAAAACCTATGGATTGCTATGTCTCTGAAAGAGAATCAAGTGTGTGTACAGGGGCATAAACGCAGCAGTGATAGGATTGGAGAGGTTCGGTGAGCAAATGAAGACCCTTTGAAGTCATATTGCATGGTACCCATTCCACGGGTCTCAACTCTCCAGGTTTAAGGTATTCTTCCTTCAGCTAAAACATGCATGTGGAACCCAGAGTATGATCAACCGTGTGATCGGGAGACGTGTTCCAATATGTCTCAGTTTTCGTCCCCTGGTACTCGGGTGCAACATTCCAGACGCTTTACTAACACTCTCCCGACTTGGAGAGTCAGTGCCTTTAACCTCCTGTTTGGCCCAGTTTGCAATTTCTGCGGAAGATGAACAGGAATAGGGAGAACCAATGACAGACTAGCTGGAGGTGTCTGGACGGGCAAATTTAACTCTCATTTCCCACCAGGAAGAGGAATTAACCAAAGGCTCAGCGTGCCGTGCCGGAACCAGATTAGGGCCTGAAGCCATCCTGTGGTGTTGCGGCCAGCTCACGAGAAAGCGAGTTGAAGAAAGGAGCTCAGGGGCACTGTAATTCACAAACCTGCAGAGTTATAAATGACAGCTATCGTCCAAAAATATACTGAAGTAAGGCTGCCAAGAGGACTTGAAAGCGGGGCAGAATTGCAGGAAACCGATTTCAGGAGGTAGACTGGAATTGCATTGAAAGCATAGGAAAAGAGGCAGAACGTCCACAATGATGCACTTGGCCAAAAAGGGCGTATGCGTTTTTTCCTGAATATATTCAGGAAAAAACGCATACGCCCTTTTTGGCCAACCAAGCAAGCTTGCAAAGGAAATCTGCACTACAATGAAGTCTCACTTCCCCCCGGTCAAAAGGGCCATCTGAAAAAAGTGTAAAATCCAGAAAGGCAGGACAGGCCATGGAGAACTGGGAGCCTTGTTATGCTGATGGGCGGGATGTCAATTGCCAACAGCCACTCGGGAGAAGTGTATGGTGTTTCCTGAAACATCTAAAAAACAAAGCAACAGAGCCTAGGGCACTTCCACTTATGGTCCTATAGCTTAGGGAAATTAAAATCAAAAGACACAGCCACCCCAAAGGTTGGGACGGCTCTGTTTACAAGAACCTGGTTTACGGTACAAGTTCAATATCGCAGAAAGTGAAAAATGGATAAAGAAGTTGTGGTACTTACGTACAATGCAGTATCACTCAGCAATGAAATCTATGTCATCAGGCCCGTAGCAGCATAATGAGTGGATTCAGGTACGATGATTCTAACTGAAATAAGTCACACAGGAAAAGAAACATCATAAGATATCACTAATACACGGAATGTAACCTTGGCTACACAGGAACTGAATTACAAAACAGAACAGGGTCTCAAATTTAGAAACCCAACTTATGCTTGCTTAAGGGGAAAGGTGAGTTGGGGTGCTGCATAAAACCAGAGATTGAAATGAGCACAGATAAAGTTCCTTAAGCCAAATATGGAATAGACAAGAGCTACTCCTTGCTCAACGAAATGGACTCAACACCCCATATTAAATGCCTAAGAGTGTACCTGACTAGGAAGTATCTTAAAACCTATGGATTGCTATGTCTCTGAAAGAGAATCAAGTGTGTGTACAGGGGCATAAACGCAGCAGTGATAGGATTGGAGAGGTTCGGTGAGCAAATGAAGACCCTTTGAAGTCATATTGCATGGTACCCATTCCACGGGTCTCAACTCTCCAGGTTTAAGGTATTCTTCCTTCAGCTAAAACATGCATGTGGAACCCAGAGTATGATCAACCGTGTGATCGGGAGACGTGTTCCAATATGTCTCAGTTTTCGTCCCCTGGTACTCGGGTGCAACATTCCAGACGCTTTACTAACACTCTCCCGACTTGGAGAGTCAGTGCCTTTAACCTCCTGTTTGGCCCAGTTTGCAATTTCTGCGGAAGATGAACAGGAATAGGGAGAACCAATGACAGACTAGCTGGAGGTGTCTGGACGGGCAAATTTAACTCTCATTTCCCACCAGGAAGAGGAATTAACCAAAGGCTCAGCGTGCCGTGCCGGAACCAGATTAGGGCCTGAAGCCATCCTGTGGTGTTGCGGCCAGCTCACGAGAAAGCGAGTTGAAGAAAGGAGCTCAGGGGCACTGTAATTCACAAACCTGCAGAGTTATAAATGACAGCTATCGTCCAAAAATATACTGAAGTAAGGCTGCCAAGAGGACTTGAAAGCGGGGCAGAATTGCAGGAAACCGATTTCAGGAGGTAGACTGGAATTGCATTGAAAGCATAGGAAAAGAGGCAGAACGTCCACAATGATGCACTTGGCCAAAAAGGGCGTATGCGTTTTTTCCTGAATATATTCAGGAAAAAACGCATACGCCCTTTTTGGCCAACCAAGCAAGCTTGCAAAGGAAATCTGCACTACAATGAAGTCTCACTTCCCCCCGGTCAAAAGGGCCATCTGAAAAAAGTGTAAAATCCAGAAAGGCAGGACAGGCCATGGAGAACTGGGAGCCTTGTTATGCTGATGGGCGGGATGTAAATTGCCAACAGCCACTCGGGAGAAGTGTATGGTGTTTCCTGAAACATCTAAAAAACAAAGCAACAGAGCCTAGGGCACTTCCACTTATGGTCCTATAGCTTAGGGAAATTAAAATCAAAAGACACAGCCACCCCAAAGGTTGGGACGGCTCTGTTTACAAGAACCTGGTTTACGGTACTAGTTCAATATCGCAGAAAGTGAAAAATGGATAAAGAAGTTGTGGTACTTACGTACAATGCAGTATCACTCAGCAATGAAATCTATGTCATCAGGCCCGTAGCAGCATAATGAGTGGATTCAGGTACGATGATTCTAACTGAAATAAGTCACACAGGAAAAGAAACATCATAAGATATCACTAATACACGGAATGTAACCTTGGCTACACAGGAACTGAATTACAAAACAGAACAGGGTCTCAAATTTAGAAACCCAACTTATGCTTGCTTAAGGGGAAAGGTGAGTTGGGGTGCTGCATAAAACCAGAGATTGAAATGAGCACAGATAAAGTTCCTTAAGCCAAATATGGAATAGACAAGAGCTACTCCTTGCTCAACGAAATGGACTCAACACCCCATATTAAATGCCTAAGAGTGTACCTGACTAGGAAGTATCTTAAAACCTATGGATTGCTATGTCTCTGAAAGAGAATCAAGTGTGTGTACAGGGGCATAAACGCAGCAGTGATAGGATTGGAGAGGTTCGGTGAGCAAATGAAGACCCTTTGAAGTCATATTGCATGGTACCCATTCCACGGGTCTCAACTCTCCAGGTTTAAGGTATTCTTCCTTCAGCTAAAACATGCATGTGGAACCCAGAGTATGATCAACCGTGTGATCGGGAGACGTGTTCCAATATGTCTCAGTTTTCGTCCCCTGGTACTCGGGTGCAACATTCCAGACGCTTTACTAACACTCTCCCGACTTGGAGAGTCAGTGCCTTTAACCTCCTGTTTGGCCCAGTTTGCAATTTCTGCGGAAGATGAACAGGAATAGGGAGAACCAATGACAGACTAGCTGGAGGTGTCTGGACGGGCAAATTTAACTCTCATTTCCCACCAGGAAGAGGAATTAACCAAAGGCTCAGCGTGCCGTGCCGGAACCAGATTAGGGCCTGAAGCCATCCTGCGGTGTTGCGGCCAGCTCACGAGAAAGCGAGTTGAAGAAAGGAGCTCAGGGGCACTGTAATTCACAAACCTGCAGAGTTATAAATGACAGCTATCGTCCAAAAATATACTGAAGTAAGGCTGCCAAGAGGACTTGAAAGCGGGGCAGAATTGCAGGAAACCGATTTCAGGAGGTAGACTGGAATTGCATTGAAAGCATAGGAAAAGAGGCAGAACGTCCACAATGATGCACTTGGCCAAAAAGGGCGTATGCGTTTTTTCCTGAATATATTCAGGAAAAAACGCATACGCCCTTTTTGGCCAACCAAGCAAGCTTGCAAAGGAAATCTGCACTACAATGAAGTCTCACTTCCCCCCGGTCAAAAGGGCCATCTGAAAAAAGTGTAAAATCCAGAAAGGCAGGACAGGCCATGGAGAACTGGGAGCCTTGTTATGCTGATGGACGGGATGTCAATTGCCAACAGCCACTCGGGAGAAGTGTATGGTGTTTCCTGAAACATCTAAAAAACAAAGCAACAGAGCCTAGGGCACTTCCACTTATGGTCCTATAGCTTAGGGAAATTAAAATCAAAAAGACACAGCCACCCCAAAGGTTGGGACGGCTCTGTTTACAAGAACCTGGTTTACGGTACAAGTTCAATATCGCAGAAAGTGAAAAATGGATAAAGAAGTTGTGGTACTTACGTACAATGCAGTATCACTCAGCAATGAAATCTATGTCATCAGGCCCGTAGCAGCATAATGAGTGGATTCAGGTACGATGATTCTAACTGAAATAAGTCACACAGGAAAAGAAACATCATAAGATATCACTAATACACGGAATGTAACCTTGGCTACACAGGAACTGAATTACAAAACAGAACAGGGTCTCAAATTTAGAAACCCAACTTATGCTTGCTTAAGGGGAAAGGTGAGTTGGGGTGCTGCATAAAACCAGAGATTGAAATGAGCACAGATAAAGTTCCTTAAGCCAAATATGGAATAGACAAGAGCTACTCCTTGCTCAACGAAATGGACTCAACACCCCATATTAAATGCCTAAGAGTGTACCTGACTAGGAAGTATCTTAAAACCTATGGATTGCTATGTCTCTGAAAGAGAATCAAGTGTGTGTACAGGGGCATAAACGCAGCAGTGATAGGATTGGAGAGGTTCGGTGAGCAAATGAAGACCCTTTGAAGTCATATTGCATGGTACCCATTCCACGGGTCTCAACTCTCCAGGTTTAAGGTATTCTTCCTTCAGCTAAAACATGCATGTGGAACCCAGAGTATGATCAACCGTGTGATCGGGAGACGTGTTCCAATATGTCTCAGTTTTCGTCCCCTGGTACTCGGGTGCAACATTCCAGACGCTTTACTAACACTCTCCCGACTTGGAGAGTCAGTGCCTTTAACCTCCTGTTTGGCCCAGTTTGCAATTTCTGCGGAAGATGAACAGGAATAGGGAGAACCAATGACAGACTAGCTGGAGGTGTCTGGACGGGCAAATTTAACTCTCATTTCCCACCAGGAAGAGGAATTAACCAAAGGCTCAGCGTGCCGTGCCGGAACCAGATTAGGGCCTGAAGCCATCCTGTGGTGTTGCGGCCAGCTCACGAGAAAGCGAGTTGAAGAAAGGAGCTCAGGGGCACTGTAATTCACAAACCTGCAGAGTTATAAATGACAGCTATCGTCCAAAAATATACTGAAGTAAGGCTGCCAAGAGGACTTGAAAGCGGGGCAGAATTGCAGGAAACCGATTTCAGGAGGTAGACTGGAATTGCATTGAAAGCATAGGAAAAGAGGCAGAACGTCCACAATGATGCACTTGGCCAAAAAGGGCGTATGCGTTTTTTCCTGAATATATTCAGGAAAAAACGCATACGCCCTTTTTGGCCAACCAAGCAAGCTTGCAAAGGAAATCTGCACTGCAATGAAGTCTCACTTCCCCCCGGTAAAAAGGGCCATCTGAAAAAAGTGTAAAATCCAGAAAGGCAGGACAGGCCATGGAGAACTGGGAGCCTTGTTATGCTGATGGGCGGGATGTCAATTGCCAACAGCCACTCGGGAGAAGTGTATGGTGTTTCCTGAAACATCTAAAAAACAAAGCAACAGAGCCTAGGGCACTTCCACTTATGGTCCTATAGCTTAGGGAAATTAAAATCAAAAAGACACAGCCACCCCAAAGGTTGGGACGGCTCTGTTTACAAGAACCTGGTTTACGGTACAAGTTCAATATCGCAGAAAGTGAAAAATGGATAAAGAAGTTGTGGTACTTACGTACAATGCAGTATCACTCAGCAATGAAATCTATGTCATCAGGCCCGTAGCAGCATAATGAGTGGATTCAGGTACGATGATTCTAACTGAAATAAGTCACACAGAAAAAGAAACATCATAAGATATCACTAATACAC
This sequence comes from Lagenorhynchus albirostris, assembly GCF_949774975.1. Taxonomy (NCBI): domain Eukaryota; kingdom Metazoa; phylum Chordata; class Mammalia; order Artiodactyla; family Delphinidae; genus Lagenorhynchus; species Lagenorhynchus albirostris. The sequence continues at coordinate 103,762 of NW_026783455.1, read as the reverse complement.
GGAATGTAAACTTGGCTACACAGGAACTGAATTACAAAACAGAACAGGGTCTCAAATTTAGAAACCCAACTTATGCTTGCTTAAGGGGAAAGGTGAGTTGGGGTGCTGCATAAAACCAGAGATTGAAATGAGCACAGATAAAGTTCCTTAAGCCAAATATGGAATAGACAAGAGCTACTCCTTGCTCAACGAAATGGACTCAACACCCCATATTAAATGCCTAAGAGTGTACCTGACTAGGAAGTATCTTAAAACCTATGGATTGCTATGTCTCTGAAAGAGAATCAAGTGTGTGTACAGGGGCATAAACGCAGCAGTGATAGGATTGGAGAGGTTCGGTGAGCAAATGAAGACCCTTTGAAGTCATATTGCATGGTACCCATTCCACGGGTCTCAACTCTCCAGGTTTAAGGTATTCTTCCTTCAGCTAAAACATGCATGTGGAACCCAGAGTATGATCAACCGTGTGATCGGGAGACGTGTTCCAATATGTCTCAGTTTTCGTCCCCTGGTACTCGGGTGCAACATTCCAGACGCTTTACTAACACTCTCCCGACCTGGAGAGTCAGTGCCTTTAACCTCCTGTTTGGCCCAGTTTGCAATTTCTGCGGAAGATGAACAGGAATAGGGAGAACCAATGACAGACTAGCTGGAGGTGTCTGGACGGGCAAATTTAACTCTCATTTCCCACCAGGAAGAGGAATTAACCAAAGGCTCAGCGTGCCGTGCCGGAACCAGATTAGGGCCTGAAGCCATCCTGCGGTGTTGCGGCCAGCTCACGAGAAAGCGAGTTGAAGAAAGGAGCTCAGGGGCACTGTAATTCACAAACCTGCAGAGTTATAAATGACAGCTATCGTCCAAAAATATACTGAAGTAAGGCTGCCAAGAGGACTTGAAAGCGGGGCAGAATTGCAGGAAACCGATTTCAGGAGGTAGACTGGAATTGCATTGAAAGCATAGGAAAAGAGGCAGAACGTCCACAATGATGCACTTGGCCAAAAAGGTCGTATGCGTTTTTTCCTGAATATATTCAGGAAAAAACGCATACGCCCTTTTTGGCCAACCAAGCAAGCTTGCAAAGGAAATCTGCACTGCAATGAAGTCTCACTTCCCCCCGGTCAAAAGGGCCATCTGAAAAAAGTGTAAAATCCAGAAAGGCAGGACAGGCCTTGGAGAACTGGGAGCCTTGTTATGCTGATGGGCGGGATGTCAATTGCCAACAGCCACTCGGGAGAAGTGTATGGTGTTTCCTGAAACATCTAAAAAACAAAGCAACAGAGCCTAGGGCACTTCCACTTATGGTCCTATAGCTTAGGGAAATTAAAATCAAAAAGACACAGCCACCCCAAAGGTTGGGACGGCTCTGTTTACAAGAACCTGGTTTACGGTACTAGTTCAATATCGCAGAAAGTGAAAAATGGATAAAGAAGTTGTGGTACTTACGTACAATGCAGTATCACTCAGCAATGAAATCTATGTCATCAGGCCCGTAGCAGCATAATGAGTGGATTCAGGTACGATGATTCTAACTGAAATAAGTCACACAGGAAAAGAAACATCATAAGATATCACTAATACACGGAATGTAACCTTGGCTACACAGGAACTGAATTACAAAACAGAACAGGGTCTCAAATTTAGAAACCCAACTTATGCTTGCTTAAGGGGAAAGGTGAGTTGGGGTGCTGCATAAAACCAGAGATTGAAATGAGCACAGATAAAGTTCCTTAAGCCAAATATGGAATAGACAAGAGCTACTCCTTGCTCAACGAAATGGACTCAACACCCCATATTAAATGCCTAAGAGTGTACCTGACTAGGAAGTATCTTAAAACCTATGGATTGCTATGTCTCTGAAAGAGAATCAAGTGTGTGTACAGGGGCATAAACGCAGCAGTGATAGGATTGGAGAGGTTCGGTGAGCAAATGAAGACCCTTTGAAGTCATATTGCATGGTACCCATTCCACGGGTCTCAACTCTCCAGGTTTAAGGTATTCTTCCTTCAGCTAAAACATGCATGTGGAACCCAGAGTATGATCAACCATGTGATCGGGAGACGTGTTCCAATATGTCTCAGTTTTCGTCCCCTGGTACTCGGGTGCAACATGCCAGACGCTTTACTAACACTCTCCCGACTTGGAGAGTCAGTGCCTTTAACCTCCTGTTTGGCCCAGTTTGCAATTTCTGCGGAAGATGAACAGGAATAGGGAGAACCAATGACAGACTAGCTGGAGGTGTCTGGACGGGCAAATTTAACTCTCATTTCCCACCAGGAAGAGGAATTAACCAAAGGCTCAGCGTGCCGTGCCGGAACCAGATTAGGGCCTGAAGCCATCCTGCGGTGTTGCGGCCAGCTCACGAGAAAGCGAGTTGAAGAAAGGAGCTCAGGGGCACTGTAATTCACAAACCTGCAGAGTTATAAATGACAGCTATCGTCCAAAAATATACTGAAGTAAGGCTGCCAAGAGGACTTGAAAGCGGGGCAGAATTGCAGGAAACCGATTTCAGGAGGTAGACTGGAATTGCATTGAAAGCATAGGAAAAGAGGCAGAACGTCCACAATGATGCACTTGGCCAAAAAGGGCATATGCGTTTTTTCCTGAATATATTCAGGAAAAAACGCATACGCCCTTTTTGGCCAACCAAGCAAGGTTGCAAAGGAAATCTGCACTACAATGAAGTCTCACTTCCCCCCGGTCAAAAGGGCCATCTGAAAAAAGTGTAAAATCCAGAAAGGCAGGACAGGCCATGGAGAACTGGGAGCCTTGTTATGCTGATGGGCGGGATGTCAATTGCCAACAGCCACTCGGGAGAAGTGTATGGTGTTTCCTGAAACATCTAAAAAACAAAGCAACAGAGCCTAGGGCACTTCCACTTATGGTCCTATAGCTTAGGGAAATTAAAATCAAAAGACACAGCCACCCCAAAGGTTGGGACGGCTCTGTTTACAAGAACCTGGTTTACGGTACAAGTTCAATATCGCAGAAAGTGAAAAATGGATAAAGAAGTTGTGGTACTTACGTACAATGCAGTATCACTCAGCAATGAAATCTATGTCATCAGGCCCGTAGCAGCATAATGAGTGGATTCAGGTACGATGATTCTAACTGAAATAAGTCACACAGAAAAAGAAACATCATAAGATATCACTAATACACGGAATGTAAACTTGGCTACACAGGAACTGAATTACAAAACAGAACAGGGTCTCAAATTTAGAAACCCAACTTATGCTTGCTTAAGGGGAAAGGTGAGTTGGGGTGCTGCATAAAACCAGAGATTGAAATGAGCACAGATAAAGTTCCTTAAGCCAAATATGGAATAGACAAGAGCTACTCCTTGCTCAACGAAATGGACTCAACACCCCATATTAAATGCCTAAGAGTGTACCTGACTAGGAAGTATCTTAAAACCTATGGATTGCTATGTCTCTGAAAGAGAATCAAGTGTGTGTACAGGGGCATAAACGCAGCAGTGATAGGATTGGAGAGGTTCGGTGAGCAAATGAAGACCCTTTGAAGTCATATTGCATGGTACCCATTCCACGGGTCTCAACTCTCCAGGTTTAAGGTATTCTTCCTTCAGCTAAAACATGCATGTGGAACCCAGAGTATGATCAACCGTGTGATCGGGAGACGTGTTCCAATATGTCTCAGTTTTCGTCCCCTGGTACTCGGGTGCAACATTCCAGACGCTTTACTAACACTCTCCCGACTTGGAGAGTCAGTGCCTTTAACCTCCTGTTTGGCCCAGTTTGCAATTTCTGCGGAAGATGAACAGGAATAGGGAGAACCAATGACAGACTAGCTGGAGGTGTCTGGACGGGCAAATTTAACTCTCATTTCCCACCAGGAAGAGGAATTAACCAAAGGCTCAGCGTGCCGTGCCGGAACCAGATTAGGGCCTGAAGCCATCCTGTGGTGTTGCGGCCAGCTCACGAGAAAGCGAGTTGAAGAAAGGAGCTCAGGGGCACTGTAATTCACAAACCTGCAGAGTTATAAATGACAGCTATCGTCCAAAAATATACTGAAGTAAGGCTGCCAAGAGGACTTGAAAGCGGGGCAGAATTGCAGGAAACCGATTTCAGGAGGTAGACTGGAATTGCATTGAAAGCATAGGAAAAGAGGCAGAACGTCCACAATGATGCACTTGGCCAAAAAGGGCGTATGCGTTTTTTCCTGAATATATTCAGGAAAAAACGCATACGCCCTTTTTGGCCAACCAAGCAAGCTTGCAAAGGAAATCTGCACTACAATGAAGTCTCACTTCCCCCCGGTCAAAAGGGCCATCTGAAAAAAGTGTAAAATCCAGAAAGGCAGGACAGGCCATGGAGAACTGGGAGCCTTGTTATGCTGATGGGCGGGATGTCAATTGCCAACAGCCACTCGGGAGAAGTGTATGGTGTTTCCTGAAACATCTAAAAAACAAAGCAACAGAGCCTAGGGCACTTCCACTTATGGTCCTATAGCTTAGGGAAATTAAAATCAAAAAGACACAGCCACCCCAAAGGTTGGGACGGCTCTGTTTACAAGAACCTGGTTTACGGTACTAGTTCAATATCGCAGAAAGTGAAAAATGGATAAAGAAGTTGTGGTACTTACGTACAATGCAGTATCACTCAGCAATGAAATCTATGTCATCAGGCCCGTAGCAGCATAATGAGTGGATTCAGGTACGATGATTCTAACTGAAATAAGTCACACAGGAAAAGAAACATCATAAGATATCACTAATACACGGAATGTAACCTTGGCTACACAGGAACTGAATTACAAAACAGAACAGGGTCTCAAATTTAGAAACCCAACTTATGCTTGCTTAAGGGGAAAGGTGAGTTGGGGTGCTGCATAAAACCAGAGATTGAAATGAGCACAGATAAAGTTCCTTAAGCCAAATATGGAATAGACAAGAGCTACTCCTTGCTCAACGAAATGGACTCAACACCCCATATTAAATGCCTAAGAGTGTACCTGACTAGGAAGTATCTTAAAACCTATGGATTGCTATGTCTCTGAAAGAGAATCAAGTGTGTGTACAGGGGCATAAACGCAGCAGTGATAGGATTGGAGAGGTTCGGTGAGCAAATGAAGACCCTTTGAAGTCATATTGCATGGTACCCATTCCACGGGTCTCAACTCTCCAGGTTTAAGGTATTCTTCCTTCAGCTAAAACATGCATGTGGAACCCAGAGTATGATCAACCATGTGATCGGGAGACGTGTTCCAATATGTCTCAGTTTTCGTCCCCTGGTACTCGGGTGCAACATGCCAGACGCTTTACTAACACTCTCCCGACTTGGAGAGTCAGTGCCTTTAACCTCCTGTTTGGCCCAGTTTGCAATTTCTGCGGAAGATGAACAGGAATAGGGAGAACCAATGACAGACTAGCTGGAGGTGTCTGGACGGGCAAATTTAACTCTCATTTCCCACCAGGAAGAGGAATTAACCAAAGGCTCAGCGTGCCGTGCCGGAACCAGATTAGGGCCTGAAGCCATCCTGCGGTGTTGCGGCCAGCTCACGAGAAAGCGAGTTGAAGAAAGGAGCTCAGGGGCACTGTAATTCACAAACCTGCAGAGTTATAAATGACAGCTATCGTCCAAAAATATACTGAAGTAAGGCTGCCAAGAGAACTTGAAAGCGGGGCAGAATTGCAGGAAACCGATTTCAGGAGGTAGACTGGAATTGCATTGAAAGCATAGGAAAAGAGGCAGAACGTCCACAATGATGCACTTGGCCAAAAAGGGCGTATGCGTTTTTTCCTGAATATATTCAGGAAAAAACGCATACGCCCTTTTTGGCCAACCAAGCAAGGTTGCAAAGGAAATCTGCACTACAATGAAGTCTCACTTCCCCCCGGTCAAAAGGGCCATCTGAAAAAAGTGTAAAATCCAGAAAGGCAGGACAGGCCATGGAGAACTGGGAGCCTTGTTATGCTGATGGGCGGGATGTCAATTGCCAACAGCCACTCGGGAGAAGTGTATGGTGTTTCCTGAAACATCTAAAAAACAAAGCAACAGAGCCTAGGGCACTTCCACTTATGGTCCTATAGCTTAGGGAAATTAAAATCAAAAGACACAGCCACCCCAAAGGTTGGGACGGCTCTGTTTACAAGAACCTGGTTTACGGTACAAGTTCAATATCGCAGAAAGTGAAAAATGGATAAAGAAGTTGTGGTACTTACGTACAATGCAGTATCACTCAGCAATGAAATCTATGTCATCAGGCCCGTAGCAGCATAATGAGTGGATTCAGGTACGATGATTCTAACTGAAATAAGTCACACAGAAAAAGAAACATCATAAGATATCACTAATACACGGAATGTAAACTTGGCTACACAGGAACTGAATTACAAAACAGAACAGGGTCTCAAATTTAGAAACCCAACTTATGCTTGCTTAAGGGGAAAGGTGAGTTGGGGTGCTGCATAAAACCAGAGATTGAAATGAGCACAGATAAAGTTCCTTAAGCCAAATATGGAATAGACAAGAGCTACTCCTTGCTCAACGAAATGGACTCAACACCCCATATTAAATGCCTAAGAGTGTACCTGACTAGGAAGTATCTTAAAACCTATGGATTGCTATGTCTCTGAAAGAGAATCAAGTGTGTGTACAGGGGCATAAACGCAGCAGTGATAGGATTGGAGAGGTTCGGTGAGCAAATGAAGACCCTTTGAAGTCATATTGCATGGTACCCATTCCACGGGTCTCAACTCTCCAGGTTTAAGGTATTCTTCCTTCAGCTAAAACATGCATGTGGAACCCAGAGTATGATCAACCGTGTGATCGGGAGACGTGTTCCAATATGTCTCAGTTTTCGTCCCCTGGTACTCGGGTGCAACATTCCAGACGCTTTACTAACACTCTCCCGACTTGGAGAGTCAGTGCCTTTAACCTCCTGTTTGGCCCAGTTTGCAATTTCTGCGGAAGATGAACAGGAATAGGGAGAACCAATGACAGACTAGCTGGAGGTGTCTGGACGGGCAAATTTAACTCTCATTTCCCACCAGGAAGAGGAATTAACCAAAGGCTCAGCGTGCCGTGCCGGAACCAGATTAGGGCCTGAAGCCATCCTGTGGTGTTGCGGCCAGCTCACGAGAAAGCGAGTTGAAGAAAGGAGCTCAGGGGCACTGTAATTCACAAACCTGCAGAGTTATAAATGACAGCTATCGTCCAAAAATATACTGAAGTAAGGCTGCCAAGAGGACTTGAAAGCGGGGCAGAATTGCAGGAAACCGATTTCAGGAGGTAGACTGGAATTGCATTGAAAGCATAGGAAAAGAGGCAGAACGTCCACAATGATGCACTTGGCCAAAAAGGGCGTATGCGTTTTTTCCTGAATATATTCAGGAAAAAACGCATACGCCCTTTTTGGCCAACCAAGCAAGCTTGCAAAGGAAATCTGCACTGCAATGAAGTCTCACTTCCCCCCGGTCAAAAGGGCCATCTGAAAAAAGTGTAAAATCCAGAAAGGCAGGACAGGCCATGGAGAACTGGGAGCCTTGTTATGCTGATGGGCGGGATGTCAATTGCCAACAGCCACTCGGGAGAAGTGTATGGTGTTTCCTGAAACATCTAAAAAACAAAGCAACAGAGCCTAGGGCACTTCCACTTATGGTCCTATAGCTTAGGGAAATTAAAATCAAAAAGACACAGCCACCCCAAAGGTTGGGACGGCTCTGTTTACAAGAACCTGGTTTACGGTACAAGTTCAATATCGCAGAAAGTGAAAAATGGATAAAGAAGTTGTGGTACTTACGTACAATGCAGTATCACTCAGCAATGAAATCTATGTCATCAGGCCCGTAGCAGCATAATGAGTGGATTCAGGTACGATGATTCTAACTGAAATAAGTCACACAGGAAAAGAAACATCATAAGATATCACTAATACACGGAATGTAACCTTGGCTACACAGGAACTGAATTACAAAACAGAACAGGGTCTCAAATTTAGAAACCCAACTTATGCTTGCTTAAGGGGAAAGGTGAGTTGGGGTGCTGCATAAAACCAGAGATTGAAATGAGCACAGATAAAGTTCCTTAAGCCAAATATGGAATAGACAAGAGCTACTCCTTGCTCAACGAAATGGACTCAACACCCCATATTAAATGCCTAAGAGTGTACCTGACTAGGAAGTATCTTAAAACCTATGGATTGCTATGTCTCTGAAAGAGAATCAAGTGTGTGTACAGGGGCATAAACGCAGCAGTGATAGGATTGGAGAGGTTCGGTGAGCAAATGAAGACCCTTTGAAGTCATATTGCATGGTACCCATTCCACGGGTCTCAACTCTCCAGGTTTAAGGTATTCTTCCTTCAGCTAAAACATGCATGTGGAACCCAGAGTATGATCAACCGTGTGATCGGGAGACGTGTTCCAATATGTGTCAGTTTTCGTCCCCTGGTACTCGGGTGCAACATTCCAGACGCTTTACTAACACTCTCCCGACTTGGAGAGTCAGTGCCTTTAACCTCCTGTTTGGCCCAGTTTGCAATTTCTGCGGAAGATGAACAGGAATAGGGAGAACCAATGACAGACTAGCTGGAGGTGTCTGGACGGGCAAATTTAACTCTCATTTCCCACCAGGAAGAGGAATTAACCAAAGGCTCAGCGTGCCGTGCCGGAACCAGATTAGGGCCTGAAGCCATCCTGCGGTGTTGCGGCCAGCTCACGAGAAAGCGAGTTGAAGAAAGGAGCTCAGGGGCACTGTAATTCACAAACCTGCAGAGTTATAAATGACAGCTATCGTCCAAAAATATACTGAAGTAAGGCTGCCAAGAGGACTTGAAAGCGGGGCAGAATTGCAGGAAACCGATTTCAGGAGGTAGACTGGAATTGCATTGAAAGCATAGGAAAAGAGGCAGAACGTCCACAATGATGCACTTGGCCAAAAAGGGCGTATGCGTTTTTTCCTGAATATATTCAGGAAAAAACGCATACGCCCTTTTTGGCCAACCAAGCAAGCTTGCAAAGGAAATCTGCACTACAATGAAGTCTCACTTCCCCCCGGTCAAAAGGGCCATCTGAAAAAAGTGTAAAATCCAGAAAGGCAGGACAGGCCATGGAGAACTGGGAGCCTTGTTATGCTGATGGGCGGGATGTCAATTGCCAACAGCCACTCGGGAGAAGTGTATGGTGTTTCCTGAAACATCTAAAAAACAAAGCAACAGAGCCTAGGGCACTTCCACTTATGGTCCTATAGCTTAGGGAAATTAAAATCAAAAGACACAGCCACCCCAAAGGTTGGGACGGCTCTGTTTACAAGAACCTGGTTTACGGTACAAGTTCAATATCGCAGAAAGTGAAAAATGGATAAAGAAGTTGTGGTACTTACGTACAATGCAGTATCACTCAGCAATGAAATCTATGTCATCAGGCCCATAGCAGCATAATGAGTGGATTCAGGTACGATGATTCTAACTGAAATAAGTCACACAGAAAAAGAAACAACATAAGATATCACTAATACACGGAATGTAAACTTGGCTACACAGGAACTGAATTACAAAACAGAACAGGGTCTCAAATTTAGAAACCCAACTTATGCTTGCTTAAGGGGAAAGGTGAGTTGGGGTGCTGCATAAAACCAGAGATTGAAATGAGCACAGATAAAGTTCCTTAAGCCAAATATGGAATAGACAAGAGCTACTCCTTGCTCAACGAAATGGACTCAACACCCCATATTAAATGCCTAAGAGTGTACCTGACTAGGAAGTATCTTAAAACCTATGGATTGCTATGTCTCTGAAAGAGAATCAAGTGTGTGTACAGGGGCATAAACGCAGCAGTGATAGGATTGGAGAGGTTCGGTGAGCAAATGAAGACCCTTTGAAGTCATATTGCATGGTACCCATTCCACGGGTCTCAACTCTCCAGGTTTAAGGTATTCTTCCTTCAGCTAAAACATGCATGTGGAACCCAGAGTATGATCAACCGTGTGATCGGGAGACGTGTTCCAATATGTCTCAGTTTTCGTCCCCTGGTACTCGGGTGCAACATTCCAGACGCTTTACTAACACTCTCCCGACTTGGAGAGTCAGTGCCTTTAACCTCCTGTTTGGCCCAGTTTGCAATTTCTGCGGAAGATGAACAGGAATAGGGAGAACCAATGACAGACTAGCTGGAGGTGTCTGGACGGGCAAATTTAACTCTCATTTCCCACCAGGAAGAGGAATTAACCAAAGGCTCAGCGTGCCGTGCCGGAACCAGATTAGGGCCTGAAGCCATCCTGCGGTGTTGCGGCCAGCTCACGAGAAAGCGAGTTGAAGAAAGGAGCTCAGGGGCACTGTAATTCACAAACCTGCAGAGTTATAAATGACAGCTATCGTCCAAAAATATACTGAAGTAAGGCTGCCAAGAGGACTTGAAAGCGGGGCAGAATTGCAGGAAACCGATTTCAGGAGGTAGACTGGAATTGCATTGAAAGCATAGGAAAAGAGGCAGAACGTCCACAATGATGCACTTGGCCAAAAAGGGCGTATGCGTTTTTTCCTGAATATATTCAGGAAAAAACGCATACGCCCTTTTTGGCCAACCAAGCAAGCTTGCAAAGGAAATCTGCACTACAATGAAGTCTCACTTCCCCCCGGTCAAAAGGGCCATCTGAAAAAAGTGTAAAATCCAGAAAGGCAGGACAGGCCATGGAGAACTGGGAGCCTTGTTATGCTGATGGGCGGGATGTCAATTGCCAACAGCCACTCGGGAGAAGTGTATGGTGTTTCCTGAAACATCTAAAAAACAAAGCAACAGAGCCTAGGGCACTTCCACTTATGGTCCTATAGCTTAGGGAAATTAAAATCAAAAGACACAGCCACCCCAAAGGTTGGGACGGCTCTGTTTACAAGAACCTGGTTTACGGTACAAGTTCAATATCGCAGAAAGTGAAAAATGGATAAAGAAGTTGTGGTACTTACGTACAATGCAGTATCACTCAGCAATGAAATCTATGTCATCAGGCCCGTAGCAGCATAATGAGTGGATTCAGGTACGATGATTCTAACTGAAATAAGTCACACAGAAAAAGAAACATCATAAGATATCACTAATACACGGAATGTAACCTTGGCTACACAGGAACTGAATTACAAAACAGAACAGGGTCTCAAATTTAGAAACCCAACTTATGCTTGCTTAAGGGGAAAGGTGAGTTGGGGTGCTGCATAAAACCAGAGATTGAAATGAACACAGATAAAGTTCCTTAAGCCAAATATGGAATAGACAAGAGCTACTCCTTGCTCAACGAAATGGACTCAACACCCCATATTAAATGCCTAAGAGTGTACCTGACTAGGAAGTATCTTAAAACCTATGGATTGCTATGTCTCTGAAAGAGAATCAAGTGTGTGTACAGGGGCATAAACGCAGCAGTGATAGGATTGGAGAGGTTCGGTGAGCAAATGAAGACCCTTTGAAGTCATATTGCATGGTACCCATTCCACGGGTCTCAACTCTCCAGGTTTAAGGTATTCTTCCTTCAGCTAAAACATGCATGTGGAACCCAGAGTATGATCAACCGTGTGATCGGGAGACGTGTTCCAATATGTGTCAGTTTTCGTCCCCTGGTACTCGGGTGCAACATTCCAGACGCTTTACTAACACTCTCCCGACTTGGAGAGTCAGTGCCTTTAACCTCCTGTTTGGCCCAGTTTGCAATTTCTGCGGAAGATGAACAGGAATAGGGAGAACCAATGACAGACTAGCTGGAGGTGTCTGGACGGGCAAATTTAACTCTCATTTCCCACCAGGAAGAGGAATTAACCAAAGGCTCAGCGTGCCGTGCCGGAACCAGATTAGGGCCTGAAGCCATCCTGCGGTGTTGCGGCCAGCTCACGAGAAAGCGAGTTGAAGAAAGGAGCTCAGGGGCACTGTAATTCACAAACCTGCAGAGTTATAAATGACAGCTATCGTCCAAAAATATACTGAAGTAAGGCTGCCAAGAGGACTTGAAAGCGGGGCAGAATTGCAGGAAACCGATTTCAGGAGGTAGACTGGAATTGCATTGAAAGCATAGGAAAAGAGGCAGAACGTCCACAATGATGCACTTGGCCAAAAAGGGCGTATGCGTTTTTTCCTGAATATATTCAGGAAAAAACGCATACGCCCTTTTTGGCCAACCAAGCAAGCTTGCAAAGGAAATCTGCACTACAATGAAGTCTCACTTCCCCCCGGTCAAAAGGGCCATCTGAAAAAAGTGTAAAATCCAGAAAGGCAGGACAGGCCATGGAGAACTGGGAGCCTTGTTATGCTGATGGGCGGGATGTCAATTGCCAACAGCCACTCGGGAGAAGTGTATGGTGTTTCCTGAAACATCTAAAAAACAAAGCAACAGAGCCTAGGGCACTTCCACTTATGGTCCTATAGCTTAGGGAAATTAAAATCAAAAAGACACAGCCACCCCAAAGGTTGGGACGGCTCTGTTTACAAGAACCTGGTTTACGGTACAAGTTCAATATCGCAGAAAGTGAAAAATGGATAAAGAAGTTGTGGTACTTACGTACAATGCAGTATCACTCAGCAATGAAATCTATGTCATCAGGCCCGTAGCAGCATAATGAGTGGATTCAGGTACGATGATTCTAACTGAAATAAGTCACACAGGAAAAGAAACATCATAAGATATCACTAATACACGGAATGTAACCTTGGCTACACAGGAACTGAATTACAAAACAGAACAGGGTCTCAAATTTAGAAACCCAACTTATGCTTGCTTAAGGGGAAAGGTGAGTTGGGGTGCTGCATAAAACCAGAGATTGAAATGAGCACAGATAAAGTTCCTTAAGCCAAATATGGAATAGACAAGAGCTACTCCTTGCTCAACGAAATGGACTCAACACCCCATATTAAATGCCTAAGAGTGTACCTGACTAGGAAGTATCTTAAAACCTATGGATTGCTATGTCTCTGAAAGAGAATCAAGTGTGTGTACAGGGGCATAAACGCAGCAGTGATAGGATTGGAGAGGTTCGGTGAGCAAATGAAGACCCTTTGAAGTCATATTGCATGGTACCCATTCCACGGGTCTCAACTCTCCAGGTTTAAGGTATTCTTCCTTCAGCTAAAACATGCATGTGGAACCCAGAGTATGATCAACCGTGTGATCGGGAGACGTGTTCCAATATGTCTCAGTTTTCGTCCCCTGGTACTCGGGTGCAACATGCCAGACGCTTTACTAACACTCTCCCGACTTGGAGAGTCAGTGCCTTTAACCTCCTGTTTGGCCCAGTTTGCAATTTCTGTGGAAGATGAACAGGAATAGGGAGAACCAATGAGAGACTAGCTGGAGGTGTCTGGACGGGCAAATTTAACTCTCATTTCCCACCAGGAAGAGGAATTAACCAAAGGCTCAGCGTGCCGTGCCTGAACCAGATTAGGGCCTGAAGCCATCCTGTGGTGTTGCGGCCAGCTCAAGAGAAAGCGAGTTGAAGAAAGGAGCTCAGGGGCACTGTAATTCACAAACCTGCAGAGTTATAAATGACAGCTATCGTCCAAAAATATACTGAAGTAAGGCTGCCAAGAGGACTTGAAAGCGGGGCAGAATTGCAGGAAACCGATTTCAGGAGGTAGACTGGAATTGCATTGAAAGCATAGGAAAAGAGGCAGAACGTCCACAATGATGCACTTGGCCAAAAAGGGCGTATGCGTTTTTTCCTGAATATATTCAGGAAAAAACGCATACGCCCTTTTTGGCCAACCAAGCAAGCTTGCAAAGGAAATCTGCACTACAATGAAGTCTCACTTCCCCCCGGTCAAAAGGGCCATCTGAAAAAAGTGTAAAATCCAGAAAGGCAGGACAGGCCATGGAGAACTGGGAGCCTTGTTATGCTGATGGGCGGGATGTCAATTGCCAACAGCCACTCGGGAGAAGTGTATGGTGTTTCCTGAAACATCTAAAAAACAAAGCAACAGAGCCTAGGGCACTTCCACTTATGGTCCTATAGCTTAGGGAAATTAAAATCAAAAAGACACAGCCACCCCAAAGGTTGGGACGGCTCTGTTTACAAGAACCTGGTTTACGGTACAAGTTCAATATCGCAGAAAGTGAAAAATGGATAAAGAAGTTGTGGTACTTACGTACAATGCAGTATCACTCAGCAATGAAATCTATGTCATCAGGCCCGTAGCAGCATAATGAGTGGATTCAGGTACGATGATTCTAACTGAAATAAGTCACACAGGAAAAGAAACATCATAAGATATCACTAATACACGGAATGTAACCTTGGCTACACAGGAACTGAATTACAAAACAGAACAGGGTCTCAAATTTAGAAACCCAACTTATGCTTGCTTAAGGGGAAAGGTGAGTTGGGGTGCTGCATAAAACCAGAGATTGAAATGAGCACAGATGAAGTTCCTTAAGCCAAATATGGAATAGACAAGAGCTACTCCTTGCTCAACGAAATGGACTCAACACCCCATATTAAATGCCTAAGAGTGTACCTGACTAGGAAGTATCTTAAAACCTATGGATTGCTATGTCTCTGAAAGAGAATCAAGTGTGTGTACAGGGGCATAAACGCAGCAGTGATAGGATTGGAGAGGTTCGGTGAGCAAATGAAGACCCTTTGAAGTCATATTGCATGGTACCCATTCCACGGGTCTCAACTCTCCAGGTTTAAGGTATTCTTCCTTCAGCTAAAACATGCATGTGGAACCCAGAGTATGATCAACCGTGTGATCGGGAGACGTGTTCCAATATGTCTCAGTTTTCGTCCCCTGGTACTCGGGTGCAACATGCCAGACGCTTTACTAACACTCTCCCGACTTGGAGAGTCAGTGCCTTTAACCTCCTGTTTGGCCCAGTTTGCAATTTCTGCGGAAGATGAACAGGAATAGGGAGAACCAATGACAGACTAGCTGGAGGTGTCTGGACGGGCAAATTTAACTCTCATTTCCCACCAGGAAGAGGAATTAACCAAAGGCTCAGCGTGCCGTGCCGGAACCAGATTAGGGCCTGAAGCCATCCTGTGGTGTTGCGGCCAGCTCACGAGAAAGCGAGTTGAAGAAAGGAGCTCAGGGGCACTGTAATTCACAAACCTGCAGAGTTATAAATGACAGCTATCGTCCAAAAATATACTGAAGTAAGGCTGCCAAGAGGACTTGAAAGCGGGGCAGAATTGCAGGAAACCGATTTCAGGAGGTAGACTGGAATTGCATTGAAAGCATAGGAAAAGAGGCAGAACGTCCACAATGATGCACTTGGCCAAAAAGGGCGTATGCGTTTTTTCCTGAATATATTCAGGAAAAAACGCATACGCCCTTTTTGGCCAACCAAGCAAGCTTGCAAAGGAAATCTGCACTACAATGAAGTCTCACTTCCCCCCGGTCAAAAGGGCCATCTGAAAAAAGTGTAAAATCCAGAAAGGCAGGACAGGCCATGGAGAACTGGGAGCCTTGTTATGCTGATGGGCGGGATGTCAATTGCCAACAGCCACTCGGGAGAAGTGTATGGTGTTTCCTGAAACATCTAAAAAACAAAGCAACAGAGCCTAGGGCACTTCCACTTATGGTCCTATAGCTTAGGGAAATTAAAATCAAAAAGACACAGCCACCCCAAAGGTTGGGACGGCTCTGTTTACAAGAACCTGGTTTACGGTACAAGTTCAATATCGCAGAAAGTGAAAAATGGATAAAGAAGTTGTGGTACTTACGTACAATGCAGTATCACTCAGCAATGAAATCTATGTCATCAGGCCCGTAGCAGCATAATGAGTGGATTCAGGTACGATGATTCTAACTGAAATAAGTCACACAGGAAAAGAAACATCATAAGATATCACTAATACACGGAATGTAACCTTGGCTACACAGGAACTGAATTACAAAACAGAACAGGGTCTCAAATTTAGAAACCCAACTTATGCTTGCTTAAGGGGAAAGGTGAGTTGGGGTGCTGCATAAAACCAGAGATTGAAATGAGCACAGATAAAGTTCCTTAAGCCAAATATGGAATAGACAAGAGCTACTCCTTGCTCAACGAAATGGACTCAACACCCCATATTAAATGCCTAAGAGTGTACCTGACTAGGAAGTATCTTAAAACCTATGGATTGCTATGTCTCTGAAAGAGAATCAAGTGTGTGTACAGGGGCATAAACGCAGCAGTGATAGGATTGGAGAGGTTCGGTGAGCAAATGAAGACCCTTTGAAGTCATATTGCATGGTACCCATTCCACGGGTCTCAACTCTCCAGGTTTAAGGTATTCTTCCTTCAGCTAAAACATGCATGTGGAACCCAGAGTATGATCAACCGTGTGATCGGGAGACGTGTTCCAATATGTGTCAGTTTTCGTCCCCTGGTACTCGGGTGCAACATTCCAGACGCTTTACTAACACTCTCCCGACTTGGAGAGTCAGTGCCTTTAACCTCCTGTTTGGCCCAGTTTGCAATTTCTGCGGAAGATGAACAGGAATAGGGAGAACCAATGACAGACTAGCTGGAGGTGTCTGGACGGGCAAATTTAACTCTCATTTCCCACCAGGAAGAGGAATTAACCAAAGGCTCAGCGTGCCGTGCCGGAACCAGATTAGGGCCTGAAGCCATCCTGCGGTGTTGCGGCCAGCTCACGAGAAAGCGAGTTGAAGAAAGGAGCTCAGGGGCACTGTAATTCACAAACCTGCAGAGTTATAAATGACAGCTATCGTCCAAAAATATACTGAAGTAAGGCTGCCAAGAGGACTTGAAAGCGGGGCAGAATTGCAGGAAACCGATTTCAGGAGGTAGACTGGAATTGCATTGAAAGCATAGGAAAAGAGGCAGAACGTCCACAATGATGCACTTGGCCAAAAAGGGCGTATGCGTTTTTTCCTGAATATATTCAGGAAAAAACGCATACGCACTTTTTGGCCAACCAAGCAAGCTTGCAAAGGAAATCTGCACTACAATGAAGTCTCACTTCCCCCCGGTCAAAAGGGCCATCTGAAAAAAGTGTAAAATCCAGAAAGGCAGGACAGGCCATGGAGAACTGGGAGCCTTGTTATGCTGATGGGCGGGATGTCAATTGCCAACAGCCACTCGGGAGAAGTGTATGGTGTTTCCTGAAACATCTAAAAAACAAAGCAACAGAGCCTAGGGCACTTCCACTTATGGTCCTATAGCTTAGGGAAATTAAAATCAAAAGACACAGCCACCCCAAAGGTTGGGACGGCTCTGTTTACAAGAACCTGGTTTACGGTACAAGTTCAATATCGCAGAAAGTGAAAAATGGATAAAGAAGTTGTGGTACTTACGTACAATGCAGTATCACTCAGCAATGAAATCTATGTCATCAGGCCCGTAGCAGCATAATGAGTGGATTCAGGTACGATGATTCTAACTGAAATAAGTCACACAGGAAAAGAAACATCATAAGATATCACTAATACACGGAATGTAACCTTGGCTACACAGGAACTGAATTACAAAACAGAACAGGGTCTCAAATTTAGAAACCCAACTTATGCTTGCTTAAGGGGAAAGGTGAGTTGGGGTGCTGCATAAAACCAGAGATTGAAATGAGCACAGATAAAGTTCCTTAAGCCAAATATGGAATAGACAAGAGCTACTCCTTGCTCAACGAAATGGACTCAACACCCCATATTAAATGCCTAAGAGTGTACCTGACTAGGAAGTATCTTAAAACCTATGGATTGCTATGTCTCTGAAAGAGAATCAAGTGTGTGTACAGGGGCATAAACGCAGCAGTGATAGGATTGGAGAGGTTCGGTGAGCAAATGAAGACCCTTTGAAGTCATATTGCATGGTACCCATTCCACGGGTCTCAACTCTCCAGGTTTAAGGTATTCTTCCTTCAGCTAAAACATGCATGTGGAACCCAGAGTATGATCAACCGTGTGATTGGGAGACGTGTTCCAATATGTGTCAGTTTTCGTCCCCTGGTACTCGGGTGCAACATTCCAGACGCTTTACTAACACTCTCCCGACTTGGAGAGTCAGTGCCTTTAACCTCCTGTTTGGCCCAGTTTGCAATTTCTGCGGAAGATGAACAGGAATAGGGAGAACCAATGACAGACTAGCTGGAGGTGTCTGGACGGGCAAATTTAACTCTCATTTCCCACCAGGAAGAGGAATTAACCAAAGGCTCAGCGTGCCGTGCCGGAACCAGATTAGGGCCTGAAGCCATCCTGCGGTGTTGCGGCCAGCTCACGAGAAAGCGAGTTGAAGAAAGGAGCTCAGGGGCACTGTAATTCACAAACCTGCAGAGTTATAAATGACAGCTATCGTCCAAAAATATACTGAAGTAAGGCTGCCAAGAGGACTTGAAAGCGGGGCAGAATTGCAGGAAACCGATTTCAGGAGGTAGACTGGAATTGCATTGAAAGCATAGGAAAAGAGGCAGAACGTCCACAATGATGCACTTGGCCAAAAAGGGCGTATGCGTTTTTTCCTGAATATATTCAGGAAAAAACGCATACGCCCTTTTTGGCCAACCAAGCAAGCTTGCAAAGGAAATCTGCACTACAATGAAGTCTCACTTCCCCCCGGTCAAAAGGGCCATCTGAAAAAAGTGTAAAATCCAGAAAGGCAGGACAGGCCACGGAGAACTGGGAGCCTTGTTATGCTGATGGGCGGGATGTCAATTGCAAACAGCCACTCGGGAGAAGTGTATGGTGTTTCCTGAAACATCTAAAAAACAAAGCAACAGAGCCTAGGGCACTTCCACTTATGGTCCTATAGCTTAGGGAAATTAAAATCAAAAGACACAGCCACCCCAAAGGTTGGGACGGCTCTGTTTACAAGAACCTGGTTTACGGTACAAGTTCAATATCGCAGAAAGTGAAAAATGGATAAAGAAGTTGTGGTACTTACGTACAATGCAGTATCACTCAGCAATGAAATCTATGTCATCAGGCCCGTAGCAGCATAATGAGTGGATTCAGGTACGATGATTCTAACTGAAATAAGTCACACAGGAAAAGAAACATCATAAGATATCACTAATACACGGAATGTAACCTTGGCTACACAGGAACTGAATTACAAAACAGAACAGGGTCTCAAATTTAGAAACCCAACTTATGCTTGCTTAAGGGGAAAGGTGAGTTGGGGTGCTGCATAAAACCAGAGATTGAAATGAGCACAGATAAAGTTCCTTAAGCCAAATATGGAATAGACAAGAGCTACTCCTTGCTCAACGAAATGGACTCAACACCCCATATTAAATGCCTAAGAGTGTACCTGACTAGGAAGTATCTTAAAACCTATGGATTGCTATGTCTCTGAAAGAGAATCAAGTGTGTGTACAGGGGCATAAACGCAGCAGTGATAGGATTGGAGAGGTTCGGTGAGCAAATGAAGACCCTTTGAAGTCATATTGCATGGTACCCATTCCACGGGTCTCAACTCTCCAGGTTTAAGGTATTCTTCCTTCAGCTAAAACATGCATGTGGAACCCAGAGTATGATCAACCATGTGATCGGGAGACGTGTTCCAATATGTCTCAGTTTTCGTCCCCTGGTACTCGGGTGCAACATTCCAGACGCTTTACTAACACTCTCCCGACTTGGAGAGTCAGTGCCTTTAACCTCCTGTTTGGCCCAGTTTGCAATTTCTGCGGAAGATGAACAGGAATAGGGAGAACCAATGACAGACTAGCTGGAGGTGTCTGGACGGGCAAATTTAACTCTCATTTCCCACCAGGAAGAGGAATTAACCAAAGGCTCAGCGTGCCGTGCCGGAACCAGATTAGGGCCTGAAGCCATCCTGCGGTGTTGCGGCCAGCTCACGAGAAAGCGAGTTGAAGAAAGGAGCTCAGGGGCACTGTAATTCACAAACCTGCAGAGTTATAAATGACAGCTATCGTCCAAAAATATACTGAAGTAAGGCTGCCAAGAGGACTTGAAAGCGGGGCAGAATTGCAGGAAACCGATTTCAGGAGGTAGACTGGAATTGCATTTAAAGCATAGGAAAAGAGGCAGAACGTCCACAATGATGCACTTGGCCAAAAAGGGCGTATGCGTTTTTTCCTGAATATATTCAGGAAAAAACGCATACGCCCTTTTTGGCCAACCAAGCAAGCTTGCAAAGGAAATCTGCACTACAATGAAGTCTCACTTCCCCCCGGTCAAAAGGGCCATCTGAAAAAAGTGTAAAATCCAGAAAGGCAGGACAGGCCATGGAGAACTGGGAGCCTTGTTATGCTGATGGGCGGGATGTCAATTGCCAACAGCCACTCGGGAGAAGTGTATGGTGTTTCCTGAAACATCTAAAAAACAAAGCAACAGAGCCTAGGGCACTTCCACTTATGGTCCTATAGCTTAGGGAAATTAAAATCAAAAGACACAGCCACCCCAAAGGTTGGGACGGCTCTGTTTACAAGAACCTGGTTTACGGTACAAGTTCAATATCGCAGAAAGTGAAAAATGGATAAAGAAGTTGTGGTACTTACGTACAATGCAGTATCACTCAGCAATGAAATCTATGTCATCAGGCCCGTAGCAGCATAATGAGTGGATTCAGGTACGATGATTCTAACTGAAATAAGTCACACAGAAAAAGAAACATCATAAGATATCACTAATACACGGAATGTAAACTTGGCTACACAGGAACTGAATTACAAAACAGAACAGGGTCTCAAATTTAGAAACCCAACTTATGCTTGCTTAAGGGGAAAGGTGAGTTGGGGTGCTGCATAAAACCAGAGATTGAAATGAGCACAGATAAAGTTCCTTAAGCCAAATATGGAATAGACAAGAGCTACTCCTTGCTCAACGAAATGGACTCAACACCCCATATTAAATGCCTAAGAGTGTACCTGACTAGGAAGTATCTTAAAACCTATGGATTGCTATGTCTCTGAAAGAGAATCAAGTGTGTGTACAGGGGCATAAACGCAGCAGTGATAGGATTGGAGAGGTTCGGTGAGCAAATGAAGACCCTTTGAAGTCATATTGCATGGTACCCATTCCACGGGTCTCAACTCTCCAGGTTTAAGGTATTCTTCCTTCAGCTAAAACATGCATGTGGAACCCAGAGTATGATCAACCGTGTGATCGGGAGACGTGTTCCAATATGTCTCAGTTTTCGTCCCCTGGTACTCGGGTGCAACATTCCAGACGCTTTACTAACACTCTCCCGACTTGGAGAGTCAGTGCCTTTAACCTCCTGTTTGGCCCAGTTTGCAATTTCTGTGGAAGATGAACAGGAATAGGGAGACCAATGACAGACTAGCTGGAGGTGTCTGGACGGGCAAATTTAACTCTCATTTCCCACCAGGAAGAGGAATTAACCAAAGGCTCAGCGTGCCGTGCCGGAACCAGATTAGGGCCTGAAGCCATCCTGTGGTGTTGCGGCCAGCTCACGAGAAAGCGAGTTGAAGAAAGGAGCTCAGGGGCACTGTAATTCACAAACCTGCAGAGTTATAAATGACAGCTATCGTCCAAAAATATACTGAAGTAAGGCTGCCAAGAGGTCTTGAAAGCGGGGCAGAATCGCAGGAAACCGATTTCAGGAGGTAGACTGGAATTGCATTGAAAGCATAGGAAAAGAGGCAGAACGTCCACAATGATGCACTTGGCCAAAAAGGGCGTATGCGTTTTTTCCTGAATATATTCAGGAAAAAACGCATACGCCCTTTTTGGCCAACCAAGCAAGCTTGCAAAGGAAATCTGCACTACAATGAAGTCTCACTTCCCCCCGGTCAAAAGGGCCATCTGAAAAAAGTGTAAAATCCAGAAAGGCAGGACAGGCCATGGAGAACTGGGAGCCTTGTTATGCTGATGGGCGGGATGTCAATTGCCAACAGCCACTCCGGAGAAGTGTATGGTGTTTCCTGAAACATCTAAAAAACAAAGCAACAGAGCCTAGGGCACTTCCACTTATGGTCCTATAGCTTAGGGAAATTAAAATCAAAAAGACACAGCCACCCCAAAGGTTGGGACGGCTCTGTTTACAAGAACCTGGTTTACGGTACAAGTTCAATATCGCAGAAAGTGAAAAATGGATAAAGAAGTTGTGGTACTTACGTACAATGCAGTATCACTCAGCAATGAAATCTATGTCATCAGGCCCGTAGCAGCATAATGAGTGGATTCAGGTACGATGATTCTAACTGAAATAAGTCACACAGGAAAAGAAACATCATAAGATATCACTAATACACGGAATGTAACCTTGGCTACACAGGAACTGAATTACAAAACAGAACAGGGTCTCAAATTTAGAAACCCAACTTATGCTTGCTTAAGGGGAAAGGTGAGTTGGGGTGCTGCATAAAACCAGAGATTGAAATGAGCACAGATGAAGTTCCTTAAGCCAAATATGGAATAGACAAGAGCTACTCCTTGCTCAACGAAATGGACTCAACACCCCATATTAAATGCCTAAGAGTGTACCTGACTAGGAAGTATCTTAAAACCTATGGATTGCTATGTCTCTGAAAGAGAATCAAGTGTGTGTACAGGGGCATAAACGCAGCAGTGATAGGATTGGAGAGGTTCGGTGAGCAAATGAAGACCCTTTGAAGTCATATTGCATGGTACCCATTCCACGGGTCTCAACTCTCCAGGTTTAAGGTATTCTTCCTTCAGCTAAAACATGCATGTGGAACCCAGAGTATGATCAACCGTGTGATCGGGAGACGTGTTCCAATATGTGTCAGTTTTCGTCCCCTGGTACTCGGGTGCAACATTCCAGACGCTTTACTAACACTCTCCCGACTTGGAGAGTCAGTGCCTTTAACCTCCTGTTTGGCCCAGTTTGCAATTTCTGCGGAAGATGAACAGGAATAGGGAGAACCAATGACAGACTAGCTGGAGGTGTCTGGACGGGCAAATTTAACTCTCATTTCCCACCAGGAAGAGGAATTAACCAAAGGCTCAGCGTGCCGTGCCGGAACCAGATTAGGGCCTGAAGCCATCCTGCGGTGTTGCGGCCAGCTCACGAGAAAGCGAGTTGAAGAAAGGAGCTCAGGGGCACTGTAATTCACAAACCTGCAGAGTTATAAATGACAGCTATCGTCCAAAAATATACTGAAGTAAGGCTGCCAAGAGGACTTGAAAGCGGGGCAGAATTGCAGGAAACCGATTTCAGGAGGTAGACTGGAATTGCATTGAAAGCATAGGAAAAGAGGCAGAACGTCCACAATGATGCACTTGGCCAAAAAGGGCGTATGCGTTTTTTCCTGAATATATTCAGGAAAAAACGCATACGCCCTTTTTGGCCAACCAAGCAAGCTTGCAAAGGAAATCTGCACTACAATGAAGTCTCACTTCCCCCCGGTCAAAAGGGCCATCTGAAAAAAGTGTAAAATCCAGAAAGGCAGGACAGGCCATGGAGAACTGGGAGCCTTGTTATGCTGATGGGCGGGATGTCAATTGCCAACAGCCACTCGGGAGAAGTGTATGGTGTTTCCTGAAACATCTAAAAAACAAAGCAACAGAGCCTAGGGCACTTCCACTTATGGTCCTATAGCTTAGGGAAATTAAAATCAAAAGACACAGCCACCCCAAAGGTTGGGACGGCTCTGTTTACAAGAACCTGGTTTACGGTACAAGTTCAATATCGCAGAAAGTGAAAACTGGATAAAGAAGTTGTGGTACTTACGTACAATGCAGTATCACTCAGCAATGAAATCTATGTCATCAGGCCCGTAGCAGCATAATGAGTGGATTCAGGTACGATGATTCTAACTGAAATAAGTCACACAGAAAAAGAAACATCATAAGATATCACTAATACACGGAATGTAAACTTGGCTACACAGGAACTGAATTACAAAACAGAACAGGGTCTCAAATTTAGAAACCCAACTTATGCTTGCTTAAGGGGAAAGGTGAGTTGGGGTGCTGCATAAAACCAGAGATTGAAATGAGCACAGATAAAGTTCCTTAAGCCAAATATGGAATAGACAAGAGCTACTCCTTGCTCAACGAAATGGACTCAACACCCCATATTAAATGCCTAAGAGTGTACCTGACTAGGAAGTATCTTAAAACCTATGGATTGCTATGTCTCTGAAAGAGAATCAAGTGTGTGTACAGGGGCATAAACGCAGCAGTGATAGGATTGGAGAGGTTTGGTGAGCAAATGAAGACCCTTTGAAGTCATATTGCATGGTACCCATTCCACGGGTCTCAACTCTCCAGGTTTAAGGTATTCTTCCTTCAGCTAAAACATGCATGTGGAACCCAGAGTATGATCAACCGTGTGATCGGGAGACGTGTTCCAATATGTCTCAGTTTTCGTCCCCTGGTACTCGGGTGCAACATTCCAGACGCTTTACTAACACTCTCCCGACTTGGAGAGTCAGTGCCTTTAACCTCCTGTTTGGCCCAGTTTGCAATTTCTGTGGAAGATGAACAGGAATAGGGAGACCAATGACAGACTAGCTGGAGGTGTCTGGACGGGCAAATTTAACTCTCATTTCCCACCAGGAAGAGGAATTAACCAAAGGCTCAGCGTGCCGTGCCGGAACCAGATTAGGGCCTGAAGCCATCCTGTGGTGTTGCGGCCAGCTCACGAGAAAGCGAGTTGAAGAAAGGAGCTCAGGGGCACTGTAATTCACAAACCTGCAGAGTTATAAATGACAGCTATCGTCCAAAAATATACTGAAGTAAGGCTGCCAAGAGGTCTTGAAAGCGGGGCAGAATCGCAGGAAACCGATTTCAGGAGGTAGACTGGAATTGCATTGAAAGCATAGGAAAAGAGGCAGAACGTCCACAATGATGCACTTGGCCAAAAAGGGCGTATGCGTTTTTTCCTGAATATATTCAGGAAAAAACGCATACGCCCTTTTTGGCCAACCAAGCAAGCTTGCAAAGGAAATCTGCACTACAATGAAGTCTCACTTCCCCCCGGTCAAAAGGGCCATCTGAAAAAAGTGTAAAATCCAGAAAGGCAGGACAGGCCATGGAGAACTGGGAGCCTTGTTATGCTGATGGGCGGGATGTCAATTGCCAACAGCCACTCGGGAGAAGTGTATGGTGTTTCCTGAAACATCTAAAAAACAAAGCAACAGAGCCTAGGGCACTTCCACTTATGGTCCTATAGCTTAGGGAAATTAAAATCAAAAAGACACAGCCACCCCAAAGGTTGGGACGGCTCTGTTTACAAGAACCTGGTTTACGGTACAAGTTCAATATCGCAGAAAGTGAAAAATGGATAAAGAAGTTGTGGTACTTACGTACAATGCAGTATCACTCAGCAATGAAATCTATGTCATCAGGCCCGTAGCAGCATAATGAGTGGATTCAGGTACGATGATTCTAACTGAAATAAGTCACACAGGAAAAGAAACATCATAAGATATCACTAATACACGGAATGTAACCTTGGCTACACAGGAACTGAATTACAAAACAGAACAGGGTCTCAAATTTAGAAACCCAACTTATGCTTGCTTAAGGGGAAAGGTGAGTTGGGGTGCTGCATAAAACCAGAGATTGAAATGAGCACAGATGAAGTTCCTTAAGCCAAATATGGAATAGACAAGAGCTACTCCTTGCTCAACGAAATGGACTCAACACCCCATATTAAATGCCTAAGAGTGTACCTGACTAGGAAGTATCTTAAAACCTATGGATTGCTATGTCTCTGAAAGAGAATCAAGTGTGTGTACAGGGGCATAAACGCAGCAGTGATAGGATTGGAGAGGTTCGGTGAGCAAATGAAGACCCTTTGAAGTCATATTGCATGGTACCCATTCCACGGGTCTCAACTCTCCAGGTTTAAGGTATTCTTCCTTCAGCTAAAACATGCATGTGGAACCCAGAGTATGATCAACCGTGTGATCGGGAGACGTGTTCCAATATGTGTCAGTTTTCGTCCCCTGGTACTCGGGTGCAACATTCCAGACGCTTTACTAACACTCTCCCGACTTGGAGAGTCAGTGCCTTTAACCTCCTGTTTGGCCCAGTTTGCAATTTCTGCGGAAGATGAACAGGAATAGGGAGAACCAATGACAGACTAGCTGGAGGTGTCTGGACGGGCAAATTTAACTCTCATTTCCCACCAGGAAGAGGAATTAACCAAAGGCTCAGCGTGCCATGCCGGAACCAGATTAGGGCCTGAAGCCATCCTGCGGTGTTGCGGCCAGCTCACGAGAAAGCGAGTTGAAGAAAGGAGCTCAGGGGCACTGTAATTCACAAACCTGCAGAGTTATAAATGACAGCTATCGTCCAAAAATATACTGAAGTAAGGCTGCCAAGAGGACTTGAAAGCGGGGCAGAATTGCAGGAAACCGATTTCAGGAGGTAGACTGGAATTGCATTGAAAGCATAGGAAAAGAGGCAGAACGTCCACAATGATGCACTTGGCCAAAAAGGGCGTATGCGTTTTTTCCTGAATATATTCAGGAAAAAACGCATACGCCCTTTTTGGCCAACCAAGCAAGCTTGCAAAGGAAATCTGCACTACAATGAAGTCTCACTTCCCCCCGGTCAAAAGGGCCATCTGAAAAAAGTGTAAAATCCAGAAAGGCAGGACAGGCCATGGAGAACTGGGAGCCTTGTTATGCTGATGGGCGGGATGTCAATTGCCAACAGCCACTCGGGAGAAGTGTATGGTGTTTCCTGAAACATCTAAAAAACAAAGCAACAGAGCCTAGGGCACTTCCACTTATGGTCCTATAGCTTAGGGAAATTAAAATCAAAAGACACAGCCACCCCAAAGGTTGGGACGGCTCTGTTTACAAGAACCTGGTTTACGGTACAAGTTCAATATCGCAGAAAGTGAAAAATGGATAAAGAAGTTGTGGTACTTACGTACAATGCAGTATCACTCAGCAATGAAATCTATGTCATCAGGCCCGTAGCAGCATAATGAGTGGATTCAGGTACGATGATTCTAACTGAAATAAGTCACACAGGAAAAGAAACATCATAAGATATCACTAATACACGGAATGTAACCTTGGCTACACAGGAACTGAATTACAAAACAGAACAGGGTCTCAAATTTAGAAACCCAACTTATGCTTGCTTAAGGGGAAAGGTGAGTTGGGGTGCTGCATAAAACCAGAGATTGAAATGAGCACAGATAAAGTTCCTTAAGCCAAATATGGAATAGACAAGAGCTACTCCTTGCTCAACGAAATGGACTCAACACCCCATATTAAATGCCTAAGAGTGTACCTGACTAGGAAGTATCTTAAAACCTATGGATTGCTATGTCTCTGAAAGAGAATCAAGTGTGTGTACAGGGGCATAAACGCAGCAGTGATAGGATTGGAGAGGTTCGGTGAGCAAATGAAGACCCTTTGAAGTCATATTGCATGGTACCCATTCCACGGGTCTCAACTCTCCAGGTTTAAGGTATTCTTCCTTCAGCTAAAACATGCATGTGGAACCCAGAGTATGATCAACCGTGTGATCGGGAGACGTGTTCCAATATGTCTCAGTTTTCGTCCCCTGGTACTCGGGTGCAACATTCCAGACGCTTTACTAACACTCTCCCGACTTGGAGAGTCAGTGCCTTTAACCTCCTGTTTGGCCCAGTTTGCAATTTCTGCGGAAGATGAACAGGAATAGGGAGAACCAATGACAGACTAGCTGGAGGTGTCTGGACGGGCAAATTTAACTCTCATTTCCCACCAGGAAGAGGAATTAACCAAAGGCTCAGCGTGCCGTGCCGGAACCAGATTAGGGCCTGAAGCCATCCTGTGGTGTTGCGGCCAGCTCACGAGAAAGCGAGTTGAAGAAAGGAGCTCAGGGGCACTGTAATTCACAAACCTGCAGAGTTATAAATGACAGCTATCGTCCAAAAATATACTGAAGTAAGGCTGCCAAGAGGACTTGAAAGCGGGGCAGAATTGCAGGAAACCGATTTCAGGAGGTAGACTGGAATTGCATTGAAAGCATAGGAAAAGAGGCAGAACGTCCACAATGATGCACTTGGCCAAAAAGGGCGTATGCGTTTTTTCCTGAATATATTCAGGAAAAAACGCATACGCCCTTTTTGGCCAACCAAGCAAGCTTGCAAAGGAAATCTGCACTACAATGAAGTCTCACTTCCCCCCGGTCAAAAGGGCCATCTGAAAAAAGTGTAAAATCCAGAAAGGCAGGACAGGCCATGGAGAACTGGGAGCCTTGTTATGCTGATGGGCGGGATGTCAATTGCCAACAGCCACTCGGGAGAAGTGTATGGTGTTTCCTGAAACATCTAAAAAACAAAGCAACAGAGCCTAGGGCACTTCCACTTATGGTCCTATAGCTTAGGGAAATTAAAATCAAAAAGACACAGCCACCCCAAAGGTTGGGACGGCTCTGTTTACAAGAACCTGGTTTACGGTACAAGTTCAATATCGCAGAAAGTGAAAAATGGATAAAGAAGTTGTGGTACTTACGTACAATGCAGTATCACTCAGCAATGAAATCTATGTCATCAGGCCCGTAGCAGCATAATGAGTGGATTCAGGTACGATGATTCTAACTGAAATAAGTCACACAGGAAAAGAAACATCATAAGATATCACTAATACACGGAATGTAACCTTGGCTACACAGGAACTGAATTACAAAACAGAACAGGGTCTCAAATTTAGAAACCCAACTTATGCTTGCTTAAGGGGAAAGGTGAGTTGGGGTGCTGCATAAAACCAGAGATTGAAATGAGCACAGATAAAGTTCCTTAAGCCAAATATGGAATAGACAAGAGCTACTCCTTGCTCAACGAAATGGACTCAACACCCCATATTAAATGCCTAAGAGTGTACCTGACTAGGAAGTATCTTAAAACCTATGGATTGCTATGTCTCTGAAAGAGAATCAAGTGTGTGTACAGGGGCATAAACGCAGCAGTGATAGGATTGGAGAGGTTCGGTGAGCAAATGAAGACCCTTTGAAGTCATATTGCATGGTACCCATTCCACGGGTCTCAACTCTCCAGGTTTAAGGTATTCTTCCTTCAGCTAAAACATGCATGTGGAACCCAGAGTATGATCAACCGTGTGATCGGGAGACGTGTTCCAATATGTGTCAGTTTTCGTCCCCTGGTACTCGGGTGCAACATTCCAGACGCTTTACTAACACTCTCCCGACTTGGAGAGTCAGTGCCTTTAACCTCCTGTTTGGCCCAGTTTGCAATTTCTGCGGAAGATGAACAGGAATAGGGAGAACCAATGACAGACTAGCTGGAGGTGTCTGGACGGGCAAATTTAACTCTCATTTCCCACCAGGAAGAGGAATTAACCAAAGGCTCAGCGTGCCGTGCCGGAACCAGATTAGGGCCTGAAGCCATCCTGCGGTGTTGCGGCCAGCTCACGAGAAAGCGAGTTGAAGAAAGGAGCTCAGGGGCACTGTAATTCACAAACCTGCAGAGTTATAAATGACAGCTATCGTCCAAAAATATACTGAAGTAAGGCTGCCAAGAGGACTTGAAAGCGGGGCAGAATTGCAGGAAACCGATTTCAGGAGGTAGACTGGAATTGCATTGAAAGCATAGGAAAAGAGGCAGAACGTCCACAATGATGCACTTGGCCAAAAAGGGCGTATGCGTTTTTTCCTGAATATATTCAGGAAAAAACGCATACGCCCTTTTTGGCCAACCAAGCAAGCTTGCAAAGGAAATCTGCACTACAATGAAGTCTCACTTCCCCCCGGTCAAAAGGGCCATCTGAAAAAAGTGTAAAATCCAGAAAGGCAGGACAGGCCATGGAGAACTGGGAGCCTTGTTATGCTGATGGGCGGGATGTCAATTGCCAACAGCCACTCGGGAGAAGTGTATGGTGTTTCCTGAAACATCTAAAAAACAAAGCAACAGAGCCTAGGGCACTTCCACTTATGGTCCTATAGCTTAGGGAAATTAAAATCAAAAGACACAGCCACCCCAAAGGTTGGGACGGCTCTGTTTACAAGAACCTGGTTTACGGTACAAGTTCAATATTGCAGAAAGTGAAAAATGGATAAAGAAGTTGTGGTACTTACGTACAATGCAGTATCACTCAGCAATGAAATCTATGTCATCAGGCCCGTAGCAGCATAATGAGTGGATTCAGGTACGATGATTCTAACTGAAATAAGTCACACAGGAAAAGAAACATCATAAGATATCACTAATACACGGAATGTAACCTTGGCTACACAGGAACTGAATTACAAAACAGAACAGGGTCTCAAATTTAGAAACCCAACTTATGCTTGCTTAAGGGGAAAGGTGAGTTGGGGTGCTGCATAAAACCAGAGATTGAAATGAGCACAGATAAAGTTCCTTAAGCCAAATATGGAATAGACAAGAGCTACTCCTTGCTCAACGAAATGGACTCAACACCCCATATTAAATGCCTAAGAGTGTACCTGACTAGGAAGTATCTTAAAACCTATGGATTGCTATGTCTCTGAAAGAGAATCAAGTGTGTGTACAGGGGCATAAACGCAGCAGTGATAGGATTGGAGAGGTTCGGTGAGCAAATGAAGACCCTTTGAAGTCATATTGCATGGTACCCATTCCACGGGTCTCAACTCTCCAGGTTTAAGGTATTCTTCCTTCAGCTAAAACATGCATGTGGAACCCAGAGTATGATCAACCGTGTGATCGGGAGACGTGTTCCAATATGTGTCAGTTTTCGTCCCCTGGTACTCGGGTGCAACATTCCAGACGCTTTACTAACACTCTCCCGACTTGGAGAGTCAGTGCCTTTAACCTCCTGTTTGGCCCAGTTTGCAATTTCTGCGGAAGATGAACAGGAATAGGGAGAACCAATGACAGACTAGCTGGAGGTGTCTGGACGGGCAAATTTAACTCTCATTTCCCACCAGGAAGAGGAATTAACCAAAGGCTCAGCGTGCCGTGCCGGAACCAGATTAGGGCCTGAAGCCATCCTGCGGTGTTGCGGCCAGCTCACGAGAAAGCGAGTTGAAGAAAGGAGCTCAGGGGCACTGTAATTCACAAACCTGCAGAGTTATAAATGACAGCTATCGTCCAAAAATATACTGAAGTAAGGCTGCCAAGAGGACTTGAAAGCGGGGCAGAATTGCAGGAAACCGATTTCAGGAGGTAGACTGGAATTGCATTGAAAGCATAGGAAAAGAGGCAGAACGTCCACAATGATGCACTTGGCCAAAAAGGGCGTATGCGTTTTTTCCTGAATATATTCAGGAAAAAACGCATACGCCCTTTTTGGCCAACCAAGCAAGCTTGCAAAGGAAATCTGCACTGCAATGAAGTCTCACTTCCCCCCGGTCAAAAGGGCCATCTGAAAAAAGTGTAAAATCCAGAAAGGCAGGACAGGCCATGGAGAACTGGGAGCCTTGTTATGCTGATGGGCGGGATGTCAATTGCCAACAGCCACTCGGGAGAAGTGTATGGTGTTTCCTGAAACATCTAAAAAACAAAGCAACAGAGCCTAGGGCACTTCCACTTATGGTCCTATAGCTTAGGGAAATTAAAATCAAAAAGACACAGCCACCCCAAAGGTTGGGACGGCTCTGTTTACAAGAACCTGGTTTACGGTACTAGTTCAATATCGCAGAAAGTGAAAAATGGATAAAGAAGTTGTGGTACTTACGTACAATGCAGTATCACTCAGCAATGAAATCTATGTCATCAGGCCCGTAGCAGCATAATGAGTGGATTCAGGTACGATGATTCTAACTGAAATAAGTCACACAGGAAAAGAAACATCATAAGATATCACTAATACACGGAATGTAACCTTGGCTACACAGGAACTGAATTACAAAACAGAACAGGGTCTCAAATTTAGAAACCCAACTTATGCTTGCTTAAGGGGAAAGGTGAGTTGGGGTGCTGCATAAAACCAGAGATTGAAATGAGCACAGATAAAGTTCCTTAAGCCAAATATGGAATAGACAAGAGCTACTCCTTGCTCAACGAAATGGACTCAACACCCCATATTAAATGCCTAAGAGTGTACCTGACTAGGAAGTATCTTAAAACCTATGGATTGCTATGTCTCTGAAAGAGAATCAAGTGTGTGTACAGGGGCATAAACGCAGCAGTGATAGGATTGGAGAGGTTTGGTGAGCAAATGAAGACCCTTTGAAGTCATATTGCATGGTACCCATTCCACGGGTCTCAACTCTCCAGGTTTAAGGTATTCTTCCTTCAGCTAAAACATGCATGTGGAACCCAGAGTATGATCAACCGTGTGATCGGGAGGCGTGTTCCAATATGTCTCAGTTTTCGTCCCCTGGTACTCGGGTGCAACATGCCAGACGCTTTACTAACACTCTCCCGACTTGGAGAGTCAGTGCCTTTAACCTCCTGTTTGGCCCAGTTTGCAATTTCTGCGGAAGATGAACAGGAATAGGGAGAACCAATGACAGACTAGCTGGAGGTGTCTGGACGGGCAAATTTAACTCTCATTTCCCACCAGGAAGAGGAATTAACCAAAGGCTCAGCGTGCCGTGCCGGAACCAGATTAGGGCCTGAAGCCATCCTGCGGTGTTGCGGCCAGCTCACGAGAAAGCGAGTTGAAGAAAGGAGCTCAGGGGCACTGTAATTCACAAACCTGCAGAGTTATAAATGACAGCTATCGTCCAAAAATATACTGAAGTAAGGCTGCCAAGAGGACTTGAAAGCGGGGCAGAATTGCAGGAAACCGATTTCAGGAGGTAGACTGGAATTGCATTGAAAGCATAGGAAAAGAGGCAGAACGTCCACAATGATGCACTTGGCCAAAAAGGGCGTATGCGTTTTTTCCTGAATATATTCAGGAAAAAACGCATACGCCCTTTTTGGCCAACCAAGCAAGCTTGCAAAGGAAATCTGCACTACAATGAAGTCTCACTTCCCCCCGGTCAAAAGGGCCATCTGAAAAAAGTGTAAAATCCAGAAAGGCAGGACAGGCCATGGAGAACTGGGAGCCTTGTTATGCTGATGGGCGGGATGTCAATTGCCAACAGCCACTCGGGAGAAGTGTATGGTGTTTCCTGAAACATCTAAAAAACAAAGCAACAGAGCCTAGGGCACTTCCACTTATGGTCCTATAGCTTAGGGAAATTAAAATCAAAAGACACAGCCACCCCAAAGGTTGGGACGGCTCTGTTTACAAGAACCTGGTTTACGGTACAAGTTCAATATCGCAGAAAGTGAAAAATGGATAAAGAAGTTGTGGTACTTACGTACAATGCAGTATCACTCAGCAATGAAATCTATGTCATCAGGCCCGTAGCAGCATAATGAGTGGATTCAGGTACGATGATTCTAACTGAAATAAGTCACACAGAAAAAGAAACATCATAAGATATCACTAATACACGGAATGTAAACTTGGCTACACAGGAACTGAATTACAAAACAGAACAGGGTCTCAAATTTAGAAACCCAACTTATGCTTGCTTAAGGGGAAAGGTGAGTTGGGGTGCTGCATAAAACCAGAGATTGAAATGAGCACAGATAAAGTTCCTTAAGCCAAATATGGAATAGAAAACAGCTACTCCTTGCTCAACGAAATGGACTCAACACCCCATATTAAATGCCTAAGAGTGTACCTGACTAGGAAGTATCTTAAAACCTATGGATTGCTATGTCTCTGAAAGAGAATCAAGTGTGTGTACAGGGGCATAAACGCAGCAGTGATAGGATTGGAGAGGTTCGGTGAGCAAATGAAGACCCTTTGAAGTCATATTGCATGGTACCCATTCCACGGGTCTCAACTCTCCAGGTTTAAGGTATTCTTCCTTCAGCTAAAACATGCATGTGGAACCCAGAGTATGATCAACCGTGTGATCGGGAGACGTGTTCCAATATGTCTCAGTTTTCGTCCCCTGGTACTCGGGTGCAACATTCCAGACGCTTTACTAACACTCTCCCGACTTGGAGAGTCAGTGCCTTTAACCTCCTGTTTGGCCCAGTTTGCAATTTCTGCGGAAGATGAACAGGAATAGGGAGAACCAATGACAGACTAGCTGGAGGTGTCTGGACGGGCAAATTTAACTCTCATTTCCCACCAGGAAGAGGAATTAACCAAAGGCTCAGCGTGCCGTGCCGGAACCAGATTAGGGCCTGAAGCCATCCTGTGGTGTTGCGGCCAGCTCACGAGAAAGTGAGTTGAAGAAAGGAGCTCAGGGGCACTGTAATTCACAAACCTGCAGAGTTATAAATGACAGCTATCGTCCAAAAATATACTGAAGTAAGGCTGCCAAGAGGACTTGAAAGCGGGGCAGAATTGCAGGAAACCGATTTCAGGAGGTAGACTGGAATTGCATTGAAAGCATAGGAAAAGAGGCAGAACGTCCACAATGATGCACTTGGCCAAAAAGGGCGTATGCGTTTTTTCCTGAATATATTCAGGAAAAAACGCATACGCCCTTTTTGGCCAACCAAGCAAGCTTGCAAAGGAAATCTGCACTACAATGAAGTCTCACTTCCCCCCGGTCAAAAGGGCCATCTGAAAAAAGTGTAAAATCCAGAAAGGCAGGACAGGCCATGGAGAACTGGGAGCCTTGTTATGCTGATGGGCGGGATGTCAATTGCCAACAGCCACTCGGGAGAAGTGTATGGTGTTTCCTGAAACATCTAAAAAACAAAGCAACAGAGCCTAGGGCACTTCCACTTATGGTCCTATAGCTTAGGGAAATTAAAATCAAAAAGACACAGCCACCCCAAAGGTTGGGACGGCTCTGTTTACAAGAACCTGGTTTACGGTACAAGTTCAATATCGCAGAAAGTGAAAAATGGATAAAGAAGTTGTGGTACTTACGTACAATGCAGTATCACTCAGCAATGAAATCTATGTCATCAGGCCCGTAGCAGCATAATGAGTGGATTCAGGTACGATGATTCTAACTGAAATAAGTCACACAGGAAAAGAAACATCATAAGATATCACTAATACACGGAATGTAACCTTGGCTACACAGGAACTGAATTACAAAACAGAACAGGGTCTCAAATTTAGAAACCCAACTTATGCTTGCTTAAGGGGAAAGGTGAGTTGGGGTGCTGCATAAAACCAGAGATTGAAATGAGCACAGATAAAGTTCCTTAAGCCAAATATGGAATAGACAAGAGCTACTCCTTGCTCAACGAAATGGACTCAACACCCCATATTAAATGCCTAAGAGTGTACCTGACTAGGAAGTATCTTAAAACCTATGGATTGCTATGTCTCTGAAAGAGAATCAAGTGTGTGTACAGGGGCATAAACGCAGCAGTGATAGGATTGGAGAGGTTCGGTGAGCAAATGAAGACCCTTTGAAGTCATATTGCATGGTACCCATTCCACGGGTCTCAACTCTCCAGGTTTAAGGTATTCTTCCTTCAGCTAAAACATGCATGTGGAACCCAGAGTATGATCAACCGTGTGATCGGGAGACGTGTTCCAATATGTCTCAGTTTTCGTCCCCTGGTACTCGGGTGCAACATTCCAGACGCTTTACTAACACTCTCCCGACTTGGAGAGTCAGTGCCTTTAACCTCCTGTTTGGCCCAGTTTGCAATTTCTGCGGAAGATGAACAGGAATAGGGAGAACCAATGACAGACTAGCTGGAGGTGTCTGGACGGGCAAATTTAACTCTCATTTCCCACCAGGAAGAGGAATTAACCAAAGGCTCAGCGTGCCGTGCCAGAACCAGATTAGGGCCTGAAGCCATCCTGCGGTGTTGCGGCCAGCTCACGAGAAAGCGAGTTGAAGAAAGGAGCTCAGGGGCACTGTAATTCACAAACCTGCAGAGTTATAAATGACAGCTATCGTCCAAAAATATACTGAAGTAAGGCTGCCAAGAGGACTTGAAAGCGGGGCAGAATTGCAGGAAACCGATTTCAGGAGGTAGACTGGAATTGCATTGAAAGCATAGGAAAAGAGGCAGAACGTCCACAATGATGCACTTGGCCAAAAAGGGCGTATGCGTTTTTTCCTGAATCAGGAAAAAACGCATACGCCCTTTTTGGCCAACCAAGCAAGCTTGCAAAGGAAATCTGCACTACAATGAAGTCTCACTTCCCCCCGGTCAAAAGGGCCATCTGAAAAAAGTGTAAAATCCAGAAAGGCAGGACAGGCCATGGAGAACTGGGAGCCTTGTTATGCTGATGGGCGGGATGTCAATTGCCAACAGCCACTCGGGAGAAGTGTATGGTGTTTCCTGAAACATCTAAAAAACAAAGCAACAGAGCCTAGGGCACTTCCACTTATGGTCCTATAGCTTAGGGAAATTAAAATCAAAAAGACACAGCCACCCCAAAGGTTGGGACGGCTCTGTTTACAAGAACCTGGTTTACGGTACAAGTTCAATATCGCAGAAAGTGAAAAATGGATAAAGAAGTTGTGGTACTTACGTACAATGCAGTATCACTCAGCAATGAAATCTATGTCATCAGGCCCGTAGCAGCATAATGAGTGGATTCAGGTACGATGATTCTAACTGAAATAAGTCACACAGGAAAAGAAACATCATAAGATATCACTAATACACGGAATGTAACCTTGGCTACACAGGAACTGAATTACAAAACAGAACAGGGTCTCAAATTTAGAAACCCAACTTATGCTTGCTTAAGGGGAAAGGTGAGTTGGGGTGCTGCATAAAACCAGAGATTGAAATGAGCACAGATAAAGTTCCTTAAGCCAAATATGGAATAGACAAGAGCTACTCCTTGCTCAACGAAATGGACTCAACACCCCATATTAAATGCCTAAGAGTGTACCTGACTAGGAAGTATCTTAAAACCTATGGATTGCTATGTCTCTGAAAGAGAATCAAGTGTGTGTACAGGGGCATAAATGCAGCAGTGATAGGATTGGAGAGGTTCGGTGAGCAAATGAAGACCCTTTGAAGTCATATTGCATGGTACCCATTCCACGGGTCTCAACTCTCCAGGTTTAAGGTATTCTTCCTTCAGCTAAAACATGCATGTGGAACCCAGAGTATGATCAACCGTGTGATCGGGAGACGTGTTCCAATATGTGTCAGTTTTCGTCCCCTGGTACTCGGGTGCAACATTCCAGACGCTTTACTAACACTCTCCCGACTTGGAGAGTCAGTGCCTTTAACCTCCTGTTTGGCCCAGTTTGCAATTTCTGCGGAAGATGAACAGGAATAGGGAGAACCAATGACAGACTAGCTGGAGGTGTCTGGACGGGCAAATTTAACTCTCATTTCCCACCAGGAAGAGGAATTAACCAAAGGCTCAGCGTGCCGTGCCGGAACCAGATTAGGGCCTGAAGCCATCCTGCGGTGTTGCGGCCAGCTCACGAGAAAGCGAGTTGAAGAAAGGAGCTCAGGGGCACTGTAATTCACAAACCTGCAGAGTTATAAATGACAGCTATCGTCCAAAAATATACTGAAGTAAGGCTGCCAAGAGGACTTGAAAGCGGGGCAGAATTGCAGGAAACCGATTTCAGGAGGTAGACTGGAATTGCATTGAAAGCATAGGAAAAGAGGCAGAACGTCCACAATGATGCACTTGGCCAAAAAGGGCGTATGCGTTTTTTCCTGAATATATTCAGGAAAAAACGCATACGCCCTTTTTGGCCAACCAAGCAAGGTTGCAAAGGAAATCTGCACTACAATGAAGTCTCACTTCCCCCCGGTCAAAAGGGCCATCTGAAAAAAGTGTAAAATCCAGAAAGGCAGGACAGGCCATGGAGAACTGGGAGCCTTGTTATGCTGATGGGCGGGATGTCAATTGCCAACAGCCACTCGGGAGAAGTGTATGGTGTTTCCTGAAACATCTAAAAAACAAAGCAACAGAGCCTAGGGCACTTCCACTTATGGTCCTATAGCTTAGGGAAATTAAAATCAAAAGACACAGCCACCCCAAAGGTTGGGACGGCTCTGTTTACAAGAACCTGGTTTACGGTACAAGTTCAATATCGCAGAAAGTGAAAAATGGATAAAGAAGTTGTGGTACTTACGTACAATGCAGTATCACTCAGCAATGAAATCTATGTCATCAGGCCCGTAGCAGCATAATGAGTGGATTCAGGTACGATGATTCTAACTGAAATAAGTCACACAGGAAAAGAAACATCATAAGATATCACTAATACACGGAATGTAACCTTGGCTACACAGGAACTGAATTACAAAACAGAACAGGGTCTCAAATTTAGAAACCCAACTTATGCTTGCTTAAGGGGAAAGGTGAGTTGGGGTGCTGCATAAAACCAGAGATTGAAATGAGCACAGATAAAGTTCCTTAAGCCAAATATGGAATAGACAAGAGCTACTCCTTGCTCAACGAAATGGACTCAACACCCCATATTAAATGCCTAAGAGTGTACCTGACTAGGAAGTATCTTAAAACCTATGGATTGCTATGTCTCTGAAAGAGAATCAAGTGTGTGTACAGGGGCATAAACGCAGCAGTGATAGGATTGGAGAGGTTCGGTGAGCAAATGAAGACCCTTTGAAGTCATATTGCATGGTACCCATTCCACGGGTCTCAACTCTCCAGGTTTAAGGTATTCTTCCTTCAGCTAAAACATGCATGTGGAACCCAGAGTATGATCAACCGTGTGATCGGGAGACGTGTTCCAATATGTGTCAGTTTTCGTCCCCTGGTACTCGGGTGCAACATTCCAGACGCTTTACTAACACTCTCCCGACTTGGAGAGTCAGTGCCTTTAACCTCCTGTTTGGCCCAGTTTGCAATTTCTGCGGAAGATGAACAGGAATAGGGAGAACCAATGACAGACTAGCTGGAGGTGTCTGGACGGGCAAATTTAACTCTCATTTCCCACCAGGAAGAGGAATTAACCAAAGGCTCAGCGTGCCGTGCCGGAACCAGATTAGGGCCTGAAGCCATCTTGCGGTGTTGCGGCCAGCTCACGAGAAAGCGAGTTGAAGAAAGGAGCTCAGGGGCACTGTAATTCACAAACCTGCAGAGTTATAAATGACAGCTATCGTCCAAAAATATACTGAAGTAAGGCTGCCAAGAGGACTTGAAAGCGGGGCAGAATTGCAGGAAACCGATTTCAGGAGGTAGACTGGAATTGCATTGAAAGCATAGGAAAAGAGGCAGAACGTCCACAATGATGCACTTGGCCAAAAAGGGCGTATGCGTTTTTTCCTGAATATATTCAGGAAAAAACGCATACGCCCTTTTTGGCCAACCAAGCAAGCTTGCAAAGGAAATCTGCACTACAATGAAGTCTCACTTCCCCCCGGTCAAAAGGGCCATCTGAAAAAAGTGTAAAATCCAGAAAGGCAGGACAGGCCATGGAGAACTGGGAGCCTTGTTATGCTGATGGGCGGGATGTCAATTGCCAACAGCCACTCGGGAGAAGTGTATGGTGTTTCCTGAAACATCTAAAAAACAAAGCAACAGAGCCTAGGGCACTTCCACTTATGGTCCTATAGCTTAGGGAAATTAAAATCAAAAGACACAGCCACCCCAAAGGTTGGGACGGCTCTGTTTACAAGAACCTGGTTTACGGTACAAGTTCAATATCGCAGAAAGTGAAAAATGGATAAAGAAGTTGTGGTACTTACGTACAATGCAGTATCACTCAGCAATGAAATCTATGTCATCAGGCCCGTAGCAGCATAATGAGTGGATTCAGGTACGATGATTCTAACTGAAATAAGTCACACAGAAAAAGAAACATCATAAGATATCACTAATACACGGAATGTAAACTTGGCTACACAGGAACTGAATTACAAAACAGAACAGGGTCTCAAATTTAGAAACCCAACTTATGCTTGCTTAAGGGGAAAGGTGAGTTGGGGTGCTGCATAAAACCAGAGATTGAAATGAGCACAGATAAAGTTCCTTAAGCCAAATATGGAATAGAAAACAGCTACTCCTTGCTCAACGAAATGGACTCAACACCCCATATTAAATGCCTAAGAGTGTACCTGACTAGGAAGTATCTTAAAACCTATGGATTGCTATGTCTCTGAAAGAGAATCAAGTGTGTGTACAGGGGCATAAACGCAGCAGTGATAGGATTGGAGAGGTTCGGTGAGCAAATGAAGACCCTTTGAAGTCATATTGCATGGTACCCATTCCACGGGTCTCAACTCTCCAGGTTTAAGGTATTCTTCCTTCAGCTAAAACATGCATGTGGAACCCAGAGTATGATCAACCGTGTGATCGGGAGACGTGTTCCAATATGTCTCAGTTTTCGTCCCCTGGTACTCGGGTGCAACATTCCAGACGCTTTACTAACACTCTCCCGACTTGGAGAGTCAGTGCCTTTAACCTCCTGTTTGGCCCAGTTTGCAATTTCTGCGGAAGATGAACAGGAATAGGGAGAACCAATGACAGACTAGCTGGAGGTGTCTGGACGGGCAAATTTAACTCTCATTTCCCACCAGGAAGAGGAATTAACCAAAGGCTCAGCGTGCCGTGCCGGAACCAGATTAGGGCCTGAAGCCATCCTGTGGTGTTGCGGCCAGCTCACGAGAAAGCGAGTTGAAGAAAGGAGCTCAGGGGCACTGTAATTCACAAACCTGCAGAGTTATAAATGACAGCTATCGTCCAAAAATATACTGAAGTAAGGCTGCCAAGAGGACTTGAAAGCGGGGCAGAATTGCAGGAAACCGATTTCAGGAGGTAGACTGGAATTGCATTGAAAGCATAGGAAAAGAGGCAGAACGTCCACAATGATGCACTTGGCCAAAAAGGGCGTATGCGTTTTTTCCTGAATATATTCAGGAAAAAACGCATACGCCCTTTTTGGCCAACCAAGCAAGCTTGCAAAGGAAATCTGCACTACAATGAAGTCTCACTTCCCCCCGGTCAAAAGGGCCATCTGAAAAAAGTGTAAAATCCAGAAAGGCAGGACAGGCCATGGAGAACTGGGAGCCTTGTTATGCTGATGGGCGGGATGTCAATTGCCAACAGCCACTCGGGAG
The DNA here is from genome assembly GCF_949774975.1 of Lagenorhynchus albirostris. Lineage (NCBI taxonomy): Eukaryota > Metazoa > Chordata > Mammalia > Artiodactyla > Delphinidae > Lagenorhynchus > Lagenorhynchus albirostris. The sequence continues at coordinate 63,048 of NW_026783455.1, read as the reverse complement.
AAGTGTATGGTGTTTCCTGAAACATCTAAAAAACAAAGCAACAGAGCCTAGGGCACTTCCACTTATGGTCCTATAGCTTAGGGAAATTAAAATCAAAAAGACACAGCCACCCCAAAGGTTGGGACGGCTCTGTTTACAAGAACCTGGTTTACGGTACAAGTTCAATATCGCAGAAAGTGAAAAATGGATAAAGAAGTTGTGGTACTTACGTACAATGCAGTATCACTCAGCAATGAAATCTATGTCATCAGGCCCGTAGCAGCATAATGAGTGGATTCAGGTACGATGATTCTAACTGAAATAAGTCACACAGGAAAAGAAACATCATAAGATATCACTAATACACGGAATGTAACCTTGGCTACACAGGAACTGAATTACAAAACAGAACAGGGTCTCAAATTTAGAAACCCAACTTATGCTTGCTTAAGGGGAAAGGTGAGTTGGGGTGCTGCATAAAACCAGAGATTGAAATGAGCACAGATAAAGTTCCTTAAGCCAAATATGGAATAGACAAGAGCTACTCCTTGCTCAACGAAATGGACTCAACACCCCATATTAAATGCCTAAGAGTGTACCTGACTAGGAAGTATCTTAAAACCTATGGATTGCTATGTCTCTGAAAGAGAATCAAGTGTGTGTACAGGGGCATAAACGCAGCAGTGATAGGATTGGAGATGTTCGGTGAGCAAATGAAGACCCTTTGAAGTCATATTGCATGGTACCCATTCCACGGGTCTCAACTCTCCAGGTTTAAGGTATTCTTCCTTCAGCTAAAACATGCATGTGGAACCCAGAGTATGATCAACCGTGTGATCGGGAGACGTGTTCCAATATGTGTCAGTTTTCGTCCCCTGGTACTCGGGTGCAACATTCCAGACGCTTTACTAACACTCTCCCGACTTGGAGAGTCAGTGCCTTTAACCTCCTGTTTGGCCCAGTTTGCAATTTCTGCGGAAGATGAACAGGAATAGGGAGAACCAATGACAGACTAGCTGGAGGTGTCTGGACGGGCAAATTTAACTCTCATTTCCCACCAGGAAGAGGAATTAACCAAAGGCTCAGCGTGCCGTGCCGGAACCAGATTAGGGCCTGAAGCCATCCTGCGGTGTTGCGGCCAGCTCACGAGAAAGCGAGTTGAAGAAAGGAGCTCAGGGGCACTGTAATTCACAAACCTGCAGAGTTATAAATGACAGCTATCGTCCAAAAATATACTGAAGTAAGGCTGCCAAGAGGACTTGAAAGCGGGGCAGAATTGCAGGAAACCGATTTCAGGAGGTAGACTGGAATTGCATTGAAAGCATAGGAAAAGAGGCAGAACGTCCACAATGATGCACTTGGCCAAAAAGGGCGTATGCGTTTTTTCCTGAATATATTCAGGAAAAAACGCATACGCCCTTTTTGGCCAACCAAGCAAGCTTGCAAAGGAAATCTGCACTACAATGAAGTCTCACTTCCCCCCGGTCAAAAGGGCCATCTGAAAAAAGTGTAAAATCCAGAAAGGCAGGACAGGCCATGGAGAACTGGGAGCCTTGTTATGCTGATGGGCGGGATGTCAATTGCCAACAGCCACTCGGGAGAAGTGTATGGTGTTTCCTGAAACATCTAAAAAACAAAGCAACAGAGCCTAGGGCACTTCCACTTATGGTCCTATAGCTTAGGGAAATTAAAATCAAAAGACACAGCCACCCCAAAGGTTGGGACGGCTCTGTTTACAAGAACCTGGTTTACGGTACAAGTTCAATATCGCAGAAAGTGAAAAATGGATAAAGAAGTTGTGGTACTTACGTACAATGCAGTATCACTCAGCAATGAAATCTATGTCATCAGGCCCGTAGCAGCATAATGAGTGGATTCAGGTACGATGATTCTAACTGAAATAAGTCACACAGGAAAAGAAACATCATAAGATATCACTAATACACGGAATGTAACCTTGGCTACACAGGAACTGAATTACAAAACAGAACAGGGTCTCAAATTTAGAAACCCAACTTATGCTTGCTTAAGGGGAAAGGTGAGTTGGGGTGCTGCATAAAACCAGAGATTGAAATGAGCACAGATAAAGTTCCTTAAGCCAAATATGGAATAGACAAGAGCTACTCCTTGCTCAACGAAATGGACTCAACACCCCATATTAAATGCCTAAGAGTGTACCTGACTAGGAAGTATCTTAAAACCTATGGATTGCTATGTCTCTGAAAGAGAATCAAGTGTGTGTACAGGGGCATAAACGCAGCAGTGATAGGATTGGAGAGGTTCGGTGAGCAAATGAAGACCCTTTGAAGTCATATTGCATGGTACCCATTCCACGGGTCTCAACTCTCCAGGTTTAAGGTATTCTTCCTTCAGCTAAAACATGCATGTGGAACCCAGAGTATGATCAACCGTGTGATCGGGAGACGTGTTCCAATATGTGTCAGTTTTCGTCCCCTGGTACTCGGGTGCAACATTCCAGACGCTTTACTAACACTCTCCCGACTTGGAGAGTCAGTGCCTTTAACCTCCTGTTTGGCCCAGTTTGCAATTTCTGCGGAAGATGAACAGGAATAGGGAGAACCAATGACAGACTAGCTGGAGGTGTCTGGACGGGCAAATTTAACTCTCATTTCCCACCAGGAAGAGGAATTAACCAAAGGCTCAGCGTGCCGTGCCGGAACCAGATTAGGGCCTGAAGCCATCTTGCGGTGTTGCGGCCAGCTCACGAGAAAGCGAGTTGAAGAAAGGAGCTCAGGGGCACTGTAATTCACAAACCTGCAGAGTTATAAATGACAGCTATCGTCCAAAAATATACTGAAGTAAGGCTGCCAAGAGGACTTGAAAGCGGGGCAGAATTGCAGGAAACCGATTTCAGGAGGTAGACTGGAATTGCATTGAAAGCATAGGAAAAGAGGCAGAACGTCCACAATGATGCACTTGGCCAAAAAGGGCGTATGCGTTTTTTCCTGAATATATTCAGGAAAAAACGCATACGCCCTTTTTGGCCAACCAAGCAAGCTTGCAAAGGAAATCTGCACTACAATGAAGTCTCACTTCCCCCCGGTCAAAAGGGCCATCTGAAAAAAGTGTAAAATCCAGAAAGGCAGGACAGGCCATGGAGAACTGGGAGCCTTGTTATGCTGATGGGCGGGATGTCAATTGCCAACAGCCACTCGGGAGAAGTGTATGGTGTTTCCTGAAACATCTAAAAAACAAAGCAACAGAGCCTAGGGCACTTCCACTTATGGTCCTATAGCTTAGGGAAATTAAAATCAAAAGACACAGCCACCCCAAAGGTTGGGACGGCTCTGTTTACAAGAACCTGGTTTACGGTACAAGTTCAATATCGCAGAAAGTGAAAAATGGATAAAGAAGTTGTGGTACTTACGTACAATGCAGTATCACTCAGCAATGAAATCTATGTCATCAGGCCCGTAGCAGCATAATGAGTGGATTCAGGTACGATGATTCTAACTGAAATAAGTCACACAGAAAAAGAAACATCATAAGATATCACTAATACACGGAATGTAAACTTGGCTACACAGGAACTGAATTACAAAACAGAACAGGGTCTCAAATTTAGAAACCCAACTTATGCTTGCTTAAGGGGAAAGGTGAGTTGGGGTGCTGCATAAAACCAGAGATTGAAATGAGCACAGATAAAGTTCCTTAAGCCAAATATGGAATAGACAAGAGCTACTCCTTGCTCAACGAAATGGACTCAACACCCCATATTAAATGCCTAAGAGTGTACCTGACTAGGAAGTATCTTAAAACCTATGGATTGCTATGTCTCTGAAAGAGAATCAAGTGTGTGTACAGGGGCATAAACGCAGCAGTGATAGGATTGGAGAGGTTCGGTGAGCAAATGAAGACCCTTTGAAGTCATATTGCATGGTACCCATTCCACGGGTCTCAACTCTCCAGGTTTAAGGTATTCTTCCTTCAGCTAAAACATGCATGTGGAACCCAGAGTATGATCAACCGTGTGATCGGGAGACGTGTTCCAATATGTGTCAGTTTTCGTCCCCTGGTACTCGGGTGCAACATTCCAGACGCTTTACTAACACTCTCCCGACTTGGAGAGTCAGTGCCTTTAACCTCCTGTTTGGCCCAGTTTGCAATTTCTGCGGAAGATGAACAGGAATAGGGAGAACCAATGACAGACTAGCTGGAGGTGTCTGGACGGGCAAATTTAACTCTCATTTCCCACCAGGAAGAGGAATTAACCAAAGGCTCAGCGTGCCGTGCCGGAACCAGATTAGGGCCTGAAGCCATCTTGCGGTGTTGCGGCCAGCTCACGAGAAAGCGAGTTGAAGAAAGGAGCTCAGGGGCACTGTAATTCACAAACCTGCAGAGTTATAAATGACAGCTATCGTCCAAAAATATACTGAAGTAAGGCTGCCAAGAGGACTTGAAAGCGGGGCAGAATTGCAGGAAACCGATTTCAGGAGGTAGACTGGAATTGCATTGAAAGCATAGGAAAAGAGGCAGAACGTCCACAATGATGCACTTGGCCAAAAAGGGCGTATGCGTTTTTTCCTGAATATATTCAGGAAAAAACGCATACGCCCTTTTTGGCCAACCAAGCAAGCTTGCAAAGGAAATCTGCACTACAATGAAGTCTCACTTCCCCCCGGTCAAAAGGGCCATCTGAAAAAAGTGTAAAATCCAGAAAGGCAGGACAGGCCATGGAGAACTGGGAGCCTTGTTATGCTGATGGGCGGGATGTCAATTGCCAACAGCCACTCGGGAGAAGTGTATGGTGTTTCCTGAAACATCTAAAAAACAAAGCAACAGAGCCTAGGGCACTTCCACTTATGGTCCTATAGCTTAGGGAAATTAAAATCAAAAGACACAGCCACCCCAAAGGTTGGGACGGCTCTGTTTACAAGAACCTGGTTTACGGTACAAGTTCAATATCACAGAAAGTGAAAAATGGATAAAGAAGTTGTGGTACTTACGTACAATGCAGTATCACTCAGCAATGAAATCTATGTCATCAGGCCCGTAGCAGCATAATGAGTGGATTCAGGTACGATGATTCTAACTGAAATAAGTCACACAGGAAAAGAAACATCATAAGATATCACTAATACACGGAATGTAACCTTGGCTACACAGGAACTGAATTACAAAACAGAACAGGGTCTCAAATTTAGAAACCCAACTTATGCTTGCTTAAGGGGAAAGGTGAGTTGGGGTGCTGCATAAAACCAGAGATTGAAATGAGCACAGATAAAGTTCCTTAAGCCAAATATGGAATAGAAAACAGCTACTCCTTGCTCAACGAAATGGACTCAACACCCCATATTAAATGCCTAAGAGTGTACCTGACTAGGAAGTATCTTAAAACCTATGGATTGCTATGTCTCTGAAAGAGAATCAAGTGTGTGTACAGGGGCATAAACGCAGCAGTGATAGGATTGGAGAGGTTCGGTGAGCAAATGAAGACCCTTTGAAGTCATATTGCATGGTACCCATTCCACGGGTCTCAACTCTCCAGGTTTAAGGTATTCTTCCTTCAGCTAAAACATGCATGTGGAACCCAGAGTATGATCAACCGTGTGATCGGGAGACGTGTTCCAATATGTCTCAGTTTTCGTCCCCTGGTACTCGGGTGCAACATTCCAGACGCTTTACTAACACTCTCCCGACTTGGAGAGTCAGTGCCTTTAACCTCCTGTTTGGCCCAGTTTGCAATTTCTGCGGAAGATGAACAGGAATAGGGAGAACCAATGACAGACTAGCTGGAGGTGTCTGGACGGGCAAATTTAACTCTCATTTCCCACCAGGAAGAGGAATTAACCAAAGGCTCAGCGTGCCGTGCCGGAACCAGATTAGGGCCTGAAGCCATCCTGCGGTGTTGCGGCCAGCTCACGAGAAAGCGAGTTGAAGAAAGGAGCTCAGGGGCACTGTAATTCACAAACCTGCAGAGTTATAAATGACAGCTATCGTCCAAAAATATACTGAAGTAAGGCTGCCAAGAGGACTTGAAAGCGGGGCAGAATTGCAGGAAACCGATTTCAGGAGGTAGACTGGAATTGCATTGAAAGCATAGGAAAAGAGGCAGAACGTCCACAATGATGCACTTGGCCAAAAAGGGCGTATGCGTTTTTTCCTGAATATATTCAGGAAAAAACGCATACGCCCTTTTTGGCCAACCAAGCAAGCTTGCAAAGGAAATCTGCACTACAATGAAGTCTCACTTCCCCCCGGTCAAAAGGACCATCTGAAAAAAGTGTAAAATCCAGAAAGGCAGGACAGGCCATGGAGAACTGGGAGCCTTGTTATGCTGATGGGCGGGATGTCAATTGCCAACAGCCACTCGGGAGAAGTGTATGGTGTTTCCTGAAACATCTAAAAAACAAAGCAACAGAGCCTAGGGCACTTCCACTTATGGTCCTATAGCTTAGGGAAATTAAAATCAAAAAGACACAGCCACCCCAAAGGTTGGGACGGCTCTGTTTACAAGAACCTGGTTTACGGTACAAGTTCAATATCGCAGAAAGTGAAAAATGGATAAAGAAGTTGTGGTACTTACGTACAATGCAGTATCACTCAGCAATGAAATCTATGTCATCAGGCCCGTAGCAGCATAATGAGTGGATTCAGGTACGATGATTCTAACTGAAATAAGTCACACAGGAAAAGAAACATCATAAGATATCACTAATACACGGAATGTAACCTTGGCTACACAGGAACTGAATTACAAAACAGAACAGGGTCTCAAATTTAGAAACCCAACTTATGCTTGCTTAAGGGGAAAGGTGAGTTGGGGTGCTGCATAAAACCAGAGATTGAAATGAGCACAGATAAAGTTCCTTAAGCCAAATATGGAATAGACAAGAGCTACTCCTTGCTCAACGAAATGGACTCAACACCCCATATTAAATGCCTAAGAGTGTACCTGACTAGGAAGTATCTTAAAACCTATGGATTGCTATGTCTCTGAAAGAGAATCAAGTGTGTGTACAGGGGCATAAACGCAGCAGTGATAGGATTGGAGAGGTTCGGTGAGCAAATGAAGACCCTTTGAAGTCATATTGCATGGTACCCATTCCACGGGTCTCAACTCTCCAGGTTTAAGGTATTCTTCCTTCAGCTAAAACATGCATGTGGAACCCAGAGTATGATCAACCGTGTGATCGGGAGACGTGTTCCAATATGTCTCAGTTTTCGTCCCCTGGTACTCGGGTGCAACATTCCAGACGCTTTACTAACACTCTCCCGACTTGGAGAGTCAGTGCCTTTAACCTCCTGTTTGGCCCAGTTTGCAATTTCTGCGGAAGATGAACAGGAATAGGGAGAACCAATGACAGACTAGCTGGAGGTGTCTGGACGGGCAAATTTAACTCTCATTTCCCACCAGGAAGAGGAATTAACCAAAGGCTCAGCGTGCCGTGCCGGAACCAGATTAGGGCCTGAAGCCATCCTGTGGTGTTGCGGCCAGCTCACGAGAAAGCGAGTTGAAGAAAGGAGCTCAGGGGCACTGTAATTCACAAACCTGCAGAGTTATAAATGACAGCTATCGTCCAAAAATATACTGAAGTAAGGCTGCCAAGAGGACTTGAAAGCGGGGCAGAATTGCAGGAAACCGATTTCAGGAGGTAGACTGGAATTGCATTGAAAGCATAGGAAAAGAGGCAGAACGTCCACAATGATGCACTTGGCCAAAAAGGGCGTATGCGTTTTTTCCTGAATATATTCAGGAAAAAACGCATACGCCCTTTTTGGCCAACCAAGCAAGCTTGCAAAGGAAATCTGCACTACAATGAAGTCTCACTTCCCCCCGGTCAAAAGGGCCATCTGAAAAAAGTGTAAAATCCAGAAAGGCAGGACAGGCCATGGAGAACTGGGAGCCTTGTTATGCTGATGGGCGGGATGTCAATTGCCAACAGCCACTCGGGAGAAGTGTATGGTGTTTCCTGAAACATCTAAAAAACAAAGCAACAGAGCCTAGGGCACTTCCACTTATGGTCCTATAGCTTAGGGAAATTAAAATCAAAAGACACAGCCACCCCAAAGGTTGGGACGGCTCTGTTTACAAGAACCTGGTTTACGGTACAAGTTCAATATCGCAGAAAGTGAAAAATGGATAAAGAAGTTGTGGTACTTACGTACAATGCAGTATCACTCAGCAATGAAATCTATGTCATCAGGCCCGTAGCAGCATAATGAGTGGATTCAGGTACGATGATTCTAACTGAAATAAGTCACACAGGAAAAGAAACATCATAAGATATCACTAATACACGGAATGTAACCTTGGCTACACAGGAACTGAATTCCAAAACAGAACAGGGTCTCAAATTTAGAAACCCAACTTATGCTTGCTTAAGGGGAAAGGTGAGTTGGGGTGCTGCATAAAACCAGAGATTGAAATGAGCACAGATAAAGTTCCTTAAGCCAAATATGGAATAGACAAGAGCTACTCCTTGCTCAACGAAATGGACTCAACACCCCATATTAAATGCCTAAGAGTGTACCTGACTAGGAAGTATCTTAAAACCTATGGATTGCTATGTCTCTGAAAGAGAATCAAGTGTGTGTACAGGGGCATAAACGCAGCAGTGATAGGATTGGAGAGGTTCGGTGAGCAAATGAAGACCCTTTGAAGTCATATTGCATGGTACCCATTCCACGGGTCTCAACTCTCCAGGTTTAAGGTATTCTTCCTTCAGCTAAAACATGCATGTGGAACCCAGAGTATGATCAACCGTGTGATCGGGAGACGTGTTCCAATATGTCTCAGTTTTCGTCCCCTGGTACTCGGGTGCAACATTCCAGACGCTTTACTAACACTCTCCCGACTTGGAGAGTCAGTGCCTTTAACCTCCTGTTTGGCCCAGTTTGCAATTTCTGCGGAAGATGAACAGGAATAGGGAGAACCAATGACAGACTAGCTGGAGGTGTCTGGACGGGCAAATTGAACTCTCATTTCCCACCAGGAAGAGGAATTAACCAAAGGCTCAGCGTGCCGTGCCGGAACCAGATTAGGGCCTGAAGCCATCTTGCGGTGTTGCGGCCAGCTCACGAGAAAGCGAGTTGAAGAAAGGAGCTCAGGGGCACTGTAATTCACAAACCTGCAGAGTTATAAATGACAGCTATCGTCCAAAAATATACTGAAGTAAGGCTGCCAAGAGGACTTGAAAGCGGGGCAGAATTGCAGGAAACCGATTTCAGGAGGTAGACTGGAATTGCATTGAAAGCATAGGAAAAGAGGCAGAACGTCCACAATGATGCACTTGGCCAAAAAGGGCGTATGCGTTTTTTCCTGAATATATTCAGGAAAAAACGCATACGCCCTTTTTGGCCAACCAAGCAAGCTTGCAAAGGAAATCTGCACTACAATGAAGTCTCACTTCCCCCCGGTCAAAAGGGCCATCTGAAAAAAGTGTAAAATCCAGAAAGGCAGGACAGGCCATGGAGAACTGGGAGCCTTGTTATGCTGATGGGCGGGATGTCAATTGCCAACAGCCACTCGGGAGAAGTGTATGGTGTTTCCTGAAACATCTAAAAAACAAAGCAACAGAGCCTAGGGCACTTCCACTTATGGTCCTATAGCTTAGGGAAATTAAAATCAAAAGACACAGCCACCCCAAAGGTTGGGACGGCTCTGTTTACAAGAACCTGGTTTACGGTACAAGTTCAATATCGCAGAAAGTGAAAAATGGATAAAGAAGTTGTGGTACTTACGTACAATGCAGTATCACTCAGCAATGAAATCTATGTCATCAGGCCCGTAGCAGCATAATGAGTGGATTCAGGTACGATGATTCTAACTGAAATAAGTCACACAGGAAAAGAAACATCATAAGATATCACTAATACACGGAATGTAACCTTGGCTACACAGGAACTGAATTACAAAACAGAACAGGGTCTCAAATTTAGAAACCCAACTTATGCTTGCTTAAGGGGAAAGGTGAGTTGGGGTGCTGCATAAAACCAGAGATTGAAATGAGCACAGATAAAGTTCCTTAAGCCAAATATGGAATAGACAAGAGCTACTCCTTGCTCAACGAAATGGACTCAACACCCCATATTAAATGCCTAAGAGTGTACCTGACTAGGAAGTATCTTAAAACCTATGGATTGCTATGTCTCTGAAAGAGAATCAAGTGTGTGTACAGGGGCATAAACGCAGCAGTGATAGGATTGGAGAGGTTCGGTGAGCAAATGAAGACCCTTTGAAGTCATATTGCATGGTACCCATTCCACGGGTCTCAACTCTCCAGGTTTAAGGTATTCTTCCTTCAGCTAAAACATGCATGTGGAACCCAGAGTATGATCAACCGTGTGATCGGGAGACGTGTTCCAATATGTGTCAGTTTTCGTCCCCTGGTGGTACTCGGGTGCAACATTCCAGACGCTTTACTAACACTCTCCCGACTTGGAGAGTCAGTGCCTTTAACCTCCTGTTTGGCCCAGTTTGCAATTTCTGCGGAAGATGAACAGGAATAGGGAGAACCAATGACAGACTAGCTGGAGGTGTCTGGACGGGCAAATTTAACTCTCATTTCCCACCAGGAAGAGGAATTAACCAAAGGCTCAGCGTGCCGTGCCGGAACCAGATTAGGGCCTGAAGCCATCCTGCGGTGTTGCGGCCAGCTCACGAGAAAGCGAGTTGAAGAAAGGAGCTCAGGGGCACTGTAATTCACAAACCTGCAGAGTTATAAATGACAGCTATCGTCCAAAAATATACTGAAGTAAGGCTGCCAAGAGGACTTGAAAGCGGGCAGAATTGCAGGAAACCGATTTCAGGAGGTAGACTGGAATTGCATTGAAAGCATAGGAAAAGAGGCAGAACGTCCACAATGATGCACTTGGCCAAAAAGGGCGTATGCGTTTTTTCCTGAATATATTCAGGAAAAAACGCATACGCCCTTTTTGGCCAACCAAGCAAGCTTGCAAAGGAAATCTGCACTACAATGAAGTCTCACTTCCCCCCGGTCAAAAGGGCCATCTGAAAAAAGTGTAAAATCCAGAAAGGCAGGACAGGCCATGGAGAACTGGGAGCCTTGTTATGCTGATGGGCGGGATGTCAATTGCCAACAGCCACTCGGGAGAAGTGTATGGTGTTTCCTGAAACATCTAAAAAACAAAGCAACAGAGCCTAGGGCACTTCCACTTATGGTCCTATAGCTTAGGGAAATTAAAATCAAAAAGACACAGCCACCCCAAAGGTTGGGACGGCTCTGTTTACAAGAACCTGGTTTACGGTACAAGTTCAATATCGCAGAAAGTGAAAAATGGATAAAGAAGTTGTGGTACTTACGTACAATGCAGTATCACTCAGCAATGAAATCTATGTCATCAGGCCCGTAGCAGCATAATGAGTGGATTCAGGTACGATGATTCTAACTGAAATAAGTCACACAGGAAAAGAAACATCATAAGATATCACTAATACACGGAATGTAACCTTGGCTACACAGGAACTGAATTACAAAACAGAACAGGGTCTCAAATTTAGAAACCCAACTTATGCTTGCTTAAGGGGAAAGGTGAGTTGGGGTGCTGCATAAAACCAGAGATTGAAATGAGCACAGATAAAGTTCCTTAAGCCAAATATGGAATAGACAAGAGCTACTCCTTGCTCAACGAAATGGACTCAACACCCATATTAAATGCCTAAGAGTGTACCTGACTAGGAAGTATCTTAAAACCTATGGATTGCTATGTCTCTGAAAGAGAATCAAGTGTGTGTACAGGGGCATAAACGCAGCAGTGATAGGATTGGAGAGGTTCGGTGAGCAAATGAAGACCCTTTGAAGTCATATTGCATGGTACCCATTCCACGGGTCTCAACTCTCCAGGTTTAAGGTATTCTTCCTTCAGCTAAAACATGCATGTGGAACCCAGAGTATGATCAACCGTGTGATCGGGAGACGTGTTCCAATATGTCTCAGTTTTCGTCCCCTGGTACTCGGGTGCAACATTCCAGACGCTTTACTAACACTCTCCCGACTTGGAGAGTCAGTGCCTTTAACCTCCTGTTTGGCCCAGTTTGCAATTTCTGCGGAAGATGAACAGGAATAGGGAGAACCAATGACAGACTAGCTGGAGGTGTCTGGACGGGCAAATTTAACTCTCATTTCCCACCAGGAAGAGGAATTAACCAAAGGCTCAGCGTGCCGTGCCGGAACCAGATTAGGGCCTGAAGCCATCCTGCGGTGTTGCGGCCAGCTCACGAGAAAGCGAGTTGAAGAAAGGAGCTCAGGGGCACTGTAATTCACAAACCTGCAGAGTTATAAATGACAGCTATCGTCCAAAAATATACTGAAGTAAGGCTGCCAAGAGGACTTGAAAGCGGGGCAGAATTGCAGGAAACCGATTTCAGGAGGTAGACTGGAATTGCATTTAAAGCATAGGAAAAGAGGCAGAACGTCCACAATGATGCACTTGGCCAAAAAGGGCGTATGCGTTTTTTCCTGAATATATTCAGGAAAAAACGCATACGCCCTTTTTGGCCAACCAAGCAAGCTTGCAAAGGAAATCTGCACTACAATGAAGTCTCACTTCCCCCGGTCAAAAGGGCCATCTGAAAAAAGTGTAAAATCCAGAAAGGCAGGACAGGCCATGGAGAACTGGGAGCCTTGTTATGCTGATGGGCGGGATGTCAATTGCCAACAGCCACTCGGGAGAAGTGTATGGTGTTTCCTGAAACATCTAAAAAACAAAGCAACAGAGCCTAGGGCACTTCCACTTATGGTCCTATAGCTTAGGGAAATTAAAATCAAAAGACACAGCCACCCCAAAGGTTGGGACGGCTCTGTTTACAAGAACCTGGTTTACGGTACAAGTTCAATATCGCAGAAAGTGAAAAATGGATAAAGAAGTTGTGGTACTTACGTACAATGCAGTATCACTCAGCAATGAAATCTATGTCATCAGGCCCGTAGCAGCATAATGAGTGGATTCAGGTACGATGATTCTAACTGAAATAAGTCACACAGAAAAAGAAACATCATAAGATATCACTAATACACGGAATGTAACCTTGGCTACACAGGAACTGAATTACAAAACAGAACAGGGTCTCAAATTTAGAAACCCAACTTATGCTTGCTTAAGGGGAAAGGTGAGTTGGGGTGCTGCATAAAACCAGAGATTGAAATGAGCACAGATAAAGTTCCTTAAGCCAAATATGGAATAGACAAGAGCTACTCCTTGCTCAACGAAATGGACTCAACACCCCATATTAAATGCCTAAGAGTGTACCTGACTAGGAAGTATCTTAAAACCTATGGATTGCTATGTCTCTGAAAGAGAATCAAGTGTGTGTACAGGGGCATAAACGCAGCAGTGATAGGATTGGAGAGGTTCGGTGAGCAAATGAAGACCCTTTGAAGTCATATTGCATGGTACCCATTCCACGGGTCTCAACTCTCCAGGTTTAAGGTATTCTTCCTTCAGCTAAAACATGCATGTGGAACCCAGAGTATGATCAACCGTGTGATCGGGAGACGTGTTCCAATATGTCTCAGTTTTCGTCCCCTGGTACTCGGGTGCAACATGCCAGACGCTTTACTAACACTCTCCCGACTTGGAGAGTCAGTGCCTTTAACCTCCTGTTTGGCCCAGTTTGCAATTTCTGCGGAAGATGAACAGGAATAGGGAGAACCAATGACAGACTAGCTGGAGGTGTCTGGACGGGCAAATTTAACTCTCATTTCCCACCAGGAAGAGGAATTAACCAAAGGCTCAGCGTGCCGTGCCGGAACCAGATTAGGGCCTGAAGCCATCCTGCGGTGTTGCGGCCAGCTCACGAGAAAGCGAGTTGAAGAAAGGAGCTCAGGGGCACTGTAATTCACAAACCTGCAGAGTTATAAATGACAGCTATCGTCCAAAAATATACTGAAGTAAGGCTGCCAAGAGGACTTGAAAGCGGGGCAGAATTGCAGGAAACCGATTTCAGGAGGTAGACTGGAATTGCATTGAAAGCATAGGAAAAGAGGCAGAACGTCCACAATGATGCACTTGGCCAAAAAGGGCATATGCGTTTTTTCCTGAATATATTCAGGAAAAAACGCATACGCCCTTTTTGGCCAACCAAGCAAGCTTGCAAAGGAAATCTGCACTACAATGAAGTCTCACTTCCCCCCGGTCAAAAGGGCCATCTGAAAAAAGTGTAAAATCCAGAAAGGCAGGACAGGCCATGGAGAACTGGGAGCCTTGTTATGCTGATGGGCGGGATGTCAATTGCCAACAGCCACTCGGGAGAAGTGTATGGTGTTTCCTGAAACATCTAAAAAACAAAGCAACAGAGCCTAGGGCACTTCCACTTATGGTCCTATAGCTTAGGGAAATTAAAATCAAAAGACACAGCCACCCCAAAGGTTGGGACGGCTCTGTTTACAAGAACCTGGTTTACGGTACAAGTTCAATATCGCAGAAAGTGAAAAATGGATAAAGAAGTTGTGGTACTTACGTACAATGCAGTATCACTCAGCAATGAAATCTATGTCATCAGGCCCGTAGCAGCATAATGAGTGGATTCAGGTACGATGATTCTAACTGAAATAAGTCACACAGAAAAAGAAACATCATAAGATATCACTAATACACGGAATGTAAACTTGGCTACACAGGAACTGAATTACAAAACAGAACAGGGTCTCAAATTTAGAAACCCAACTTATGCTTGCTTAAGGGGAAAGGTGAGTTGGGGTGCTGCATAAAACCAGAGATTGAAATGAGCACAGATAAAATTCCTTAAGCCAAATATGGAATAGACAAGAGCTACTCCTTGCTCAACGAAATGGACTCAACACCCCATATTAAATGCCTAAGAGTGTACCTGACTAGGAAGTATCTTAAAACCTATGGATTGCTATGTCTCTGAAAGAGAATCAAGTGTGTGTACAGGGGCATAAACGCAGCAGTGATAGGATTGGAGAGGTTCGGTGAGCAAATGAAGACCCTTTGAAGTCATATTGCATGGTACCCATTCCACGGGTCTCAACTCTCCAGGTTTAAGGTATTCTTCCTTCAGCTAAAACATGCATGTGGAACCCAGAGTATGATCAACCGTGTGATCGGGAGACGTGTTCCAATATGTCTCAGTTTTCGTCCCCTGGTACTCGGGTGCAACATTCCAGACGCTTTACTAACACTCTCCCGACTTGGAGAGTCAGTGCCTTTAACCTCCTGTTTGGCCCAGTTTGCAATTTCTGCGGAAGATGAACAGGAATAGGGAGAACCAATGACAGACTAGCTGGAGGTGTCTGGACGGGCAAATTTAACTCTCATTTCCCACCAGGAAGAGGAATTAACCAAAGGCTCAGCGTGCCGTGCCGGAACCAGATTAGGGCCTGAAGCCATCCTGTGGTGTTGCGGCCAGCTCACGAGAAAGCGAGTTGAAGAAAGGAGCTCAGGGGCACTGTAATTCACAAACCTGCAGAGTTATAAATGACAGCTATCGTCCAAAAATATACTGAAGTAAGGCTGCCAAGAGGACTTGAAAGCGGGGCAGAATTGCAGGAAACCGATTTCAGGAGGTAGACTGGAATTGCATTGAAAGCATAGGAAAAGAGGCAGAACGTCCACAATGATGCACTTGGCCAAAAAGGGCGTATGCGTTTTTTCCT
Source organism: Lagenorhynchus albirostris (assembly GCF_949774975.1). Lineage (NCBI taxonomy): Eukaryota > Metazoa > Chordata > Mammalia > Artiodactyla > Delphinidae > Lagenorhynchus > Lagenorhynchus albirostris. Next base: position 47,467 of record NW_026783455.1, on the reverse strand, counting down.
GAATATATTCAGGAAAAAACGCATACGCCCTTTTTGGCCAACCAAGCAAGCTTGCAAAGGAAATCTGCACTACAATGAAGTCTCACTTCCCCCCGGTCAAAAGGGCCATCTGAAAAAAGTGTAAAATCCAGAAAGGCAGGACAGGCCATGGAGAACTGGGAGCCTTGTTATGCTGATGGGCGGGATGTCAATTGCCAACAGCCACTCGGGAGAAGTGTATGGTGTTTCCTGAAACATCTAAAAAACAAAGCAACAGAGCCTAGGGCACTTCCACTTATGGTCCTATAGCTTAGGGAAATTAAAATCAAAAAGACACAGCCACCCCAAAGGTTGGGACGGCTCTGTTTACAAGAACCTGGTTTACGGTACAAGTTCAATATCGCAGAAAGTGAAAAATGGATAAAGAAGTTGTGGTACTTACGTACAATGCAGTATCACTCAGCAATGAAATCTATGTCATCAGGCCCGTAGCAGCATAATGAGTGGATTCAGGTACGATGATTCTAACTGAAATAAGTCACACAGGAAAAGAAACATCATAAGATATCACTAATACACGGAATGTAACCTTGGCTACACAGGAACTGAATTACAAAACAGAACAGGGTCTCAAATTTAGAAACCCAACTTATGCTTGCTTAAGGGGAAAGGTGAGTTGGGGTGCTGCATAAAACCAGAGATTGAAATGAGCACAGATAAAGTTCCTTAAGCCAAATATGGAATAGACAAGAGCTACTCCTTGCTCAACGAAATGGACTCAACACCCCATATTAAATGCCTAAGAGTGTACCTGACTAGGAAGTATCTTAAAACCTATGGATTGCTATGTCTCTGAAAGAGAATCAAGTGTGTGTACAGGGGCATAAACGCAGCAGTGATAGGATTGGAGAGGTTCGGTGAGCAAATGAAGACCCTTTGAAGTCATATTGCATGGTACCCATTCCACGGGTCTCAACTCTCCAGGTTTAAGGTATTCTTCCTTCAGCTAAAACATGCATGTGGAACCCAGAGTATGATCAACCGTGTGATCGGGAGACGTGTTCCAATATGTGTCAGTTTTCGTCCCCTGGTACTCGGGTGCAACATTCCAGACGCTTTACTAACACTCTCCCGACTTGGAGAGTCAGTGCCTTTAACCTCCTGTTTGGCCCAGTTTGCAATTTCTGCGGAAGATGAACAGGAATAGGGAGAACCAATGACAGACTAGCTGGAGGTGTCTGGACGGGCAAATTTAACTCTCATTTCCCACCAGGAAGAGGAATTAACCAAAGGCTCAGCGTGCCGTGCCGGAACCAGATTAGGGCCTGAAGCCATCCTGCGGTGTTGCGGCCAGCTCACGAGAAAGCGAGTTGAAGAAAGGAGCTCAGGGGCACTGTAATTCACAAACCTGCAGAGTTATAAATGACAGCTATCGTCCAAAAATATACTGAAGTAAGGCTGCCAAGAGGACTTGAAAGCGGGGCAGAATTGCAGGAAACCGATTTCAGGAGGTAGACTGGAATTGCATTGAAAGCATAGGAAAAGAGGCAGAACGTCCACAATGATGCACTTGGCCAAAAAGGGCGTATGCGTTTTTTCCTGAATATATTCAGGAAAAAACGCATACGCCCTTTTTGGCCAACCAAGCAAGCTTGCAAAGGAAATCTGCACTACAATGAAGTCTCACTTCCCCCCGGTCAAAAGGGCCATCTGAAAAAAGTGTAAAATCCAGAAAGGCAGGACAGGCCATGGAGAACTGGGAGCCTTGTTATGCTGATGGGCGGGATGTCAATTGCCAACAGCCACTCGGGAGAAGTGTATGGTGTTTCCTGAAACATCTAAAAAACAAAGCAACAGAGCCTAGGGCACTTCCACTTATGGTCCTATAGCTTAGGGAAATTAAAATCAAAAGACACAGCCACCCCAAAGGTTGGGACGGCTCTGTTTACAAGAACCTGGTTTACGGTACAAGTTCAATATCGCAGAAAGTGAAAAATGGATAAAGAAGTTGTGGTACTTACGTACAATGCAGTATCACTCAGCAATGAAATCTATGTCATCAGGCCCATAGCAGCATAATGAGTGGATTCAGGTACGATGATTCTAACTGAAATAAGTCACACAGAAAAAGAAACAACATAAGATATCACTAATACACGGAATGTAAACTTGGCTACACAGGAACTGAATTACAAAACAGAACAGGGTCTCAAATTTAGAAACCCAACTTATGCTTGCTTAAGGGGAAAGGTGAGTTGGGGTGCTGCATAAAACCAGAGATTGAAATGAGCACAGATAAAGTTCCTTAAGCCAAATATGGAATAGACAAGAGCTACTCCTTGCTCAACGAAATGGACTCAACACCCCATATTAAATGCCTAAGAGTGTACCTGACTAGGAAGTATCTTAAAACCTATGGATTGCTATGTCTCTGAAAGAGAATCAAGTGTGTGTACAGGGGCATAAACGCAGCAGTGATAGGATTGGAGAGGTTCGGTGAGCAAATGAAGACCCTTTGAAGTCATATTGCATGGTACCCATTCCACGGGTCTCAACTCTCCAGGTTTAAGGTATTCTTCCTTCAGCTAAAACATGCATGTGGAACCCAGAGTATGATCAACCGTGTGATCGGGAGACGTGTTCCAATATGTCTCAGTTTTCGTCCCCTGGTACTCGGGTGCAACATTCCAGACGCTTTACTAACACTCTCCCGACTTGGAGAGTCAGTGCCTTTAACCTCCTGTTTGGCCCAGTTTGCAATTTCTGCGGAAGATGAACAGGAATAGGGAGAACCAATGACAGACTAGCTGGAGGTGTCTGGACGGGCAAATTTAACTCTCATTTCCCACCAGGAAGAGGAATTAACCAAAGGCTCAGCGTGCCGTGCCGGAACCAGATTAGGGCCTGAAGCCATCCTGCGGTGTTGCGGCCAGCTCACGAGAAAGCGAGTTGAAGAAAGGAGCTCAGGGGCACTGTAATTCACAAACCTGCAGAGTTATAAATGACAGCTATCGTCCAAAAATATACTGAAGTAAGGCTGCCAAGAGGACTTGAAAGCGGGGCAGAATTGCAGGAAACCGATTTCAGGAGGTAGACTGGAATTGCATTGAAAGCATAGGAAAAGAGGCAGAACGTCCACAATGATGCACTTGGCCAAAAAGGGCGTATGCGTTTTTTCCTGAATATATTCAGGAAAAAACGCATACGCCCTTTTTGGCCAACCAAGCAAGCTTGCAAAGGAAATCTGCACTACAATGAAGTCTCACTTCCCCCCGGTCAAAAGGGCCATCTGAAAAAAGTGTAAAATCCAGAAAGGCAGGACAGGCCATGGAGAACTGGGAGCCTTGTTATGCTGATGGGCGGGATGTCAATTGCCAACAGCCACTCGGGAGAAGTGTATGGTGTTTCCTGAAACATCTAAAAAACAAAGCAACAGAGCCTAGGGCACTTCCACTTATGGTCCTATAGCTTAGGGAAATTAAAATCAAAAGACACAGCCACCCCAAAGGTTGGGACGGCTCTGTTTACAAGAACCTGGTTTACGGTACAAGTTCAATATCGCAGAAAGTGAAAAATGGATAAAGAAGTTGTGGTACTTACGTACAATGCAGTATCACTCAGCAATGAAATCTATGTCATCAGGCCCGTAGCAGCATAATGAGTGGATTCAGGTACGATGATTCTAACTGAAATAAGTCACACAGAAAAAGAAACAACATAAGATATCACTAATACACGGAATGTAAACTTGGCTACACAGGAACTGAATTACAAAACAGAACAGGGTCTCAAATTTAGAAACCCAACTTATGCTTGCTTAAGGGGAAAGGTGAGTTGGGGTGCTGCATAAAACCAGAGATTGAAATGAACACAGATAAAGTTCCTTAAGCCAAATATGGAATAGACAAGAGCTACTCCTTGCTCAACGAAATGGACTCAACACCCCATATTAAATGCCTAAGAGTGTACCTGACTAGGAAGTATCTTAAAACCTATGGATTGCTATGTCTCTGAAAGAGAATCAAGTGTGTGTACAGGGGCATAAACGCAGCAGTGATAGGATTGGAGAGGTTCGGTGAGCAAATGAAGACCCTTTGAAGTCATATTGCATGGTACCCATTCCACGGGTCTCAACTCTCCAGGTTTAAGGTATTCTTCCTTCAGCTAAAACATGCATGTGGAACCCAGAGTATGATCAACCGTGTGATCGGGAGACGTGTTCCAATATGTGTCAGTTTTCGTCCCCTGGTACTCGGGTGCAACATTCCAGACGCTTTACTAACACTCTCCCGACTTGGAGAGTCAGTGCCTTTAACCTCCTGTTTGGCCCAGTTTGCAATTTCTGCGGAAGATGAACAGGAATAGGGAGAACCAATGACAGACTAGCTGGAGGTGTCTGGACGGGCAAATTTAACTCTCATTTCCCACCAGGAAGAGGAATTAACCAAAGGCTCAGCGTGCCGTGCCGGAACCAGATTAGGGCCTGAAGCCATCCTGCGGTGTTGCGGCCAGCTCACGAGAAAGCGAGTTGAAGAAAGGAGCTCAGGGGCACTGTAATTCACAAACCTGCAGAGTTATAAATGACAGCTATCGTCCAAAAATATACTGAAGTAAGGCTGCCAAGAGGACTTGAAAGCGGGGCAGAATTGCAGGAAACCGATTTCAGGAGGTAGACTGGAATTGCATTGAAAGCATAGGAAAAGAGGCAGAACGTCCACAATGATGCACTTGGCCAAAAAGGGCGTATGCGTTTTTTCCTGAATATATTCAGGAAAAAACGCATACGCCCTTTTTGGCCAACCAAGCAAGCTTGCAAAGGAAATCTGCACTACAATGAAGTCTCACTTCCCCCCGGTCAAAAGGGCCATCTGAAAAAAGTGTAAAATCCAGAAAGGCAGGACAGGCCATGGAGAACTGGGAGCCTTGTTATGCTGATGGGCGGGATGTCAATTGCCAACAGCCACTCGGGAGAAGTGTATGGTGTTTCCTGAAACATCTAAAAAACAAAGCAACAGAGCCTAGGGCACTTCCACTTATGGTCCTATAGCTTAGGGAAATTAAAATCAAAAAGACACAGCCACCCCAAAGGTTGGGACGGCTCTGTTTACAAGAACCTGGTTTACGGTACAAGTTCAATATCGCAGAAAGTGAAAAATGGATAAAGAAGTTGTGGTACTTACGTACAATGCAGTATCACTCAGCAATGAAATCTATGTCATCAGGCCCGTAGCAGCATAATGAGTGGATTCAGGTACGATGATTCTAACTGAAATAAGTCACACAGGAAAAGAAACATCATAAGATATCACTAATACACGGAATGTAACCTTGGCTACACAGGAACTGAATTACAAAACAGAACAGGGTCTCAAATTTAGAAACCCAACTTATGCTTGCTTAAGGGGAAAGGTGAGTTGGGGTGCTGCATAAAACCAGAGATTGAAATGAGCACAGATAAAGTTCCTTAAGCCAAATATGGAATAGACAAGAGCTACTCCTTGCTCAACGAAATGGACTCAACACCCCATATTAAATGCCTAAGAGTGTACCTGACTAGGAAGTATCTTAAAACCTATGGATTGCTATGTCTCTGAAAGAGAATCAAGTGTGTGTACAGGGGCATAAACGCAGCAGTGATAGGATTGGAGAGGTTCGGTGAGCAAATGAAGACCCTTTGAAGTCATATTGCATGGTACCCATTCCACGGGTCTCAACTCTCCAGGTTTAAGGTATTCTTCCTTCAGCTAAAACATGCATGTGGAACCCAGAGTATGATCAACCGTGTGATCGGGAGACGTGTTCCAATATGTCTCAGTTTTCGTCCCCTGGTACTCGGGTGCAACATGCCAGACGCTTTACTAACACTCTCCCGACTTGGAGAGTCAGTGCCTTTAACCTCCTGTTTGGCCCAGTTTGCAATTTCTGTGGAAGATGAACAGGAATAGGGAGAACCAATGAGAGACTAGCTGGAGGTGTCTGGACGGGCAAATTTAACTCTCATTTCCCACCAGGAAGAGGAATTAACCAAAGGCTCAGCGTGCCGTGCCTGAACCAGATTAGGGCCTGAAGCCATCCTGTGGTGTTGCGGCCAGCTCAAGAGAAAGCGAGTTGAAGAAAGGAGCTCAGGGGCACTGTAATTCACAAACCTGCAGAGTTATAAATGACAGCTATCGTCCAAAAATATACTGAAGTAAGGCTGCCAAGAGGACTTGAAAGCGGGGCAGAATTGCAGGAAACCGATTTCAGGAGGTAGACTGGAATTGCATTGAAAGCATAGGAAAAGAGGCAGAACGTCCACAATGATGCACTTGGCCAAAAAGGGCGTATGCGTTTTTTCCTGAATATATTCAGGAAAAAACGCATACGCCCTTTTTGGCCAACCAAGCAAGCTTGCAAAGGAAATCTGCACTACAATGAAGTCTCACTTCCCCCCGGTCAAAAGGGCCATCTGAAAAAAGTGTAAAATCCAGAAAGGCAGGACAGGCCATGGAGAACTGGGAGCCTTGTTATGCTGATGGGCGGGATGTCAATTGCCAACAGCCACTCGGGAGAAGTGTATGGTGTTTCCTGAAACATCTAAAAAACAAAGCAACAGAGCCTAGGGCACTTCCACTTATGGTCCTATAGCTTAGGGAAATTAAAATCAAAAAGACACAGCCACCCCAAAGGTTGGGACGGCTCTGTTTACAAGAACCTGGTTTACGGTACAAGTTCAATATCGCAGAAAGTGAAAAATGGATAAAGAAGTTGTGGTACTTACGTACAATGCAGTATCACTCAGCAATGAAATCTATGTCATCAGGCCCGTAGCAGCATAATGAGTGGATTCAGGTACGATGATTCTAACTGAAATAAGTCACACAGGAAAAGAAACATCATAAGATATCACTAATACACGGAATGTAACCTTGGCTACACAGGAACTGAATTACAAAACAGAACAGGGTCTCAAATTTAGAAACCCAACTTATGCTTGCTTAAGGGGAAAGGTGAGTTGGGGTGCTGCATAAAACCAGAGATTGAAATGAGCACAGATGAAGTTCCTTAAGCCAAATATGGAATAGACAAGAGCTACTCCTTGCTCAACGAAATGGACTCAACACCCCATATTAAATGCCTAAGAGTGTACCTGACTAGGAAGTATCTTAAAACCTATGGATTGCTATGTCTCTGAAAGAGAATCAAGTGTGTGTACAGGGGCATAAACGCAGCAGTGATAGGATTGGAGAGGTTCGGTGAGCAAATGAAGACCCTTTGAAGTCATATTGCATGGTACCCATTCCACGGGTCTCAACTCTCCAGGTTTAAGGTATTCTTCCTTCAGCTAAAACATGCATGTGGAACCCAGAGTATGATCAACCGTGTGATCGGGAGACGTGTTCCAATATGTCTCAGTTTTCGTCCCCTGGTACTCGGGTGCAACATGCCAGACGCTTTACTAACACTCTCCCGACTTGGAGAGTCAGTGCCTTTAACCTCCTGTTTGGCCCAGTTTGCAATTTCTGCGGAAGATGAACAGGAATAGGGAGAACCAATGACAGACTAGCTGGAGGTGTCTGGACGGGCAAATTTAACTCTCATTTCCCACCAGGAAGAGGAATTAACCAAAGGCTCAGCGTGCCGTGCCGGAACCAGATTAGGGCCTGAAGCCATCCTGTGGTGTTGCGGCCAGCTCACGAGAAAGCGAGTTGAAGAAAGGAGCTCAGGGGCACTGTAATTCACAAACCTGCAGAGTTATAAATGACAGCTATCGTCCAAAAATATACTGAAGTAAGGCTGCCAAGAGGACTTGAAAGCGGGGCAGAATTGCAGGAAACCGATTTCAGGAGGTAGACTGGAATTGCATTGAAAGCATAGGAAAAGAGGCAGAACGTCCACAATGATGCACTTGGCCAAAAAGGGCGTATGCGTTTTTTCCTGAATATATTCAGGAAAAAACGCATACGCCCTTTTTGGCCAACCAAGCAAGCTTGCAAAGGAAATCTGCACTACAATGAAGTCTCACTTCCCCCCGGTCAAAAGGGCCATCTGAAAAAAGTGTAAAATCCAGAAAGGCAGGACAGGCCATGGAGAACTGGGAGCCTTGTTATGCTGATGGGCGGGATGTCAATTGCCAACAGCCACTCGGGAGAAGTGTATGGTGTTTCCTGAAACATCTAAAAAACAAAGCAACAGAGCCTAGGGCACTTCCACTTATGGTCCTATAGCTTAGGGAAATTAAAATCAAAAAGACACAGCCACCCCAAAGGTTGGGACGGCTCTGTTTACAAGAACCTGGTTTACGGTACAAGTTCAATATCGCAGAAAGTGAAAAATGGATAAAGAAGTTGTGGTACTTACGTACAATGCAGTATCACTCAGCAATGAAATCTATGTCATCAGGCCCGTAGCAGCATAATGAGTGGATTCAGGTACGATGATTCTAACTGAAATAAGTCACACAGGAAAAGAAACATCATAAGATATCACTAATACACGGAATGTAACCTTGGCTACACAGGAACTGAATTACAAAACAGAACAGGGTCTCAAATTTAGAAACCCAACTTATGCTTGCTTAAGGGGAAAGGTGAGTTGGGGTGCTGCATAAAACCAGAGATTGAAATGAGCACAGATAAAGTTCCTTAAGCCAAATATGGAATAGACAAGAGCTACTCCTTGCTCAACGAAATGGACTCAACACCCCATATTAAATGCCTAAGAGTGTACCTGACTAGGAAGTATCTTAAAACCTATGGATTGCTATGTCTCTGAAAGAGAATCAAGTGTGTGTACAGGGGCATAAACGCAGCAGTGATAGGATTGGAGAGGTTCGGTGAGCAAATGAAGACCCTTTGAAGTCATATTGCATGGTACCCATTCCACGGGTCTCAACTCTCCAGGTTTAAGGTATTCTTCCTTCAGCTAAAACATGCATGTGGAACCCAGAGTATGATCAACCGTGTGATCGGGAGACGTGTTCCAATATGTGTCAGTTTTCGTCCCCTGGTACTCGGGTGCAACATTCCAGACGCTTTACTAACACTCTCCCGACTTGGAGAGTCAGTGCCTTTAACCTCCTGTTTGGCCCAGTTTGCAATTTCTGCGGAAGATGAACAGGAATAGGGAGAACCAATGACAGACTAGCTGGAGGTGTCTGGACGGGCAAATTTAACTCTCATTTCCCACCAGGAAGAGGAATTAACCAAAGGCTCAGCGTGCCGTGCCGGAACCAGATTAGGGCCTGAAGCCATCCTGCGGTGTTGCGGCCAGCTCACGAGAAAGCGAGTTGAAGAAAGGAGCTCAGGGGCACTGTAATTCACAAACCTGCAGAGTTATAAATGACAGCTATCGTCCAAAAATATACTGAAGTAAGGCTGCCAAGAGGACTTGAAAGCGGGGCAGAATTGCAGGAAACCGATTTCAGGAGGTAGACTGGAATTGCATTGAAAGCATAGGAAAAGAGGCAGAACGTCCACAATGATGCACTTGGCCAAAAAGGGCGTATGCGTTTTTTCCTGAATATATTCAGGAAAAAACGCATACGCACTTTTTGGCCAACCAAGCAAGCTTGCAAAGGAAATCTGCACTACAATGAAGTCTCACTTCCCCCCGGTCAAAAGGGCCATCTGAAAAAAGTGTAAAATCCAGAAAGGCAGGACAGGCCATGGAGAACTGGGAGCCTTGTTATGCTGATGGGCGGGATGTCAATTGCCAACAGCCACTCGGGAGAAGTGTATGGTGTTTCCTGAAACATCTAAAAAACAAAGCAACAGAGCCTAGGGCACTTCCACTTATGGTCCTATAGCTTAGGGAAATTAAAATCAAAAGACACAGCCACCCCAAAGGTTGGGACGGCTCTGTTTACAAGAACCTGGTTTACGGTACAAGTTCAATATCGCAGAAAGTGAAAAATGGATAAAGAAGTTGTGGTACTTACGTACAATGCAGTATCACTCAGCAATGAAATCTATGTCATCAGGCCCGTAGCAGCATAATGAGTGGATTCAGGTACGATGATTCTAACTGAAATAAGTCACACAGGAAAAGAAACATCATAAGATATCACTAATACACGGAATGTAACCTTGGCTACACAGGAACTGAATTACAAAACAGAACAGGGTCTCAAATTTAGAAACCCAACTTATGCTTGCTTAAGGGGAAAGGTGAGTTGGGGTGCTGCATAAAACCAGAGATTGAAATGAGCACAGATAAAGTTCCTTAAGCCAAATATGGAATAGACAAGAGCTACTCCTTGCTCAACGAAATGGACTCAACACCCCATATTAAATGCCTAAGAGTGTACCTGACTAGGAAGTATCTTAAAACCTATGGATTGCTATGTCTCTGAAAGAGAATCAAGTGTGTGTACAGGGGCATAAACGCAGCAGTGATAGGATTGGAGAGGTTCGGTGAGCAAATGAAGACCCTTTGAAGTCATATTGCATGGTACCCATTCCACGGGTCTCAACTCTCCAGGTTTAAGGTATTCTTCCTTCAGCTAAAACATGCATGTGGAACCCAGAGTATGATCAACCGTGTGATTGGGAGACGTGTTCCAATATGTGTCAGTTTTCGTCCCCTGGTACTCGGGTGCAACATTCCAGACGCTTTACTAACACTCTCCCGACTTGGAGAGTCAGTGCCTTTAACCTCCTGTTTGGCCCAGTTTGCAATTTCTGCGGAAGATGAACAGGAATAGGGAGAACCAATGACAGACTAGCTGGAGGTGTCTGGACGGGCAAATTTAACTCTCATTTCCCACCAGGAAGAGGAATTAACCAAAGGCTCAGCGTGCCGTGCCGGAACCAGATTAGGGCCTGAAGCCATCCTGCGGTGTTGCGGCCAGCTCACGAGAAAGCGAGTTGAAGAAAGGAGCTCAGGGGCACTGTAATTCACAAACCTGCAGAGTTATAAATGACAGCTATCGTCCAAAAATATACTGAAGTAAGGCTGCCAAGAGGACTTGAAAGCGGGGCAGAATTGCAGGAAACCGATTTCAGGAGGTAGACTGGAATTGCATTGAAAGCATAGGAAAAGAGGCAGAACGTCCACAATGATGCACTTGGCCAAAAAGGGCGTATGCGTTTTTTCCTGAATATATTCAGGAAAAAACGCATACGCCCTTTTTGGCCAACCAAGCAAGCTTGCAAAGGAAATCTGCACTACAATGAAGTCTCACTTCCCCCCGGTCAAAAGGGCCATCTGAAAAAAGTGTAAAATCCAGAAAGGCAGGACAGGCCACGGAGAACTGGGAGCCTTGTTATGCTGATGGGCGGGATGTCAATTGCAAACAGCCACTCGGGAGAAGTGTATGGTGTTTCCTGAAACATCTAAAAAACAAAGCAACAGAGCCTAGGGCACTTCCACTTATGGTCCTATAGCTTAGGGAAATTAAAATCAAAAGACACAGCCACCCCAAAGGTTGGGACGGCTCTGTTTACAAGAACCTGGTTTACGGTACAAGTTCAATATCGCAGAAAGTGAAAAATGGATAAAGAAGTTGTGGTACTTACGTACAATGCAGTATCACTCAGCAATGAAATCTATGTCATCAGGCCCGTAGCAGCATAATGAGTGGATTCAGGTACGATGATTCTAACTGAAATAAGTCACACAGGAAAAGAAACATCATAAGATATCACTAATACACGGAATGTAACCTTGGCTACACAGGAACTGAATTACAAAACAGAACAGGGTCTCAAATTTAGAAACCCAACTTATGCTTGCTTAAGGGGAAAGGTGAGTTGGGGTGCTGCATAAAACCAGAGATTGAAATGAGCACAGATAAAGTTCCTTAAGCCAAATATGGAATAGACAAGAGCTACTCCTTGCTCAACGAAATGGACTCAACACCCCATATTAAATGCCTAAGAGTGTACCTGACTAGGAAGTATCTTAAAACCTATGGATTGCTATGTCTCTGAAAGAGAATCAAGTGTGTGTACAGGGGCATAAACGCAGCAGTGATAGGATTGGAGAGGTTCGGTGAGCAAATGAAGACCCTTTGAAGTCATATTGCATGGTACCCATTCCACGGGTCTCAACTCTCCAGGTTTAAGGTATTCTTCCTTCAGCTAAAACATGCATGTGGAACCCAGAGTATGATCAACCATGTGATCGGGAGACGTGTTCCAATATGTCTCAGTTTTCGTCCCCTGGTACTCGGGTGCAACATTCCAGACGCTTTACTAACACTCTCCCGACTTGGAGAGTCAGTGCCTTTAACCTCCTGTTTGGCCCAGTTTGCAATTTCTGCGGAAGATGAACAGGAATAGGGAGAACCAATGACAGACTAGCTGGAGGTGTCTGGACGGGCAAATTTAACTCTCATTTCCCACCAGGAAGAGGAATTAACCAAAGGCTCAGCGTGCCGTGCCGGAACCAGATTAGGGCCTGAAGCCATCCTGCGGTGTTGCGGCCAGCTCACGAGAAAGCGAGTTGAAGAAAGGAGCTCAGGGGCACTGTAATTCACAAACCTGCAGAGTTATAAATGACAGCTATCGTCCAAAAATATACTGAAGTAAGGCTGCCAAGAGGACTTGAAAGCGGGGCAGAATTGCAGGAAACCGATTTCAGGAGGTAGACTGGAATTGCATTGAAAGCATAGGAAAAGAGGCAGAACGTCCACAATGATGCACTTGGCCAAAAAGGGCGTATGCGTTTTTTCCTGAATATATTCAGGAAAAAACGCATACGCCCTTTTTGGCCAACCAAGCAAGCTTGCAAAGGAAATCTGCACTACAATGAAGTCTCACTTCCCCCCGGTCAAAAGGGCCATCTGAAAAAAGTGTAAAATCCAGAAAGGCAGGACAGGCCATGGAGAACTGGGAGCCTTGTTATGCTGATGGGCGGGATGTCAATTGCCAACAGCCACTCGGGAGAAGTGTATGGTGTTTCCTGAAACATCTAAAAAACAAAGCAACAGAGCCTAGGGCACTTCCACTTATGGTCCTATAGCTTAGGGAAATTAAAATCAAAAGACACAGCCACCCCAAAGGTTGGGACGGCTCTGTTTACAAGAACCTGGTTTACGGTACAAGTTCAATATCGCAGAAAGTGAAAACTGGATAAAGAAGTTGTGGTACTTACGTACAATGCAGTATCACTCAGCAATGAAATCTATGTCATCAGGCCCGTAGCAGCATAATGAGTGGATTCAGGTACGATGATTCTAACTGAAATAAGTCACACAGAAAAAGAAACATCATAAGATATCACTAATACACGGAATGTAAACTTGGCTACACAGGAACTGAATTACAAAACAGAACAGGGTCTCAAATTTAGAAACCCAACTTATGCTTGCTTAAGGGGAAAGGTGAGTTGGGGTGCTGCATAAAACCAGAGATTGAAATGAGCACAGATAAAGTTCCTTAAGCCAAATATGGAATAGACAAGAGCTACTCCTTGCTCAACGAAATGGACTCAACACCCCATATTAAATGCCTAAGAGTGTACCTGACTAGGAAGTATCTTAAAACCTATGGATTGCTATGTCTCTGAAAGAGAATCAAGTGTGTGTACAGGGGCATAAACGCAGCAGTGATAGGATTGGAGAGGTTCGGTGAGCAAATGAAGACCCTTTGAAGTCATATTGCATGGTACCCATTCCACGGGTCTCAACTCTCCAGGTTTAAGGTATTCTTCCTTCAGCTAAAACATGCATGTGGAACCCAGAGTATGATCAACCATGTGATCGGGAGACGTGTTCCAATATGTCTCAGTTTTCGTCCCCTGGTACTCGGGTGCAACATTCCAGACGCTTTACTAACACTCTCCCGACTTGGAGAGTCAGTGCCTTTAACCTCCTGTTTGGCCCAGTTTGCAATTTCTGCGGAAGATGAACAGGAATAGGGAGAACCAATGACAGACTAGCTGGAGGTGTCTGGACGGGCAAATTTAACTCTCATTTCCCACCAGGAAGAGGAATTAACCAAAGGCTCAGCGTGCCGTGCCGGAACCAGATTAGGGCCTGAAGCCATCCTGCGGTGTTGCGGCCAGCTCACGAGAAAGCGAGTTGAAGAAAGGAGCTCAGGGGCACTGTAATTCACAAACCTGCAGAGTTATAAATGACAGCTATCGTCCAAAAATATACTGAAGTAAGGCTGCCAAGAGGACTTGAAAGCGGGGCAGAATTGCAGGAAACCGATTTCAGGAGGTAGACTGGAATTGCATTGAAAGCATAGGAAAAGAGGCAGAACGTCCACAATGATGCACTTGGCCAAAAAGGGCGTATGCGTTTTTTCCTGAATATATTCAGGAAAAAACGCATACGCCCTTTTTGGCCAACCAAGCAAGCTTGCAAAGGAAATCTGCACTACAATGAAGTCTCACTTCCCCCCGGTCAAAAGGGCCATCTGAAAAAAGTGTAAAATCCAGAAAGGCAGGACAGGCCATGGAGAACTGGGAGCCTTGTTATGCTGATGGGCGGGATGTCAATTGCCAACAGCCACTCGGGAGAAGTGTATGGTGTTTCCTGAAACATCTAAAAAACAAAGCAACAGAGCCTAGGGCACTTCCACTTATGGTCCTATAGCTTAGGGAAATTAAAATCAAAAGACACAGCCACCCCAAAGGTTGGGACGGCTCTGTTTACAAGAACCTGGTTTACGGTACAAGTTCAATATCGCAGAAAGTGAAAACTGGATAAAGAAGTTGTGGTACTTACGTACAATGCAGTATCACTCAGCAATGAAATCTATGTCATCAGGCCCGTAGCAGCATAATGAGTGGATTCAGGTACGATGATTCTAACTGAAATAAGTCACACAGAAAAAGAAACATCATAAGATATCACTAATACACGGAATGTAAACTTGGCTACACAGGAACTGAATTACAAAACAGAACAGGGTCTCAAATTTAGAAACCCAACTTATGCTTGCTTAAGGGGAAAGGTGAGTTGGGGTGCTGCATAAAACCAGAGATTGAAATGAGCACAGATAAAGTTCCTTAAGCCAAATATGGAATAGACAAGAGCTACTCCTTGCTCAACGAAATGGACTCAACACCCCATATTAAATGCCTAAGAGTGTACCTGACTAGGAAGTATCTTAAAACCTATGGATTGCTATGTCTCTGAAAGAGAATCAAGTGTGTGTACAGGGGCATAAACGCAGCAGTGATAGGATTGGAGAGGTTCGGTGAGCAAATGAAGACCCTTTGAAGTCATATTGCATGGTACCCATTCCACGGGTCTCAACTCTCCAGGTTTAAGGTATTCTTCCTTCAGCTAAAACATGCATGTGGAACCCAGAGTATGATCAACCGTGTGATCGGGAGACGTGTTCCAATATGTCTCAGTTTTCGTCCCCTGGTACTCGGGTGCAACATTCCAGACGCTTTACTAACACTCTCCCGACTTGGAGAGTCAGTGCCTTTAACCTCCTGTTTGGCCCAGTTTGCAATTTCTGTGGAAGATGAACAGGAATAGGGAGACCAATGACAGACTAGCTGGAGGTGTCTGGACGGGCAAATTTAACTCTCATTTCCCACCAGGAAGAGGAATTAACCAAAGGCTCAGCGTGCCGTGCCGGAACCAGATTAGGGCCTGAAGCCATCCTGTGGTGTTGCGGCCAGCTCACGAGAAAGCGAGTTGAAGAAAGGAGCTCAGGGGCACTGTAATTCACAAACCTGCAGAGTTATAAATGACAGCTATCGTCCAAAAATATACTGAAGTAAGGCTGCCAAGAGGTCTTGAAAGCGGGGCAGAATCGCAGGAAACCGATTTCAGGAGGTAGACTGGAATTGCATTGAAAGCATAGGAAAAGAGGCAGAACGTCCACAATGATGCACTTGGCCAAAAAGGGCGTATGCGTTTTTTCCTGAATATATTCAGGAAAAAACGCATACGCCCTTTTTGGCCAACCAAGCAAGCTTGCAAAGGAAATCTGCACTACAATGAAGTCTCACTTCCCCCCGGTCAAAAGGGCCATCTGAAAAAAGTGTAAAATCCAGAAAGGCAGGACAGGCCATGGAGAACTGGGAGCCTTGTTATGCTGATGGGCGGGATGTCAATTGCCAACAGCCACTCCGGAGAAGTGTATGGTGTTTCCTGAAACATCTAAAAAACAAAGCAACAGAGCCTAGGGCACTTCCACTTATGGTCCTATAGCTTAGGGAAATTAAAATCAAAAAGACACAGCCACCCCAAAGGTTGGGACGGCTCTGTTTACAAGAACCTGGTTTACGGTACAAGTTCAATATCGCAGAAAGTGAAAAATGGATAAAGAAGTTGTGGTACTTACGTACAATGCAGTATCACTCAGCAATGAAATCTATGTCATCAGGCCCGTAGCAGCATAATGAGTGGATTCAGGTACGATGATTCTAACTGAAATAAGTCACACAGGAAAAGAAACATCATAAGATATCACTAATACACGGAATGTAACCTTGGCTACACAGGAACTGAATTACAAAACAGAACAGGGTCTCAAATTTAGAAACCCAACTTATGCTTGCTTAAGGGGAAAGGTGAGTTGGGGTGCTGCATAAAACCAGAGATTGAAATGAGCACAGATGAAGTTCCTTAAGCCAAATATGGAATAGACAAGAGCTACTCCTTGCTCAACGAAATGGACTCAACACCCCATATTAAATGCCTAAGAGTGTACCTGACTAGGAAGTATCTTAAAACCTATGGATTGCTATGTCTCTGAAAGAGAATCAAGTGTGTGTACAGGGGCATAAACGCAGCAGTGATAGGATTGGAGAGGTTCGGTGAGCAAATGAAGACCCTTTGAAGTCATATTGCATGGTACCCATTCCACGGGTCTCAACTCTCCAGGTTTAAGGTATTCTTCCTTCAGCTAAAACATGCATGTGGAACCCAGAGTATGATCAACCGTGTGATCGGGAGACGTGTTCCAATATGTCTCAGTTTTCGTCCCCTGGTACTCGGGTGCAACATTCCAGACGCTTTACTAACACTCTCCCGACTTGGAGAGTCAGTGCCTTTAACCTCCTGTTTGGCCCAGTTTGCAATTTCTGCGGAAGATGAACAGGAATAGGGAGAACCAATGACAGACTAGCTGGAGGTGTCTGGACGGGCAAATTTAACTCTCATTTCCCACCAGGAAGAGGAATTAACCAAAGGCTCAGCGTGCCGTGCCGGAACCAGATTAGGGCCTGAAGCCATCCTGCGGTGTTGCGGCCAGCTCACGAGAAAGCGAGTTGAAGAAAGGAGCTCAGGGGCACTGTAATTCACAAACCTGCAGAGTTATAAATGACAGCTATCGTCCAAAAATATACTGAAGTAAGGCTGCCAAGAGGACTTGAAAGCGGGGCAGAATTGCAGGAAACCGATTTCAGGAGGTAGACTGGAATTGCATTGAAAGCATAGGAAAAGAGGCAGAACGTCCACAATGATGCACTTGGCCAAAAAGGGCGTATGCGTTTTTTCCTGAATATATTCAGGAAAAAACGCATACGCCCTTTTTGGCCAACCAAGCAAGCTTGCAAAGGAAATCTGCACTACAATGAAGTCTCACTTCCCCCCGGTCAAAAGGGCCATCTGAAAAAAGTGTAAAATCCAGAAAGGCAGGACAGGCCATGGAGAACTGGGAGCCTTGTTATGCTGATGGGCGGGATGTCAATTGCCAACAGCCACTCGGGAGAAGTGTATGGTGTTTCCTGAAACATCTAAAAAACAAAGCAACAGAGCCTAGGGCACTTCCACTTATGGTCCTATAGCTTAGGGAAATTAAAATCAAAAGACACAGCCACCCCAAAGGTTGGGACGGCTCTGTTTACAAGAACCTGGTTTACGGTACAAGTTCAATATCGCAGAAAGTGAAAAATGGATAAAGAAGTTGTGGTACTTACGTACAATGCAGTATCACTCAGCAATGAAATCTATGTCATCAGGCCCGTAGCAGCATAATGAGTGGATTCAGGTACGATGATTCTAACTGAAATAAGTCACACAGAAAAAGAAACATCATAAGATATCACTAATACACGGAATGTAAACTTGGCTACACAGGAACTGAATTACAAAACAGAACAGGGTCTCAAATTTAGAAACCCAACTTATGCTTGCTTAAGGGGAAAGGTGAGTTGGGGTGCTGCATAAAACCAGAGATTGAAATGAGCACAGATAAAGTTCCTTAAGCCAAATATGGAATAGACAAGAGCTACTCCTTGCTCAACGAAATGGACTCAACACCCCATATTAAATGCCTAAGAGTGTACCTGACTAGGAAGTATCTTAAAACCTATGGATTGCTATGTCTCTGAAAGAGAATCAAGTGTGTGTACAGGGGCATAAACGCAGCAGTG
Source organism: Lagenorhynchus albirostris (assembly GCF_949774975.1). Taxonomy (NCBI): domain Eukaryota; kingdom Metazoa; phylum Chordata; class Mammalia; order Artiodactyla; family Delphinidae; genus Lagenorhynchus; species Lagenorhynchus albirostris. The sequence goes on along the minus strand of NW_026783455.1, from coordinate 29,218 downwards.
ATAGGATTGGAGAGGTTCGGTGAGCAAATGAAGACCCTTTGAAGTCATATTGCATGGTACCCATTCCACGGGTCTCAACTCTCCAGGTTTAAGGTATTCTTCCTTCAGCTAAAACATGCATGTGGAACCCAGAGTATGATCAACCGTGTGATCGGGAGACGTGTTCCAATATGTCTCAGTTTTCGTCCCCTGGTACTCGGGTGCAACATTCCAGACGCTTTACTAACACTCTCCCGACTTGGAGAGTCAGTGCCTTTAACCTCCTGTTTGGCCCAGTTTGCAATTTCTGTGGAAGATGAACAGGAATAGGGAGACCAATGACAGACTAGCTGGAGGTGTCTGGACGGGCAAATTTAACTCTCATTTCCCACCAGGAAGAGGAATTAACCAAAGGCTCAGCGTGCCGTGCCGGAACCAGATTAGGGCCTGAAGCCATCCTGTGGTGTTGCGGCCAGCTCACGAGAAAGCGAGTTGAAGAAAGGAGCTCAGGGGCACTGTAATTCACAAACCTGCAGAGTTATAAATGACAGCTATCGTCCAAAAATATACTGAAGTAAGGCTGCCAAGAGGTCTTGAAAGCGGGGCAGAATCGCAGGAAACCGATTTCAGGAGGTAGACTGGAATTGCATTGAAAGCATAGGAAAAGAGGCAGAACGTCCACAATGATGCACTTGGCCAAAAAGGGCGTATGCGTTTTTTCCTGAATATATTCAGGAAAAAACGCATACGCCCTTTTTGGCCAACCAAGCAAGCTTGCAAAGGAAATCTGCACTACAATGAAGTCTCACTTCCCCCCGGTCAAAAGGGCCATCTGAAAAAAGTGTAAAATCCAGAAAGGCAGGACAGGCCATGGAGAACTGGGAGCCTTGTTATGCTGATGGGCGGGATGTCAATTGCCAACAGCCACTCCGGAGAAGTGTATGGTGTTTCCTGAAACATCTAAAAAACAAAGCAACAGAGCCTAGGGCACTTCCACTTATGGTCCTATAGCTTAGGGAAATTAAAATCAAAAAGACACAGCCACCCCAAAGGTTGGGACGGCTCTGTTTACAAGAACCTGGTTTACGGTACAAGTTCAATATCGCAGAAAGTGAAAAATGGATAAAGAAGTTGTGGTACTTACGTACAATGCAGTATCACTCAGCAATGAAATCTATGTCATCAGGCCCGTAGCAGCATAATGAGTGGATTCAGGTACGATGATTCTAACTGAAATAAGTCACACAGGAAAAGAAACATCATAAGATATCACTAATACACGGAATGTAACCTTGGCTACACAGGAACTGAATTACAAAACAGAACAGGGTCTCAAATTTAGAAACCCAACTTATGCTTGCTTAAGGGGAAAGGTGAGTTGGGGTGCTGCATAAAACCAGAGATTGAAATGAGCACAGATGAAGTTCCTTAAGCCAAATATGGAATAGACAAGAGCTACTCCTTGCTCAACGAAATGGACTCAACACCCCATATTAAATGCCTAAGAGTGTACCTGACTAGGAAGTATCTTAAAACCTATGGATTGCTATGTCTCTGAAAGAGAATCAAGTGTGTGTACAGGGGCATAAACGCAGCAGTGATAGGATTGGAGAGGTTCGGTGAGCAAATGAAGACCCTTTGAAGTCATATTGCATGGTACCCATTCCACGGGTCTCAACTCTCCAGGTTTAAGGTATTCTTCCTTCAGCTAAAACATGCATGTGGAACCCAGAGTATGATCAACCGTGTGATTGGGAGACGTGTTCCAATATGTGTCAGTTTTCGTCCCCTGGTACTCGGGTGCAACATTCCAGACGCTTTACTAACACTCTCCCGACTTGGAGAGTCAGTGCCTTTAACCTCCTGTTTGGCCCAGTTTGCAATTTCTGCGGAAGATGAACAGGAATAGGGAGAACCAATGACAGACTAGCTGGAGGTGTCTGGACGGGCAAATTTAACTCTCATTTCCCACCAGGAAGAGGAATTAACCAAAGGCTCAGCGTGCCGTGCCGGAACCAGATTAGGGCCTGAAGCCATCCTGCGGTGTTGCGGCCAGCTCACGAGAAAGCGAGTTGAAGAAAGGAGCTCAGGGGCACTGTAATTCACAAACCTGCAGAGTTATAAATGACAGCTATCGTCCAAAAATATACTGAAGTAAGGCTGCCAAGAGGACTTGAAAGCGGGGCAGAATTGCAGGAAACCGATTTCAGGAGGTAGACTGGAATTGCATTGAAAGCATAGGAAAAGAGGCAGAACGTCCACAATGATGCACTTGGCCAAAAAGGGCGTATGCGTTTTTTCCTGAATATATTCAGGAAAAAACGCATACGCCCTTTTTGGCCAACCAAGCAAGCTTGCAAAGGAAATCTGCACTACAATGAAGTCTCACTTCCCCCCGGTCAAAAGGGCCATCTGAAAAAAGTGTAAAATCCAGAAAGGCAGGACAGGCCACGGAGAACTGGGAGCCTTGTTATGCTGATGGGCGGGATGTCAATTGCAAACAGCCACTCGGGAGAAGTGTATGGTGTTTCCTGAAACATCTAAAAAACAAAGCAACAGAGCCTAGGGCACTTCCACTTATGGTCCTATAGCTTAGGGAAATTAAAATCAAAAGACACAGCCACCCCAAAGGTTGGGACGGCTCTGTTTACAAGAACCTGGTTTACGGTACAAGTTCAATATCGCAGAAAGTGAAAAATGGATAAAGAAGTTGTGGTACTTACGTACAATGCAGTATCACTCAGCAATGAAATCTATGTCATCAGGCCCGTAGCAGCATAATGAGTGGATTCAGGTACGATGATTCTAACTGAAATAAGTCACACAGGAAAAGAAACATCATAAGATATCACTAATACACGGAATGTAACCTTGGCTACACAGGAACTGAATTACAAAACAGAACAGGGTCTCAAATTTAGAAACCCAACTTATGCTTGCTTAAGGGGAAAGGTGAGTTGGGGTGCTGCATAAAACCAGAGATTGAAATGAGCACAGATAAAGTTCCTTAAGCCAAATATGGAATAGACAAGAGCTACTCCTTGCTCAACGAAATGGACTCAACACCCCATATTAAATGCCTAAGAGTGTACCTGACTAGGAAGTATCTTAAAACCTATGGATTGCTATGTCTCTGAAAGAGAATCAAGTGTGTGTACAGGGGCATAAACGCAGCAGTGATAGGATTGGAGAGGTTCGGTGAGCAAATGAAGACCCTTTGAAGTCATATTGCATGGTACCCATTCCACGGGTCTCAACTCTCCAGGTTTAAGGTATTCTTCCTTCAGCTAAAACATGCATGTGGAACCCAGAGTATGATCAACCATGTGATCGGGAGACGTGTTCCAATATGTCTCAGTTTTCGTCCCCTGGTACTCGGGTGCAACATTCCAGACGCTTTACTAACACTCTCCCGACTTGGAGAGTCAGTGCCTTTAACCTCCTGTTTGGCCCAGTTTGCAATTTCTGCGGAAGATGAACAGGAATAGGGAGAACCAATGACAGACTAGCTGGAGGTGTCTGGACGGGCAAATTTAACTCTCATTTCCCACCAGGAAGAGGAATTAACCAAAGGCTCAGCGTGCCGTGCCGGAACCAGATTAGGGCCTGAAGCCATCCTGCGGTGTTGCGGCCAGCTCACGAGAAAGCGAGTTGAAGAAAGGAGCTCAGGGGCACTGTAATTCACAAACCTGCAGAGTTATAAATGACAGCTATCGTCCAAAAATATACTGAAGTAAGGCTGCCAAGAGGACTTGAAAGCGGGGCAGAATTGCAGGAAACCGATTTCAGGAGGTAGACTGGAATTGCATTGAAAGCATAGGAAAAGAGGCAGAACGTCCACAATGATGCACTTGGCCAAAAAGGGCGTATGCGTTTTTTCCTGAATATATTCAGGAAAAAACGCATACGCCCTTTTTGGCCAACCAAGCAAGCTTGCAAAGGAAATCTGCACTACAATGAAGTCTCACTTCCCCCCGGTCAAAAGGGCCATCTGAAAAAAGTGTAAAATCCAGAAAGGCAGGACAGGCCATGGAGAACTGGGAGCCTTGTTATGCTGATGGGCGGGATGTCAATTGCCAACAGCCACTCGGGAGAAGTGTATGGTGTTTCCTGAAACATCTAAAAAACAAAGCAACAGAGCCTAGGGCACTTCCACTTATGGTCCTATAGCTTAGGGAAATTAAAATCAAAAGACACAGCCACCCCAAAGGTTGGGACGGCTCTGTTTACAAGAACCTGGTTTACGGTACAAGTTCAATATCGCAGAAAGTGAAAACTGGATAAAGAAGTTGTGGTACTTACGTACAATGCAGTATCACTCAGCAATGAAATCTATGTCATCAGGCCCGTAGCAGCATAATGAGTGGATTCAGGTACGATGATTCTAACTGAAATAAGTCACACAGAAAAAGAAACATCATAAGATATCACTAATACACGGAATGTAAACTTGGCTACACAGGAACTGAATTACAAAACAGAACAGGGTCTCAAATTTAGAAACCCAACTTATGCTTGCTTAAGGGGAAAGGTGAGTTGGGGTGCTGCATAAAACCAGAGATTGAAATGAGCACAGATAAAGTTCCTTAAGCCAAATATGGAATAGACAAGAGCTACTCCTTGCTCAACGAAATGGACTCAACACCCCATATTAAATGCCTAAGAGTGTACCTGACTAGGAAGTATCTTAAAACCTATGGATTGCTATGTCTCTGAAAGAGAATCAAGTGTGTGTACAGGGGCATAAACGCAGCAGTGATAGGATTGGAGAGGTTCGGTGAGCAAATGAAGACCCTTTGAAGTCATATTGCATGGTACCCATTCCACGGGTCTCAACTCTCCAGGTTTAAGGTATTCTTCCTTCAGCTAAAACATGCATGTGGAACCCAGAGTATGATCAACCGTGTGATCGGGAGACGTGTTCCAATATGTCTCAGTTTTCGTCCCCTGGTACTCGGGTGCAACATTCCAGACGCTTTACTAACACTCTCCCGACTTGGAGAGTCAGTGCCTTTAACCTCCTGTTTGGCCCAGTTTGCAATTTCTGTGGAAGATGAACAGGAATAGGGAGACCAATGACAGACTAGCTGGAGGTGTCTGGACGGGCAAATTTAACTCTCATTTCCCACCAGGAAGAGGAATTAACCAAAGGCTCAGCGTGCCGTGCCGGAACCAGATTAGGGCCTGAAGCCATCCTGTGGTGTTGCGGCCAGCTCACGAGAAAGCGAGTTGAAGAAAGGAGCTCAGGGGCACTGTAATTCACAAACCTGCAGAGTTATAAATGACAGCTATCGTCCAAAAATATACTGAAGTAAGGCTGCCAAGAGGACTTGAAAGCGGGGCAGAATTGCAGGAAACCGATTTCAGGAGGTAGACTGGAATTGCATTGAAAGCATAGGAAAAGAGGCAGAACGTCCACAATGATGCACTTGGCCAAAAAGGGCGTATGCGTTTTTTCCTGAATATATTCAGGAAAAAACGCATACGCCCTTTTTGGCCAACCAAGCAAGCTTGCAAAGGAAATCTGCACTACAATGAAGTCTCACTTCCCCCCGGTCAAAAGGGCCATCTGAAAAAAGTGTAAAATCCAGAAAGGCAGGACAGGCCATGGAGAACTGGGAGCCTTGTTATGCTGATGGGCGGGATGTCAATTGCCAACAGCCACTCCGGAGAAGTGTATGGTGTTTCCTGAAACATCTAAAAAACAAAGCAACAGAGCCTAGGGCACTTCCACTTATGGTCCTATAGCTTAGGGAAATTAAAATCAAAAAGACACAGCCACCCCAAAGGTTGGGACGGCTCTGTTTACAAGAACCTGGTTTACGGTACAAGTTCAATATCGCAGAAAGTGAAAAATGGATAAAGAAGTTGTGGTACTTACGTACAATGCAGTATCACTCAGCAATGAAATCTATGTCATCAGGCCCGTAGCAGCATAATGAGTGGATTCAGGTACGATGATTCTAACTGAAATAAGTCACACAGGAAAAGAAACATCATAAGATATCACTAATACACGGAATGTAACCTTGGCTACACAGGAACTGAATTACAAAACAGAACAGGGTCTCAAATTTAGAAACCCAACTTATGCTTGCTTAAGGGGAAAGGTGAGTTGGGGTGCTGCATAAAACCAGAGATTGAAATGAGCACAGATGAAGTTCCTTAAGCCAAATATGGAATAGACAAGAGCTACTCCTTGCTCAACGAAATGGACTCAACACCCCATATTAAATGCCTAAGAGTGTACCTGACTAGGAAGTATCTTAAAACCTATGGATTGCTATGTCTCTGAAAGAGAATCAAGTGTGTGTACAGGGGCATAAACGCAGCAGTGATAGGATTGGAGAGGTTCGGTGAGCAAATGAAGACCCTTTGAAGTCATATTGCATGGTACCCATTCCACGGGTCTCAACTCTCCAGGTTTAAGGTATTCTTCCTTCAGCTAAAACATGCATGTGGAACCCAGAGTATGATCAACCGTGTGATCGGGAGACGTGTTCCAATATGTCTCAGTTTTCGTCCCCTGGTACTCGGGTGCAACATTCCAGACGCTTTACTAACACTCTCCCGACTTGGAGAGTCAGTGCCTTTAACCTCCTGTTTGGCCCAGTTTGCAATTTCTGCGGAAGATGAACAGGAATAGGGAGAACCAATGACAGACTAGCTGGAGGTGTCTGGACGGGCAAATTTAACTCTCATTTCCCACCAGGAAGAGGAATTAACCAAAGGCTCAGCGTGCCGTGCCGGAACCAGATTAGGGCCTGAAGCCATCCTGCGGTGTTGCGGCCAGCTCACGAGAAAGCGAGTTGAAGAAAGGAGCTCAGGGGCACTGTAATTCACAAACCTGCAGAGTTATAAATGACAGCTATCGTCCAAAAATATACTGAAGTAAGGCTGCCAAGAGGACTTGAAAGCGGGGCAGAATTGCAGGAAACCGATTTCAGGAGGTAGACTGGAATTGCATTGAAAGCATAGGAAAAGAGGCAGAACGTCCACAATGATGCACTTGGCCAAAAAGGGCGTATGCGTTTTTTCCTGAATATATTCAGGAAAAAACGCATACGCCCTTTTTGGCCAACCAAGCAAGCTTGCAAAGGAAATCTGCACTACAATGAAGTCTCACTTCCCCCCGGTCAAAAGGGCCATCTGAAAAAAGTGTAAAATCCAGAAAGGCAGGACAGGCCATGGAGAACTGGGAGCCTTGTTATGCTGATGGGCGGGATGTCAATTGCCAACAGCCACTCGGGAGAAGTGTATGGTGTTTCCTGAAACATCTAAAAAACAAAGCAACAGAGCCTAGGGCACTTCCACTTATGGTCCTATAGCTTAGGGAAATTAAAATCAAAAGACACAGCCACCCCAAAGGTTGGGACGGCTCTGTTTACAAGAACCTGGTTTACGGTACAAGTTCAATATCGCAGAAAGTGAAAAATGGATAAAGAAGTTGTGGTACTTACGTACAATGCAGTATCACTCAGCAATGAAATCTATGTCATCAGGCCCGTAGCAGCATAATGAGTGGATTCAGGTACGATGATTCTAACTGAAATAAGTCACACAGAAAAAGAAACATCATAAGATATCACTAATACACGGAATGTAAACTTGGCTACACAGGAACTGAATTACAAAACAGAACAGGGTCTCAAATTTAGAAACCCAACTTATGCTTGCTTAAGGGGAAAGGTGAGTTGGGGTGCTGCATAAAACCAGAGATTGAAATGAGCACAGATAAAGTTCCTTAAGCCAAATATGGAATAGACAAGAGCTACTCCTTGCTCAACGAAATGGACTCAACACCCCATATTAAATGCCTAAGAGTGTACCTGACTAGGAAGTATCTTAAAACCTATGGATTGCTATGTCTCTGAAAGAGAATCAAGTGTGTGTACAGGGGCATAAACGCAGCAGTGATAGGATTGGAGAGGTTCGGTGAGCAAATGAAGACCCTTTGAAGTCATATTGCATGGTACCCATTCCACGGGTCTCAACTCTCCAGGTTTAAGGTATTCTTCCTTCAGCTAAAACATGCATGTGGAACCCAGAGTATGATCAACCGTGTGATCGGGAGACGTGTTCCAATATGTCTCAGTTTTCGTCCCCTGGTACTCGGGTGCAACATTCCAGACGCTTTACTAACACTCTCCCGACTTGGAGAGTCAGTGCCTTTAACCTCCTGTTTGGCCCAGTTTGCAATTTCTGTGGAAGATGAACAGGAATAGGGAGACCAATGACAGACTAGCTGGAGGTGTCTGGACGGGCAAATTTAACTCTCATTTCCCACCAGGAAGAGGAATTAACCAAAGGCTCAGCGTGCCGTGCCGGAACCAGATTAGGGCCTGAAGCCATCCTGTGGTGTTGCGGCCAGCTCACGAGAAAGCGAGTTGAAGAAAGGAGCTCAGGGGCACTGTAATTCACAAACCTGCAGAGTTATAAATGACAGCTATCGTCCAAAAATATACTGAAGTAAGGCTGCCAAGAGGTCTTGAAAGCGGGGCAGAATCGCAGGAAACCGATTTCAGGAGGTAGACTGGAATTGCATTGAAAGCATAGGAAAAGAGGCAGAACGTCCACAATGATGCACTTGGCCAAAAAGGGCGTATGCGTTTTTTCCTGAATATATTCAGGAAAAAACGCATACGCCCTTTTTGGCCAACCAAGCAAGCTTGCAAAGGAAATCTGCACTACAATGAAGTCTCACTTCCCCCCGGTCAAAAGGGCCATCTGAAAAAAGTGTAAAATCCAGAAAGGCAGGACAGGCCATGGAGAACTGGGAGCCTTGTTATGCTGATGGGCGGGATGTCAATTGCCAACAGCCACTCCGGAGAAGTGTATGGTGTTTCCTGAAACATCTAAAAAACAAAGCAACAGAGCCTAGGGCACTTCCACTTATGGTCCTATAGCTTAGGGAAATTAAAATCAAAAAGACACAGCCACCCCAAAGGTTGGGACGGCTCTGTTTACAAGAACCTGGTTTACGGTACAAGTTCAATATCGCAGAAAGTGAAAAATGGATAAAGAAGTTGTGGTACTTACGTACAATGCAGTATCACTCAGCAATGAAATCTATGTCATCAGGCCCGTAGCAGCATAATGAGTGGATTCAGGTACGATGATTCTAACTGAAATAAGTCACACAGGAAAAGAAACATCATAAGATATCACTAATACACGGAATGTAACCTTGGCTACACAGGAACTGAATTACAAAACAGAACAGGGTCTCAAATTTAGAAACCCAACTTATGCTTGCTTAAGGGGAAAGGTGAGTTGGGGTGCTGCATAAAACCAGAGATTGAAATGAGCACAGATGAAGTTCCTTAAGCCAAATATGGAATAGACAAGAGCTACTCCTTGCTCAACGAAATGGACTCAACACCCCATATTAAATGCCTAAGAGTGTACCTGACTAGGAAGTATCTTAAAACCTATGGATTGCTATGTCTCTGAAAGAGAATCAAGTGTGTGTACAGGGGCATAAACGCAGCAGTGATAGGATTGGAGAGGTTCGGTGAGCAAATGAAGACCCTTTGAAGTCATATTGCATGGTACCCATTCCACGGGTCTCAACTCTCCAGGTTTAAGGTATTCTTCCTTCAGCTAAAACATGCATGTGGAACCCAGAGTATGATCAACCGTGTGATCGGGAGACGTGTTCCAATATGTCTCAGTTTTCGTCCCCTGGTACTCGGGTGCAACATTCCAGACGCTTTACTAACACTCTCCCGACTTGGAGAGTCAGTGCCTTTAACCTCCTGTTTGGCCCAGTTTGCAATTTCTGCGGAAGATGAACAGGAATAGGGAGAACCAATGACAGACTAGCTGGAGGTGTCTGGACGGGCAAATTTAACTCTCATTTCCCACCAGGAAGAGGAATTAACCAAAGGCTCAGCGTGCCGTGCCGGAACCAGATTAGGGCCTGAAGCCATCCTGCGGTGTTGCGGCCAGCTCACGAGAAAGCGAGTTGAAGAAAGGAGCTCAGGGGCACTGTAATTCACAAACCTGCAGAGTTATAAATGACAGCTATCGTCCAAAAATATACTGAAGTAAGGCTGCCAAGAGGACTTGAAAGCGGGGCAGAATTGCAGGAAACCGATTTCAGGAGGTAGACTGGAATTGCATTGAAAGCATAGGAAAAGAGGCAGAACGTCCACAATGATGCACTTGGCCAAAAAGGGCGTATGCGTTTTTTCCTGAATATATTCAGGAAAAAACGCATACGCCCTTTTTGGCCAACCAAGCAAGCTTGCAAAGGAAATCTGCACTACAATGAAGTCTCACTTCCCCCCGGTCAAAAGGGCCATCTGAAAAAAGTGTAAAATCCAGAAAGGCAGGACAGGCCATGGAGAACTGGGAGCCTTGTTATGCTGATGGGCGGGATGTCAATTGCCAACAGCCACTCGGGAGAAGTGTATGGTGTTTCCTGAAACATCTAAAAAACAAAGCAACAGAGCCTAGGGCACTTCCACTTATGGTCCTATAGCTTAGGGAAATTAAAATCAAAAGACACAGCCACCCCAAAGGTTGGGACGGCTCTGTTTACAAGAACCTGGTTTACGGTACAAGTTCAATATCGCAGAAAGTGAAAACTGGATAAAGAAGTTGTGGTACTTACGTACAATGCAGTATCACTCAGCAATGAAATCTATGTCATCAGGCCCGTAGCAGCATAATGAGTGGATTCAGGTACGATGATTCTAACTGAAATAAGTCACACAGAAAAAGAAACATCATAAGATATCACTAATACACGGAATGTAAACTTGGCTACACAGGAACTGAATTACAAAACAGAACAGGGTCTCAAATTTAGAAACCCAACTTATGCTTGCTTAAGGGGAAAGGTGAGTTGGGGTGCTGCATAAAACCAGAGATTGAAATGAGCACAGATAAAGTTCCTTAAGCCAAATATGGAATAGACAAGAGCTACTCCTTGCTCAACGAAATGGACTCAACACCCCATATTAAATGCCTAAGAGTGTACCTGACTAGGAAGTATCTTAAAACCTATGGATTGCTATGTCTCTGAAAGAGAATCAAGTGTGTGTACAGGGGCATAAACGCAGCAGTGATAGGATTGGAGAGGTTCGGTGAGCAAATGAAGACCCTTTGAAGTCATATTGCATGGTACCCATTCCACGGGTCTCAACTCTCCAGGTTTAAGGTATTCTTCCTTCAGCTAAAACATGCATGTGGAACCCAGAGTATGATCAACCGTGTGATCGGGAGACGTGTTCCAATATGTCTCAGTTTTCGTCCCCTGGTACTCGGGTGCAACATTCCAGACGCTTTACTAACACTCTCCCGACTTGGAGAGTCAGTGCCTTTAACCTCCTGTTTGGCCCAGTTTGCAATTTCTGTGGAAGATGAACAGGAATAGGGAGACCAATGACAGACTAGCTGGAGGTGTCTGGACGGGCAAATTTAACTCTCATTTCCCACCAGGAAGAGGAATTAACCAAAGGCTCAGCGTGCCGTGCCGGAACCAGATTAGGGCCTGAAGCCATCCTGTGGTGTTGCGGCCAGCTCACGAGAAAGCGAGTTGAAGAAAGGAGCTCAGGGGCACTGTAATTCACAAACCTGCAGAGTTATAAATGACAGCTATCGTCCAAAAATATACTGAAGTAAGGCTGCCAAGAGGACTTGAAAGCGGGGCAGAATCGCAGGAAACCGATTTCAGGAGGTAGACTGGAATTGCATTGAAAGCATAGGAAAAGAGGCAGAACGTCCACAATGATGCACTTGGCCAAAAAGGGCGTATGCGTTTTTTCCTGAATATATTCAGGAAAAAACGCATACGCCCTTTTTGGCCAACCAAGCAAGCTTGCAAAGGAAATCTGCACTACAATGAAGTCTCACTTCCCCCCGGTCAAAAGGGCCATCTGAAAAAAGTGTAAAATCCAGAAAGGCAGGACAGGCCATGGAGAACTGGGAGCCTTGTTATGCTGATGGGCGGGATGTCAATTGCCAACAGCCACTCGGGAGAAGTGTATGGTGTTTCCTGAAACATCTAAAAAACAAAGCAACAGAGCCTAGGGCACTTCCACTTATGGTCCTATAGCTTAGGGAAATTAAAATCAAAAAGACACAGCCACCCCAAAGGTTGGGACGGCTCTGTTTACAAGAACCTGGTTTACGGTACAAGTTCAATATCGCAGAAAGTGAAAAATGGATAAAGAAGTTGTGGTACTTACGTACAATGCAGTATCACTCAGCAATGAAATCTATGTCATCAGGCCCGTAGCAGCATAATGAGTGGATTCAGGTACGATGATTCTAACTGAAATAAGTCACACAGGAAAAGAAACATCATAAGATATCACTAATACACGGAATGTAACCTTGGCTACACAGGAACTGAATTACAAAACAGAACAGGGTCTCAAATTTAGAAACCCAACTTATGCTTGCTTAAGGGGAAAGGTGAGTTGGGGTGCTGCATAAAACCAGAGATTGAAATGAGCACAGATGAAGTTCCTTAAGCCAAATATGGAATAGACAAGAGCTACTCCTTGCTCAACGAAATGGACTCAACACCCCATATTAAATGCCTAAGAGTGTACCTGACTAGGAAGTATCTTAAAACCTATGGATTGCTATGTCTCTGAAAGAGAATCAAGTGTGTGTACAGGGGCATAAACGCAGCAGTGATAGGATTGGAGAGGTTCGGTGAGCAAATGAAGACCCTTTGAAGTCATATTGCATGGTACCCATTCCACGGGTCTCAACTCTCCAGGTTTAAGGTATTCTTCCTTCAGCTAAAACATGCATGTGGAACCCAGAGTATGATCAACCGTGTGATCGGGAGACGTGTTCCAATATGTGTCAGTTTTCGTCCCCTGGTACTCGGGTGCAACATTCCAGACGCTTTACTAACACTCTCCCGACTTGGAGAGTCAGTGCCTTTAACCTCCTGTTTGGCCCAGTTTGCAATTTCTGCGGAAGATGAACAGGAATAGGGAGAACCAATGACAGACTAGCTGGAGGTGTCTGGACGGGCAAATTTAACTCTCATTTCCCACCAGGAAGAGGAATTAACCAAAGGCTCAGCGTGCCATGCCGGAACCAGATTAGGGCCTGAAGCCATCCTGCGGTGTTGCGGCCAGCTCACGAGAAAGCGAGTTGAAGAAAGGAGCTCAGGGGCACTGTAATTCACAAACCTGCAGAGTTATAAATGACAGCTATCGTCCAAAAATATACTGAAGTAAGGCTGCCAAGAGGACTTGAAAGCGGGGCAGAATTGCAGGAAACCGATTTCAGGAGGTAGACTGGAATTGCATTGAAAGCATAGGAAAAGAGGCAGAACGTCCACAATGATGCACTTGGCCAAAAAGGGCGTATGCGTTTTTTCCTGAATATATTCAGGAAAAAACGCATACGCCCTTTTTGGCCAACCAAGCAAGCTTGCAAAGGAAATCTGCACTACAATGAAGTCTCACTTCCCCCCGGTCAAAAGGGCCATCTGAAAAAAGTGTAAAATCCAGAAAGGCAGGACAGGCCATGGAGAACTGGGAGCCTTGTTATGCTGATGGGCGGGATGTCAATTGCCAACAGCCACTCGGGAGAAGTGTATGGTGTTTCCTGAAACATCTAAAAAACAAAGCAACAGAGCCTAGGGCACTTCCACTTATGGTCCTATAGCTTAGGGAAATTAAAATCAAAAGACACAGCCACCCCAAAGGTTGGGACGGCTCTGTTTACAAGAACCTGGTTTACGGTACAAGTTCAATATCGCAGAAAGTGAAAAATGGATAAAGAAGTTGTGGTACTTACGTACAATGCAGTATCACTCAGCAATGAAATCTATGTCATCAGGCCCGTAGCAGCATAATGAGTGGATTCAGGTACGATGATTCTAACTGAAATAAGTCACACAGGAAAAGAAACATCATAAGATATCACTAATACACGGAATGTAACCTTGGCTACACAGGAACTGAATTACAAAACAGAACAGGGTCTCAAATTTAGAAACCCAACTTATGCTTGCTTAAGGGGAAAGGTGAGTTGGGGTGCTGCATAAAACCAGAGATTGAAATGAGCACAGATAAAGTTCCTTAAGCCAAATATGGAATAGACAAGAGCTACTCCTTGCTCAACGAAATGGACTCAACACCCCATATTAAATGCCTAAGAGTGTACCTGACTAGGAAGTATCTTAAAACCTATGGATTGCTATGTCTCTGAAAGAGAATCAAGTGTGTGTACAGGGGCATAAACGCAGCAGTGATAGGATTGGAGAGGTTCGGTGAGCAAATGAAGACCCTTTGAAGTCATATTGCATGGTACCCATTCCACGGGTCTCAACTCTCCAGGTTTAAGGTATTCTTCCTTCAGCTAAAACATGCATGTGGAACCCAGAGTATGATCAACCGTGTGATCGGGAGACGTGTTCCAATATGTGTCAGTTTTCGTCCCCTGGTACTCGGGTGCAACATTCCAGACGCTTTACTAACACTCTCCCGACTTGGAGAGTCAGTGCCTTTAACCTCCTGTTTGGCCCAGTTTGCAATTTCTGCGGAAGATGAACAGGAATAGGGAGAACCAATGACAGACTAGCTGGAGGTGTCTGGACGGGCAAATTTAACTCTCATTTCCCACCAGGAAGAGGAATTAACCAAAGGCTCAGCGTGCCATGCCGGAACCAGATTAGGGCCTGAAGCCATCCTGCGGTGTTGCGGCCAGCTCACGAGAAAGCGAGTTGAAGAAAGGAGCTCAGGGGCACTGTAATTCACAAACCTGCAGAGTTATAAATGACAGCTATCGTCCAAAAATATACTGAAGTAAGGCTGCCAAGAGGACTTGAAAGCGGGGCAGAATTGCAGGAAACCGATTTCAGGAGGTAGACTGGAATTGCATTGAAAGCATAGGAAAAGAGGCAGAACGTCCACAATGATGCACTTGGCCAAAAAGGGCGTATGCGTTTTTTCCTGAATATATTCAGGAAAAAACGCATACGCCCTTTTTGGCCAACCAAGCAAGCTTGCAAAGGAAATCTGCACTACAATGAAGTCTCACTTCCCCCCGGTCAAAAGGGCCATCTGAAAAAAGTGTAAAATCCAGAAAGGCAGGACAGGCCATGGAGAACTGGGAGCCTTGTTATGCTGATGGGCGGGATGTCAATTGCCAACAGCCACTCGGGAGAAGTGTATGGTGTTTCCTGAAACATCTAAAAAACAAAGCAACAGAGCCTAGGGCACTTCCACTTATGGTCCTATAGCTTAGGGAAATTAAAATCAAAAGACACAGCCACCCCAAAGGTTGGGACGGCTCTGTTTACAAGAACCTGGTTTACGGTACAAGTTCAATATCGCAGAAAGTGAAAAATGGATAAAGAAGTTGTGGTACTTACGTACAATGCAGTATCACTCAGCAATGAAATCTATGTCATCAGGCCCGTAGCAGCATAATGAGTGGATTCAGGTACGATGATTCTAACTGAAATAAGTCACACAGGAAAAGAAACATCATAAGATATCACTAATACACGGAATGTAACCTTGGCTACACAGGAACTGAATTACAAAACAGAACAGGGTCTCAAATTTAGAAACCCAACTTATGCTTGCTTAAGGGGAAAGGTGAGTTGGGGTGCTGCATAAAACCAGAGATTGAAATGAGCACAGATAAAGTTCCTTAAGCCAAATATGGAATAGACAAGAGCTACTCCTTGCTCAACGAAATGGACTCAACACCCCATATTAAATGCCTAAGAGTGTACCTGACTAGGCAGTATCTTAAAACCTATGGATTGCTATGTCTCTGAAAGAGAATCAAGTGTGTGTACAGGGGCATAAACGCAGCAGTGATAGGATTGGAGAGGTTCGGTGAGCAAATGAAGACCCTTTGAAGTCATATTGCATGGTACCCATTCCACGGGTCTCAACTCTCCAGGTTTAAGGTATTCTTCCTTCAGCTAAAACATGCATGTGGAACCCAGAGTATGATCAACCGTGTGATCGGGAGACGTGTTCCAATATGTCTCAGTTTTCGTCCCCTGGTACTCGGGTGCAACATTCCAGACGCTTTACTAACACTCTCCCGACTTGGAGAGTCAGTGCCTTTAACCTCCTGTTTGGCCCAGTTTGCAATTTCTGCGGAAGATGAACAGGAATAGGGAGAACCAATGACAGACTAGCTGGAGGTGTCTGGACGGGCAAATTTAACTCTCATTTCCCACCAGGAAGAGGAATTAACCAAAGGCTCAGCGTGCCGTGCCGGAACCAGATTAGGGCCTGAAGCCATCCTGTGGTGTTGCGGCCAGCTCACGAGAAAGCGAGTTGAAGAAAGGAGCTCAGGGGCACTGTAATTCACAAACCTGCAGAGTTATAAATGACAGCTATCGTCCAAAAATATACTGAAGTAAGGCTGCCAAGAGGACTTGAAAGCGGGGCAGAATTGCAGGAAACCGATTTCAGGAGGTAGACTGGAATTGCATTGAAAGCATAGGAAAAGAGGCAGAACGTCCACAATGATGCACTTGGCCAAAAAGGGCGTATGCGTTTTTTCCTGAATATATTCAGGAAAAAACGCATACGCCCTTTTTGGCCAACCAAGCAAGCTTGCAAAGGAAATCTGCACTACAATGAAGTCTCACTTCCCCCCGGTCAAAAGGGCCATCTGAAAAAAGTGTAAAATCCAGAAAGGCAGGACAGGCCATGGAGAACTGGGAGCCTTGTTATGCTGATGGGCGGGATGTCAATTGCCAACAGCCACTCGGGAGAAGTGTATGGTGTTTCCTGAAACATCTAAAAAACAAAGCAACAGAGCCTAGGGCACTTCCACTTATGGTCCTATAGCTTAGGGAAATTAAAATCAAAAAGACACAGCCACCCCAAAGGTTGGGACGGCTCTGTTTACAAGAACCTGGTTTACGGTACAAGTTCAATATCGCAGAAAGTGAAAAATGGATAAAGAAGTTGTGGTACTTACGTACAATGCAGTATCACTCAGCAATGAAATCTATGTCATCAGGCCCATAGCAGCATAATGAGTGGATTCAGGTACGATGATTCTAACTGAAATAAGTCACACAGGAAAAGAAACATCATAAGATATCACTAATACACGGAATGTAACCTTGGCTACACAGGAACTGAATTACAAAACAGAACAGGGTCTCAAATTTAGAAACCCAACTTATGCTTGCTTAAGGGGAAAGGTGAGTTGGGGTGCTGCATAAAACCAGAGATTGAAATGAGCACAGATAAAGTTCCTTAAGCCAAATATGGAATAGACAAGAGCTACTCCTTGCTCAACGAAATGGACTCAACACCCCATATTAAATGCCTAAGAGTGTACCTGACTAGGAAGTATCTTAAAACCTATGGATTGCTATGTCTCTGAAAGAGAATCAAGTGTGTGTACAGGGGCATAAACGCAGCAGTGATAGGATTGGAGAGGTTCGGTGAGCAAATGAAGACCCTTTGAAGTCATATTGCATGGTACCCATTCCACGGGTCTCAACTCTCCAGGTTTAAGGTATTCTTCCTTCAGCTAAAACATGCATGTGGAACCCAGAGTATGATCAACCGTGTGATCGGGAGACGTGTTCCAATATGTGTCAGTTTTCGTCCCCTGGTACTCGGGTGCAACATTCCAGACGCTTTACTAACACTCTCCCGACTTGGAGAGTCAGTGCCTTTAACCTCCTGTTTGGCCCAGTTTGCAATTTCTGCGGAAGATGAACAGGAATAGGGAGAACCAATGACAGACTAGCTGGAGGTGTCTGGACGGGCAAATTGAACTCTCATTTCCCACCAGGAAGAGGAATTAACCAAAGGCTCAGCGTGCCGTGCCGGAACCAGATTAGGGCCTGAAGCCATCCTGCGGTGTTGCGGCCAGCTCACGAGAAAGCGAGTTGAAGAAAGGAGCTCAGGGGCACTGTAATTCACAAACCTGCAGAGTTATAAATGACAGCTATCGTCCAAAAATATACTGAAGTAAGGCTGCCAAGAGGACTTGAAAGCGGGGCAGAATTGCAGGAAACCGATTTCAGGAGGTAGACTGGAATTGCATTGAAAGCATAGGAAAAGAGGCAGAACGTCCACAATGATGCACTTGGCCAAAAAGGGCGTATGCGTTTTTTCCTGAATATATTCAGGAAAAAACGCATACGCCCTTTTTGGCCAACCAAGCAAGCTTGCAAAGGAAATCTGCACTACAATGAAGTCTCACTTCCCCCCGGTCAAAAGGGCCATCTGAAAAAAGTGTAAAATCCAGAAAGGCAGGACAGGCCATGGAGAACTGGGAGCCTTGTTATGCTGATGGGCGGGATGTCAATTGCCAACAGCCACTCGGGAGAAGTGTATGGTGTTTCCTGAAACATCTAAAAAACAAAGCAACAGAGCCTAGGGCACTTCCACTTATGGTCCTATAGCTTAGGGAAATTAAAATCAAAAGACACAGCCACCCCAAAGGTTGGGACGGCTCTGTTTACAAGAACCTGGTTTACGGTACAAGTTCAATATCGCAGAAAGTGAAAAATGGATAAAGAAGTTGTGGTACTTACGTACAATGCAGTATCACTCAGCAATGAAATCTATGTCATCAGGCCCGTAGCAGCATAATGAGTGGATTCAGGTACGATGATTCTAACTGAAATAAGTCACACAGGAAAAGAAACATCATAAGATATCACTAATACACGGAATGTAACCTTGGCTACACAGGAACTGAATTACAAAACAGAACAGGGTCTCAAATTTAGAAACCCAACTTATGCTTGCTTAAGGGGAAAGGTGAGTTGGGGTGCTGCATAAAACCAGAGATTGAAATGAGCACAGATAAAGTTCCTTAAGCCAAATATGGAATAGACAAGAGCTACTCCTTGCTCAACGAAATGGACTCAACACCCCATATTAAATGCCTAAGAGTGTACCTGACTAGGAAGTATCTTAAAACCTATGGATTGCTATGTCTCTGAAAGAGAATCAAGTGTGTGTACAGGGGCATAAACGCAGCAGTGATAGGATTGGAGAGGTTCGGTGAGCAAATGAAGACCCTTTGAAGTCATATTGCATGGTACCCATTCCACGGGTCTCAACTCTCCAGGTTTAAGGTATTCTTCCTTCAGCTAAAACATGCATGTGGAACCCAGAGTATGATCAACCGTGTGATCGGGAGACGTGTTCCAATATGTGTCAGTTTTCGTCCCCTGGTACTCGGGTGCAACATTCCAGACGCTTTACTAACACTCTCCCGACTTGGAGAGTCAGTGCCTTTAACCTCCTGTTTGGCCCAGTTTGCAATTTCTGCGGAAGATGAACAGGAATAGGGAGAACCAATGACAGACTAGCTGGAGGTGTCTGGACGGGCAAATTTAACTCTCATTTCCCACCAGGAAGAGGAATTAACCAAAGGCTCAGCGTGCCGTGCCGGAACCAGATTAGGGCCTGAAGCCATCCTGCGGTGTTGCGGCCAGCTCACGAGAAAGCGAGTTGAAGAAAGGAGCTCAGGGGCACTGTAATTCACAAACCTGCAGAGTTATAAATGACAGCTATCGTCCAAAAATATACTGAAGTAAGGCTGCCAAGAGGACTTGAAAGCGGGGCAGAATTGCAGGAAACCGATTTCAGGAGGTAGACTGGAATTGCATTGAAAGCATAGGAAAAGAGGCAGAACGTCCACAATGATGCACTTGGCCAAAAAGGGCGTATGCGTTTTTTCCTGAATATATTCAGGAAAAAACGCATACGCCCTTTTTGGCCAACCAAGCAAGCTTGCAAAGGAAATCTGCACTACAATGAAGTCTCACTTCCCCCCGGTCAAAAGGGCCATCTGAAAAAAGTGTAAAATCCAGAAAGGCAGGACAGGCCATGGAGAACTGGGAGCCTTGTTATGCTGATGGGCGGGATGCCAATTGCCAACAGCCACTCGGGAGAAGTGTATGGTGTTTCCTGAAACATCTAAAAAACAAAGCAACAGAGCCTAGGGCACTTCCACTTATGGTCCTATAGCTTAGGGAAATTAAAATCAAAAAGACACAGCCACCCCAAAGGTTGGGACGGCTCTGTTTACAAGAACCTGGTTTACGGTACTAGTTCAATATCGCAGAAAGTGAAAAATGGATAAAGAAGTTGTGGTACTTACGTACAATGCAGTATCACTCAGCAATGAAATCTATGTCATCAGGCCCGTAGCAGCATAATGAGTGGATTCAGGTACGATGATTCTAACTGAAATAAGTCACACAGGAAAAGAAACATCATAAGATATCACTAATACACGGAATGTAACCTTGGCTACACAGGAACTGAATTACAAAACAGAACAGGGTCTCAAATTTAGAAACCCAACTTATGCTTGCTTAAGGGGAAAGGTGAGTTGGGGTGCTGCATAAAACCAGAGATTGAAATGAGCACAGATAAAGTTCCTTAAGCCAAATATGGAATAGACAAGAGCTACTCCTTGCTCAACGAAATGGACTCAACACCCCATATTAAATGCCTAAGAGTGTACCTGACTAGGAAGTATCTTAAAACCTATGGATTGCTATGTCTCTGAAAGAGAATCAAGTGTGTGTACAGGGGCATAAACGCAGCAGTGATAGGATTGGAGAGGTTTGGTGAGCAAATGAAGACCCTTTGAAGTCATATTGCATGGTACCCATTCCACGGGTCTCAACTCTCCAGGTTTAAGGTATTCTTCCTTCAGCTAAAACATGCATGTGGAACCCAGAGTATGATCAACCGTGTGATCGGGAGGCGTGTTCCAATATGTCTCAGTTTTCGTCCCCTGGTACTCGGGTGCAACATGCCAGACGCTTTACTAACACTCTCCCGACTTGGAGAGTCAGTGCCTTTAACCTCCTGTTTGGCCCAGTTTGCAATTTCTGCGGAAGATGAACAGGAATAGGGAGAACCAATGACAGACTAGCTGGAGGTGTCTGGACGGGCAAATTTAACTCTCATTTCCCACCAGGAAGAGGAATTAACCAAAGGCTCAGCGTGCCGTGCCGGAACCAGATTAGGGCCTGAAGCCATCCTGCGGTGTTGCGGCCAGCTCACGAGAAAGCGAGTTGAAGAAAGGAGCTCAGGGGCACTGTAATTCACAAACCTGCAGAGTTATAAATGACAGCTATCGTCCAAAAATATACTGAAGTAAGGCTGCCAAGAGGACTTGAAAGCGGGGCAGAATTGCAGGAAACCGATTTCAGGAGGTAGACTGGAATTGCATTGAAAGCATAGGAAAAGAGGCAGAACGTCCACAATGATGCACTTGGCCAAAAAGGGCGTATGCGTTTTTTCCTGAATATATTCAGGAAAAAACGCATACGCCCTTTTTGGCCAACCAAGCAAGCTTGCAAAGGAAATCTGCACTACAATGAAGTCTCACTTCCCCCCGGTCAAAAGGGCCATCTGAAAAAAGTGTAAAATCCAGAAAGGCAGGACAGGCCATGGAGAACTGGGAGCCTTGTTATGCTGATGGGCGGGATGTCAATTGCCAACAGCCACTCGGGAGAAGTGTATGGTGTTTCCTGAAACATCTAAAAAACAAAGCAACAGAGCCTAGGGCACTTCCACTTATGGTCCTATAGCTTAGGGAAATTAAAATCAAAAGACACAGCCACCCCAAAGGTTGGGACGGCTCTGTTTACAAGAACCTGGTTTACGGTACAAGTTCAATATCGCAGAAAGTGAAAAATGGATAAAGAAGTTGTGGTACTTACGTACAATGCAGTATCACTCAGCAATGAAATCTATGTCATCAGGCCCGTAGCAGCATAATGAGTGGATTCAGGTACGATGATTCTAACTGAAATAAGTCACACAGAAAAAGAAACATCATAAGATATCACTAATACACGGAATGTAAACTTGGCTACACAGGAACTGAATTACAAAACAGAACAGGGTCTCAAATTTAGAAACCCAACTTATGCTTGCTTAAGGGGAAAGGTGAGTTGGGGTGCTGCATAAAACCAGAGATTGAAATGAGCACAGATAAAGTTCCTTAAGCCAAATATGGAATAGAAAACAGCTACTCCTTGCTCAACGAAATGGACTCAACACCCCATATTAAATGCCTAAGAGTGTACCTGACTAGGAAGTATCTTAAAACCTATGGATTGCTATGTCTCTGAAAGAGAATCAAGTGTGTGTACAGGGGCATAAACGCAGCAGTGATAGGATTGGAGAGGTTCGGTGAGCAAATGAAGACCCTTTGAAGTCATATTGCATGGTACCCATTCCACGGGTCTCAACTCTCCAGGTTTAAGGTATTCTTCCTTCAGCTAAAACATGCATGTGGAACCCAGAGTATGATCAACCGTGTGATCGGGAGACGTGTTCCAATATGTCTCAGTTTTCGTCCCCTGGTACTCGGGTGCAACATTCCAGACGCTTTACTAACACTCTCCCGACTTGGAGAGTCAGTGCCTTTAACCTCCTGTTTGGCCCAGTTTGCAATTTCTGCGGAAGATGAACAGGAATAGGGAGAACCAATGACAGACTAGCTGGAGGTGTCTGGACGGGCAAATTTAACTCTCATTTCCCACCAGGAAGAGGAATTAACCAAAGGCTCAGCGTGCCGTGCCGGAACCAGATTAGGGCCTGAAGCCATCCTGTGGTGTTGCGGCCAGCTCACGAGAAAGCGAGTTGAAGAAAGGAGCTCAGGGGCACTGTAATTCACAAACCTGCAGAGTTATAAATGACAGCTATCGTCCAAAAATATACTGAAGTAAGGCTGCCAAGAGGACTTGAAAGCGGGGCAGAATTGCAGGAAACCGATTTCAGGAGGTAGACTGGAATTGCATTGAAAGCATAGGAAAAGAGGCAGAACGTCCACAATGATGCACTTGGCCAAAAAGGGCGTATGCGTTTTTTCCTGAATATATTCAGGAAAAAACGCATACGCCCTTTTTGGCCAACCAAGCAAGCTTGCAAAGGAAATCTGCACTACAATGAAGTCTCACTTCCCCCCGGTCAAAAGGGCCATCTGAAAAAAGTGTAAAATCCAGAAAGGCAGGACAGGCCATGGAGAACTGGGAGCCTTGTTATGCTGATGGGCGGGATGTCAATTGCCAACAGCCACTCGGGAGAAGTGTATGGTGTTTCCTGAAACATCTAAAAAACAAAGCAACAGAGCCTAGGGCACTTCCACTTATGGTCCTATAGCTTAGGGAAATTAAAATCAAAAAGACACAGCCACCCCAAAGGTTGGGACGGCTCTGTTTACAAGAACCTGGTTTACGGTACAAGTTCAATATCGCAGAAAGTGAAAAATGGATAAAGAAGTTGTGGTACTTACGTACAATGCAGTATCACTCAGCAATGAAATCTATGTCATCAGGCCCATAGCAGCATAATGAGTGGATTCAGGTACGATGATTCTAACTGAAATAAGTCACACAGGAAAAGAAACATCATAAGATATCACTAATACACGGAATGTAACCTTGGCTACACAGGAACTGAATTACAAAACAGAACAGGGTCTCAAATTTAGAAACCCAACTTATGCTTGCTTAAGGGGAAAGGTGAGTTGGGGTGCTGCATAAAACCAGAGATTGAAATGAGCACAGATAAAGTTCCTTAAGCCAAATATGGAATAGACAAGAGCTACTCCTTGCTCAACGAAATGGACTCAACACCCCATATTAAATGCCTAAGAGTGTACCTGACTAGGAAGTATCTTAAAACCTATGGATTGCTATGTCTCTGAAAGAGAATCAAGTGTGTGTACAGGGGCATAAACGCAGCAGTGATAGGATTGGAGAGGTTCGGTGAGCAAATGAAGACCCTTTGAAGTCATATTGCATGGTACCCATTCCACGGGTCTCAACTCTCCAGGTTTAAGGTATTCTTCCTTCAGCTAAAACATGCATGTGGAACCCAGAGTATGATCAACCGTGTGATCGGGAGACGTGTTCCAATATGTCTCAGTTTTCGTCCCCTGGTACTCGGGTGCAACATTCCAGACGCTTTACTAACACTCTCCCGACTTGGAGAGTCAGTGCCTTTAACCTCCTGTTTGGCCCAGTTTGCAATTTCTGCGGAAGATGAACAGGAATAGGGAGAACCAATGACAGACTAGCTGGAGGTGTCTGGACGGGCAAATTTAACTCTCATTTCCCACCAGGAAGAGGAATTAACCAAAGGCTCAGCGTGCCGTGCCAGAACCAGATTAGGGCCTGAAGCCATCCTGCGGTGTTGCGGCCAGCTCACGAGAAAGCGAGTTGAAGAAAGGAGCTCAGGGGCACTGTAATTCACAAACCTGCAGAGTTATAAATGACAGCTATCGTCCAAAAATATACTGAAGTAAGGCTGCCAAGAGGACTTGAAAGCGGGGCAGAATTGCAGGAAACCGATTTCAGGAGGTAGACTGGAATTGCATTGAAAGCATAGGAAAAGAGGCAGAACGTCCACAATGATGCACTTGGCCAAAAAGGGCGTATGCGTTTTTTCCTGAATCAGGAAAAAACGCATACGCCCTTTTTGGCCAACCAAGCAAGCTTGCAAAGGAAATCTGCACTACAATGAAGTCTCACTTCCCCCCGGTCAAAAGGGCCATCTGAAAAAAGTGTAAAATCCAGAAAGGCAGGACAGGCCATGGAGAACTGGGAGCCTTGTTATGCTGATGGGCGGGATGTCAATTGCCAACAGCCACTCGGGAGAAGTGTATGGTGTTTCCTGAAACATCTAAAAAACAAAGCAACAGAGCCTAGGGCACTTCCACTTATGGTCCTATAGCTTAGGGAAATTAAAATCAAAAAGACACAGCCACCCCAAAGGTTGGGACGGCTCTGTTTACAAGAACCTGGTTTACGGTACAAGTTCAATATCGCAGAAAGTGAAAAATGGATAAAGAAGTTGTGGTACTTACGTACAATGCAGTATCACTCAGCAATGAAATCTATGTCATCAGGCCCGTAGCAGCATAATGAGTGGATTCAGGTACGATGATTCTAACTGAAATAAGTCACACAGGAAAAGAAACATCATAAGATATCACTAATACACGGAATGTAACCTTGGCTACACAGGAACTGAATTACAAAACAGAACAGGGTCTCAAATTTAGAAACCCAACTTATGCTTGCTTAAGGGGAAAGGTGAGTTGGGGTGCTGCATAAAACCAGAGATTGAAATGAGCACAGATAAAGTTCCTTAAGCCAAATATGGAATAGACAAGAGCTACTCCTTGCTCAACGAAATGGACTCAACACCCCATATTAAATGCCTAAGAGTGTACCTGACTAGGAAGTATCTTAAAACCTATGGATTGCTATGTCTCTGAAAGAGAATCAAGTGTGTGTACAGGGGCATAAATGCAGCAGTGATAGGATTGGAGAGGTTCGGTGAGCAAATGAAGACCCTTTGAAGTCATATTGCATGGTACCCATTCCACGGGTCTCAACTCTCCAGGTTTAAGGTATTCTTCCTTCAGCTAAAACATGCATGTGGAACCCAGAGTATGATCAACCGTGTGATCGGGAGACGTGTTCCAATATGTGTCAGTTTTCGTCCCCTGGTACTCGGGTGCAACATTCCAGACGCTTTACTAACACTCTCCCGACTTGGAGAGTCAGTGCCTTTAACCTCCTGTTTGGCCCAGTTTGCAATTTCTGCGGAAGATGAACAGGAATAGGGAGAACCAATGACAGACTAGCTGGAGGTGTCTGGACGGGCAAATTTAACTCTCATTTCCCACCAGGAAGAGGAATTAACCAAAGGCTCAGCGTGCCGTGCCGGAACCAGATTAGGGCCTGAAGCCATCCTGCGGTGTTGCGGCCAGCTCACGAGAAAGCGAGTTGAAGAAAGGAGCTCAGGGGCACTGTAATTCACAAACCTGCAGAGTTATAAATGACAGCTATCGTCCAAAAATATACTGAAGTAAGGCTGCCAAGAGGACTTGAAAGCGGGGCAGAATTGCAGGAAACCGATTTCAGGAGGTAGACTGGAATTGCATTGAAAGCATAGGAAAAGAGGCAGAACGTCCACAATGATGCACTTGGCCAAAAAGGGCGTATGCGTTTTTTCCTGAATATATTCAGGAAAAAACGCATACGCCCTTTTTGGCCAACCAAGCAAGGTTGCAAAGGAAATCTGCACTACAATGAAGTCTCACTTCCCCCCGGTCAAAAGGGCCATCTGAAAAAAGTGTAAAATCCAGAAAGGCAGGACAGGCCATGGAGAACTGGGAGCCTTGTTATGCTGATGGGCGGGATGTCAATTGCCAACAGCCACTCGGGAGAAGTGTATGGTGTTTCCTGAAACATCTAAAAAACAAAGCAACAGAGCCTAGGGCACTTCCACTTATGGTCCTATAGCTTAGGGAAATTAAAATCAAAAGACACAGCCACCCCAAAGGTTGGGACGGCTCTGTTTACAAGAACCTGGTTTACGGTACAAGTTCAATATCGCAGAAAGTGAAAAATGGATAAAGAAGTTGTGGTACTTACGTACAATGCAGTATCACTCAGCAATGAAATCTATGTCATCAGGCCCGTAGCAGCATAATGAGTGGATTCAGGTACGATGATTCTAACTGAAATAAGTCACACAGGAAAAGAAACATCATAAGATATCACTAATACACGGAATGTAACCTTGGCTACACAGGAACTGAATTACAAAACAGAACAGGGTCTCAAATTTAGAAACCCAACTTATGCTTGCTTAAGGGGAAAGGTGAGTTGGGGTGCTGCATAAAACCAGAGATTGAAATGAGCACAGATAAAGTTCCTTAAGCCAAATATGGAATAGACAAGAGCTACTCCTTGCTCAACGAAATGGACTCAACACCCCATATTAAATGCCTAAGAGTGTACCTGACTAGGAAGTATCTTAAAACCTATGGATTGCTATGTCTCTGAAAGAGAATCAAGTGTGTGTACAGGGGCATAAACGCAGCAGTGATAGGATTGGAGAGGTTCGGTGAGCAAATGAAGACCCTTTGAAGTCATATTGCATGGTACCCATTCCACGGGTCTCAACTCTCCAGGTTTAAGGTATTCTTCCTTCAGCTAAAACATGCATGTGGAACCCAGAGTATGATCAACCGTGTGATCGGGAGACGTGTTCCAATATGTGTCAGTTTTCGTCCCCTGGTACTCGGGTGCAACATTCCAGACGCTTTACTAACACTCTCCCGACTTGGAGAGTCAGTGCCTTTAACCTCCTGTTTGGCCCAGTTTGCAATTTCTGCGGAAGATGAACAGGAATAGGGAGAACCAATGACAGACTAGCTGGAGGTGTCTGGACGGGCAAATTTAACTCTCATTTCCCACCAGGAAGAGGAATTAACCAAAGGCTCAGCGTGCCGTGCCGGAACCAGATTAGGGCCTGAAGCCATCTTGCGGTGTTGCGGCCAGCTCACGAGAAAGCGAGTTGAAGAAAGGAGCTCAGGGGCACTGTAATTCACAAACCTGCAGAGTTATAAATGACAGCTATCGTCCAAAAATATACTGAAGTAAGGCTGCCAAGAGGACTTGAAAGCGGGGCAGAATTGCAGGAAACCGATTTCAGGAGGTAGACTGGAATTGCATTGAAAGCATAGGAAAAGAGGCAGAACGTCCACAATGATGCACTTGGCCAAAAAGGGCGTATGCGTTTTTTCCTGAATATATTCAGGAAAAAACGCATACGCCCTTTTTGGCCAACCAAGCAAGCTTGCAAAGGAAATCTGCACTACAATGAAGTCTCACTTCCCCCCGGTCAAAAGGGCCATCTGAAAAAAGTGTAAAATCCAGAAAGGCAGGACAGGCCATGGAGAACTGGGAGCCTTGTTATGCTGATGGGCGGGATGTCAATTGCCAACAGCCACTCGGGAGAAGTGTATGGTGTTTCCTGAAACATCTAAAAAACAAAGCAACAGAGCCTAGGGCACTTCCACTTATGGTCCTATAGCTTAGGGAAATTAAAATCAAAAGACACAGCCACCCCAAAGGTTGGGACGGCTCTGTTTACAAGAACCTGGTTTACGGTACAAGTTCAATATCGCAGAAAGTGAAAAATGGATAAAGAAGTTGTGGTACTTACGTACAATGCAGTATCACTCAGCAATGAAATCTATGTCATCAGGCCCGTAGCAGCATAATGAGTGGATTCAGGTACGATGATTCTAACTGAAATAAGTCACACAGAAAAAGAAACATCATAAGATATCACTAATACACGGAATGTAAACTTGGCTACACAGGAACTGAATTACAAAACAGAACAGGGTCTCAAATTTAGAAACCCAACTTATGCTTGCTTAAGGGGAAAGGTGAGTTGGGGTGCTGCATAAAACCAGAGATTGAAATGAGCACAGATAAAGTTCCTTAAGCCAAATATGGAATAGACAAGAGCTACTCCTTGCTCAACGAAATGGACTCAACACCCCATATTAAATGCCTAAGAGTGTACCTGACTAGGAAGTATCTTAAAACCTATGGATTGCTATGTCTCTGAAAGAGAATCAAGTGTGTGTACAGGGGCATAAACGCAGCAGTGATAGGATTGGAGAGGTTCGGTGAGCAAATGAAGACCCTTTGAAGTCATATTGCATGGTACCCATTCCACGGGTCTCAACTCTCCAGGTTTAAGGTATTCTTCCTTCAGCTAAAACATGCATGTGGAACCCAGAGTATGATCAACCGTGTGATCGGGAGACGTGTTCCAATATGTCTCAGTTTTCGTCCCCTGGTACTCGGGTGCAACATTCCAGACGCTTTACTAACACTCTCCCGACTTGGAGAGTCAGTGCCTTTAACCTCCTGTTTGGCCCAGTTTGCAATTTCTGCGGAAGATGAACAGGAATAGGGAGAACCAATGACAGACTAGCTGGAGGTGTCTGGACGGGCAAATTTAACTCTCATTTCCCACCAGGAAGAGGAATTAACCAAAGGCTCAGCGTGCCGTGCCGGAACCAGATTAGGGCCTGAAGCCATCTTGCGGTGTTGCGGCCAGCTCACGAGAAAGCGAGTTGAAGAAAGGAGCTCAGGGGCACTGTAATTCACAAACCTGCAGAGTTATAAATGACAGCTATCGTCCAAAAATATACTGAAGTAAGGCTGCCAAGAGGACTTGAAAGCGGGGCAGAATTGCAGGAAACCGATTTCAGGAGGTAGACTGGAATTGCATTGAAAGCATAGGAAAAGAGGCAGAACGTCCACAATGATGCACTTGGCCAAAAAGGGCGTATGCGTTTTTTCCTGAATATATTCAGGAAAAAACGCATACGCCCTTTTTGGCCAACCAAGCAAGCTTGCAAAGGAAATCTGCACTACAATGAAGTCTCACTTCCCCCC